>NC_051065.1:112062754-112400784 GCF_004664715.2 Peromyscus leucopus
TTGCTGTACTTCTAGAGGACCCAGGCTCTATTCTCAACACCCACATGTCAGTTCACAAGTGTCTAACACTGATGCTTCTTCTGGTCTCTGCAGGTACCAGGCATGGTATAGAGACATACATGTAGACAAAGCTCCCAAATAAATAAAATTAAAAATAGAAAAATAAAAGTGGAGGTGAATACCTAAATGTACATACAAGATAAAAGTAATTGACATTTGTCAAGTATGTATAATATGTTAGGAAATCTTAGGGGCTACAGATATAGCTCAGTTGCTAGAATACTGTTTAGAGGCATAAGGCTCTAAGACCAATACCCAGCACAACATAAACTGTGAATGGCAGCCCATGCCTGTAATCCTAACACTTAGGAAGCAGAGGCAGGAGGACTAAGGATTCAAAATCATCCTCAGCTATACAGTGAGTTCAAGACCAGCCTGGAATAGCAAAGCCCTGTCTTTAAAATTTTTTGTATGTGCTTCATGAATATATACTCATGCACATATAAATGCATGTAGGCAAAGCTCCCATACACATATAAGTATATACTTATGAAGCACATTTTTTTTTTAAGACAACAAGTCTTCAACCTTGTGACATTGGTTTCACTATAACATCCTTTTTATAGGTAGGAGTATAAGGCTCAGAACAGTTAAATCTATCGATTTTTAGTAAAAACAACTAGCAAAAGACATAGCCAGAAATGGGACCACATGTTTGGAGCCAGAGAGTGCTCCTAATCACCACACATTGGTGAGTAAGGTTAGCTGTGGCCTTCCCTATTTCCCTGATCTCTTCCAGGCTTTTACCCATATATCCGGCTCTGTGTTTTTTATTTAATAAGACTGTTTAGAAATTCACCTACAACACCCCATTAGGCCACATGCACTAGTGCACACATTTGCAGACCTATGTAGAAATGTGAACACTCATGAAATGCCAAGAAGAATATAGATTAAATATCTGTTCAGTATCATCAAACAGGAAATAGAGAGAATGGACTGTGTTGAGAATCTTTCTAGACCTCAAGTTCTGTCATTTAACTTCATTTTTATTCTACAGTAAATTTGATCTAATCAAAGAAAACCTTGCTTATTGGTGTCTCTTTTTTTCTGCCCTAAAGGGGTAGAAGGGGAGGGCTGTGATTTGAACCTGCAAAAAATACACTTTCCCACGTTGCTCTTAGAGGCCTCTTTTGGCAGCGATTCCCTTCATTTTATGTTTTAAGGGGACTCTACAGTGGCCACTGTCAATTACCAGACTAAAATTAGATGGATGGCCCAGTGTTAGAACCAACCCCCAACTTTTCTGAATTCTCTATGATAATTCATACAAAGATTTGTGTTTTCATTCTGATAAAAGTGTCAAAAATGAACATAAACACAGTTTGAATTATTTAGGAAGCAAATGGGAAAGTTGAGCAGAAGTCAAAATTTTAGAGTAGTTGGCAGTAGTGAGTGAGCTCTGAGTAAGTCAGACCTGGTTTCAGTTCTTACCCTGTCTCTGTATGTGTCTGAAGCATTTAGAATTTTAAAAATTTATAGTTTTTTAAGCTGTAAATCGAGGATGAAAACCCTACACTACAGGTAAAATGAATTTAATAATGTCTTGAACTAGTATATGATACATTCATAAAATATTATTTATAATTACTCATTTGTGAAAGAATAATTTGGATTAATTCCACACAGTAAAATATTGGCTAGTTACCCACTGACCCTCTCCCTAAGGACTTTTCATAGGTCGATGATACTGTGAGTGTGGCGGCTGGAAACTGGTGCTTTTGCAAAAGATCCGCACTATCTAAAAAGCTGCTGAAACCCAGCACCCACCTAGTGGGACTCTATAAGCAAGGCATAGACAAATGGATATCCCAAGGAGAACACTACCTTAGCATAACAATGAAAACAGGTAAATCTGGGCAATAAAACAGAGCAAAACAAATAGATTCTATAAATGTAAAGTGAAAACCAAACCACTCCTGCAATTATAGCACTCATATGATTTATGCCTTTAATTTGTCTAAATCAGTGACCCATGGAGTATTGGCATAAAAATTTCAAATTCAGCAGAAACCTAAATCACTGTAAGGAAACACTGCATTTTTATTACTTAGCCTTCTTTCATTGACTTCTTCCAAACAAAATGAATCCTTCCTCGAGCAAGGCAAAATGAAGTATTGTACTTACTGAGATATTATTGATCCCTGAGTCTTAGCATCCAATACGTCACAGACACATAGATGCTCTCCTTGCCTGTGAAATCGACGGCTCAGAATTACATTCATGAAACCTTTGCTTCTGCGGAACATTAACCCCAAGTTCTAGCCCAGACTATTTGACAGGAAGACACTAAAATAGACTGTGGCAAATTCGGTATAACACAAACATAAACAAAAAATTAAATAAATCTTCTAGGGAAGCAAGTTATAGATAGCTCATAGAATCTACAGATGAGATGAACATGTATACTCGAGAAAGCCCAGCAAATGGGGCCAAGCCCTGGGGTCTAGGAGACACAGATTGAGAGATGCAATAAAATCCCAAAGGTAGATTCTGATTTTGAATTATACTCATTGATGTTTACATACCTGAGGGGAAAGTGCTGGCTGTCCTTTGAGATACAGGAGGTCATAAAGAAAGAGAGTGTTCCCCACATTGGAGACCCCTGCCGACTTCCAGCAATGATTCAAACCCTGTGAAGCAAAATTTTATTTTAATTCACAGAGACCCATGTTATAATCTTGCCCTACAGAGCTGTGAGGCAATAAATTTGTGTTGTTTTAAGCTACTGTTGTGCTTGTGAGAATGGTTATGAAATCAAGAGAAAGCTAGAACTGCCATTTTGGAAGTTATTTATTACAACACACATTGGTATCATATTAGAAATTCAACAGGTGCTCAGTGTCATCATAGGCTAAATGCAGTTGCACAAAGATAAACAATACCTCCAACACAAAATACGCTCTTCCGTGGTCCTTCCAGGTTTTATAGATAACTACCTCCAGGTCTGATATATAGATGAGGTTAAAAAGAATGATGAAGAAAGGTGCCAGCGGGTTATACTCTCATCTTTATGCCCTCCCACCCAGGACAGGAGAGAGCCGTGCATCCTCCCTGACCCCAGATGAATTCAACACAAAGGAAACATTGGAGATGGATGTCTGTAACTTCTGAGATTGGCTCATAGACTTAAGAAAAAAAAAATTTGGCTTCACGAATGTGATGTGAAAGAGTATCTACCAAAAAGGACTTCTAGGTGGGGTGGAATGATCCAGAAAGGGCTGGGAGACCAGAAATTTTGGGGATAGGAAACTTAAATGTGGTCAGTTGGAAGGGGTCATCACTAACGTTCTGGGAGCAGTGGTTAGAAGCCACCATAGGAAGGTCTCTGGGAACTGCTGAGGATTATCAAGGAAGGATTCTGCACTGTGGTTCTGCCATTCTTTAGAGGGCTCAGCTAGTAGAACAAGGCCTTTTCCTGAGTGAAAGGCTTCAGGCTTCAGAATGCCAGCCTAGACCACGTTATAGAAAGGACTGGGGAAAAGCAGACATCTTGGATACATGACTGACATCTCTGCTCGAAGTGTGGCTGAAATGGGTGAGCAGGGAAACTTAATGTTTGGACGATTATGTACTTAGGATCAGATTCTGTCATAATGAGGCTGTTCTTGTGACTTGAAAGGGACCACAGAAACTGCAGGACTTGTCCAACTTTTCAGAGCGAGAATCTATTGACAGACAGTGGCAGATGGAGGATGAAGTCTGTCAAATTTGTCTTACAATTGTGCTCATCAAGTCTAACATTTTTTTCCTATATTAGTTATCAAAACAACAGAGTGATTTGAAGACCCAAGAAAACAAAATCTAGTCCTAAAACAATGGCACTAAAGAAAAGTCAGAATCCAGAGTAATAGTAAGTAATCCATATTTACATGTTAACTATTAACCTAGAGATGACTGTATATAATCATTGTGAATCTGAATAAGAACAAAACAAGGTAAATATTAGTGAGCAGATAAGACAAGGAAAAGGACAAACTAGGATAAGCAAAAGTGATCTAGGAGATAATTTTCCACCCAAAGATTAAAAAATAAATGCTATATTCAGCTATAGGATGCTAAAGAATTTTCCTGAAATGAAGAGACAAACACATCTACATATCAACAGAACACATGGATACTGTGGCTTCTGAGCACACCTCATCTCTCAGGTTCCCAGGTAGATGAAAATGTACTGGCTCCACCTGGCCTCAGCCCTCTCCATAATGTCTGTATTAGTTCCTTTTCTCAAGATGATAACAAAATACCTGTCAAATGTAACTTAAGGGAGGAAGGATCTACTTTGTTTGGCTCACAGTTTCAGAAGGCTTAGCCTAACATAGTGGTGAAGACCTGGCGAGATGACTCTCTTATGGTAGGGCTATATAGCAAGGCCCCTCACATCCTGGCCAATCAGGAAGCAAAGACACAAGACCAGAGCTAGTGGTAAGTGTCATATAAGCGCACGCATGCACGCGCGCGCGCACACACACACACACACACACACACACACACACACACACACACACCAAACTAAAATATGGGATCCATATATGAGAAAAAAAAAAAAACCAGGCAGCATATGTCTTTCTGAGTGTGACCTATTTGATTTAACATGATGATTTCCTGTTCTATCCATTTTCCTGTTGGTTTGACAGATATGTCTTTAAAATTTTGCTTTATTTTTGAGAATTGCATACATGTATACAAAGAAATGTGATCACACTTACCCCATTTCCCCCAAACCCCTATATATTCTTCATAGACGTTTCCCGACTTTGTCATCCTCCCCTTTTTATAACTTGTTAAGTCTTGTAAATGCTGCTTATATATGCATAGGTTTGGGGCCACCCACAGAAACATGGGAAGCCTACCAGTGCCATAACCTCAAAAAAGAATGATTAAACCTCCTCCAACCATTACCTGCTGCCCAAGGGATGAGGCTGGAGTCACCTATGCTGAGATCATGGCTGTCTTAATCTTGTGTAGGTCATGTGCAGGTAACCATAGAAGCTCTGAGTTTATCAATGAGAGCCATGTCATATCCAAAAGAGAGTACTCTGTAGCACTCCTCTCCATCCTCAGGCTTTTTCATTTTTTCTGCCTTCTCTTCCTCCGTGTTAGCTGAGCCTGAGTGGTGTGTATATGGGGTTAATGTAGATGTCCTGTTTATGGTTGAACACTCAGTCCCTTATTCTCAATACTTTGACCAGTTATGCATCTCAGCATTGACTGTTGTCTATTGCAAAAAGGAAGCTTTTCTGACAAGTTTGAGAACAGCCCAGGTCTGTCAGCACCAGGAGCTGGGCAGCAGATATTTCTTGACTATTCCTGGCATGGCAGATTCCAGCTCACATACTGAGCCTTCCAAACCCATCAAGGAATGGTTGTGCCCCGGGGGAGCCCTTTCAATTTGTGGCACATAAAGGAACAAATTCTTTAGATACCATTTTCTTTGTGGCCACCCACAACTTCCCTGCCATTGCTCAAAAGTAGGAATTAGGTTCCTTATTGTACCAAAGACTGATTTAGTTAGGAAGCGGGAAGTGTCAGGCAGACATGCTGATGTAGGTATGCATCTCCAAGTCAGTATGCTGTTCTCATCAGGAGGAGGCTGAGGGCAAGTGCAATCAAGCAGAAGGCTGAGAGGGTCAGTCCATAATTGGGAGAAGAGTTGGAAGAGAGACCACAGGCACAGCACAAAAAGTGACTTGCCCCATCGGCCCCTGGAGAGTCTTGGAAGAAAAGCAGCTGCACAGGAGGAGGACTGGCTGGTGGCGCCAGCTGGCGGAACATATTTTATACAGAATGTTACCTGTTGCTTTCCATAGCAATGTCTGCAACATTTCTTAAAAATAGAATAGTAGCAGAAGTCGTCCTATGCGTCCCCTGCTTCTTAGCAGCCATGCCTTGTTTTCAGCCACAATGTGTGGAAATGCTTGACTTGAGCTGATAGCATTGGTAGAAGGAGTTTAAAGGTTCAAGAGCCCTAACATTCAAGAGGACTGCTGACCTCTTTCTGTAATTCCATCCTGACAATAATAATGCAGAGGGCTCTCACTGACTAGGGTCATGGAGTTGTAATATGCTGCTCTGGCCTGAGTCTTCTGTGAGCATGAATCATATATATTTTGTGTGTGTGTGTGTGTGTGTGTGTGTGTGTGTGTGTGTGTATGTGTGCATGTTTGTGGGGAGGTGGTGGTGATGGAAATGAGTGTGGAGACCAGAGGTCAACCAGGGGGTATCATGTATCATTCCTTATACAATGCCTATGAGGCAGGGTCTCTCACTGGTACCTGGGGCTTGCCAAGTAGTCTAGGATGGCCGGTCAGTGACCCCCAGGGATCTGCCTGTCTGAGCCTCCTCAGCATGAGGATAACAAGTGCATGGATCATGCCTAGCTCTTTCTGGGGATCTGCCTGAGGTTCTCATGCTTTTTCAATGAGCAGTTTACTGACTGGGCTTCCCTTCCTGCATTGTATGTGTTCTTGAAATGTTCCCATTACTGAGGGAGGAGAGAGAAGGTGCTCCATCCCATCTCGATGCAGCTTACCTGATCAGTCTATTTCATCCTTCATATTAGTCTCAGTTGCTCACCCTACTTTCTGTTACACCAGCCTCTATGGCGGCCTCTGTTCTTATGGGTCTACAGTTCTTGTGTAAGGTTGAAGTCTTTTGTTCGTGGTGACAAAAGCTGGATGAGTGGCTGAATCTCCTTGTGCTCACTGTGGCAGGAGCCACAGCAGTTCCTGCTCTCAGAGCTGGATGCACAGGGCTTTGGCTTCCCAATTTCTACCCTGAGCCTCGTCTCAAAAGAGCAGAGGGGAGACCTCTGACCAGCAAGTGAAAGGAAAGGATAGAAGCCAGGAAACCAGTCAATGGATGCTCTTGGACACTGTTCTCCCATGTGGCTTCTGACAGTGTTACTGTTCCTTAGGAACTTGAGAACAGCTCAGGCATGCTGCCCTGCCTGTACTGCTCTCCTTCCTTGACTCAATTCCCTTTCTTCTTCACCTCTTTGTCCCTTGGCTTAAATACCATTGATATTCTGAACACATTTCTTTTTATAAATGGGTCCTGCCAATCAACAGTTACAAATGGAGCTAGGCCTAGTGGTACAGATGTATAATCACAGGTATTTGAGAACTGAGGCAGAGGGATTGCAAGTTCAAAGCTTGATTGGTCTACAAAGCAAGATTAAGAGCAGTCTGTGCTACTTAGTAAATCCTGCCACTAAATTAGAAAATATCAAAAGGGCTGGATATATAGGTTGATGGCAATACGCTTGCTTAGAATATGAAGGACCCTGGGTTCAATCCCTAGTACTATAGAAAGAGAGAAAGAAGAAAGGAAGGAAACAAAAGAGGAAAAATGTTATAGGTAACTTGATATTTTGGCTACTAAATTTCAAAATCATACAAAGTTTATAGCCCTTTCTTTGTGCTGTTGTAGAGACACCAGCTGGGAGGCTTAGACAGCTTGTATTTGTTTCTCATAGTCCCCCAGGCTAGAAATCAAAGTCCAGGCTCCCAGGTGGTCAGCTTCTTTGAGAGGGCTTGCTTGGTTATAGGAAACAAAGGAGAATGAGAAACACAGAAGGGGGAGGGGGGAGGCAAGGAAGAAGGGAGCAGAGAGGAGGTGGGGGAGAAAGAATGAATCTCATATCGTTTCTTCTCCTGTCATGGTGATGGAAGACATGTGCAGGACCTCACCTCAACCCAAGTAATTCTCAAAGATCCATCTCCAGATACCATCCCATTGAGGGTCAGGGCTTTAGTATATAAATTCTGTAGGAGCACATTCCCTCTATAGCCTAGGACCCTTGGAGCACTATTGCAAAAACAGCAGATTTTGTGTGAAACTAGCAAGGATACTATAATGAACAGAGGAGGCATCAACTTGTCTACAAGATCATAGTGCGGCTGGGGTGAGGACGGAGTGAATGTCTGGAATCTCTTAGGAGAGTTCGCTACAAGATGTTCACTTCAGGTCAGTGAGCATCACCACTGGGTGGGGGGCAAGCTAAATGTTTGTAATGATTGAGAGCCCTCAGAACACCCAAAGATTGCCATTTCCCTGAATGGAAAATCTTTGAGAAAAAAAAAAAAAAAAAAAAACCACCTCACTGGCCTATCCCCTTGCTAACAGCTGGGCATTTCCATCAAGCTCTAATGTGGACCTCTTCTGCT
Source organism: Peromyscus leucopus (assembly GCF_004664715.2). Classification (NCBI taxonomy): domain Eukaryota; kingdom Metazoa; phylum Chordata; class Mammalia; order Rodentia; family Cricetidae; genus Peromyscus; species Peromyscus leucopus. The sequence goes on from NC_051065.1 coordinate 112,070,983, forward strand.
GCATTTTCCAAAATGAAAATGGTACCATGAAGGGGAGACTCCTCGGGCATAAACTCCTCACCCAGGCTCAGTTCTCAATGGGATGTCTGCAAATTAAAACAAGTCCCCTGAAGCCGAAGCTAACATTCCGCTAGATGAAATGCATGGAGGGTATCAGCTGCAGAGGAATCTTTGAAGGACTTTCTGAGGTAGGTAATAGTGTAACCACATTGCCAATTTCCCTTCCTGTTGAATAACTTAAAATCCTTTCAGAAATAGAGTGAAGCAGAGAGTGAGATCTCTTCACTCTCATCCCCTGTGGACTAAGGGTGAAAGCTGGCTCTCCCACATCCTGCAGACCCCTCTATCTGGTAGCAACAGACTCTTCAACACTAATAAAAAAAATTCTTTTCCTTATTAGCTGATTTAGCTCCAGCCCCAAGATTCCTTTGCTGTAACTTTTCTTTGGCAGCTCATTTCCTGCTAGGAGTTGTTTGTTATGAAAACCGATGGGAAATGAATAATGTATAAATTATAAAAGCTACCCCATTTTGCCTCCCTCGTTATGGCCCACTGTGTTTTCAGGAGCATATGTGTTAGTGGGGTGTTTGCAGTATTCATGACATGAACTTCTAATTTATGAGCTCTTAAAGGCACACTAGTCATCAGCATGCTAATTATTAATATTGCACTCTGAGGACTTTTCTCCCCAGCTCTTATTACAGCCGAACACAATGCTATGAACTAGTATTCGGCCACTTCCCAGACACATGGCTAAGTCAGACTGCAGCGTGAGCCTCTGACACTGATGTGTGGATGGTTGTATCAGGAGTTATTTACTACGTGAAATACCAGCCTTGCCAGTTTTTAAATGTTAATGGCTTTATGGTGAAGACAAAAGGTCTATGCTTCCCACCTGGAGATTTTAGAATTTCGCATCCGGCCATAGAAATGCCTCCATGATGTCATAAATCACTTTCACTTTTCTCTTAATTACCTATAGGTGTTTATGAAATTTCAAGTAAAAAATATCTGAAATAATGTGTGTATGTGTTTGTGTGTGTGTGTGATGACTGAGTTGAGACTGCATTTAATGTGTTATATTTACTGATTTGGAGTAGGGAGGACAGATTTTCTTTTTGGTTGTATAAAAAGAAAGAACCAAAATTAAAAATTTAAATAGACTATATGGATTTATTTATTTAAGCCAGATTGCTGAGCCAAATTCAGAGACCACACTAATTGACTCAAGAGTGTGAGTCAGCAAATTAGAAAGATTGCCTAGGGCCCAGGTTATCCTGTGAGATGCTGACTGACTGTCTACATAGGTTTTTTCTTTTTCTTTTTCTTTTTTTTTTGGCCTTTCAAGACAGGGTTTCTCTGTGTAGCTTTGCGCCTTTCCTGGGACTCACTTGGTAGCCCAGGCTGGCCTCGAACTCACAGAGATCCGCCTGGCTCTGCCTCCCGAGTGCTGGGATTAAAGGCGTACGCCACCACCGCCCGGCCCATAGGTTTTAGTTTATATCTTAGGCTTTATTTATTGTATTTGAAACTTAAATTTTTTTTTCATTCATACAAATATTTAATTAATTATACTGGTCAGCCAAATTCAATATGGGAAGGACACATACAAACTTAACAACAGGAAAGAGAAATAAAGGGACAGATTCTTGTAAAATAGCTACCATGATGTGTTAATAAAAATTTTTTACAACCAATCTCTCCCCATATTTATACTACTCTAACCCAAACTCTCACCTTTTCAAAATATTTCTATACTTACAGGACTACAGTCAGTTTGAGATTGCCTTATAATGTTGTACCTGCATCAGAACACCCATTCCCATTTAAGGCATTTTTCCCTAAAACAATCTACAGCTACTTTGCACTTTTCTATTTTTTTTTTTTTTAATTTTTCCAGTCAGGGTTTCTGTGTGTAGTTTTTTTTTTTTAATTTTTATTTTTTTATTTTACAATACAATTCAGTTCTACATATCAGCCACAGATTCCCTTGTTCTCCCGTCTCCCGCCCCCTCCTCCCCTCTCCCCCAGCCCACCTCCCATTCCCACCTCGAAACTTAAAATTTTAAACTTGAGTGTTGGGGCTGTGTCTCAGTGGGTAAAGGCACTTACTGTGAAAGTATGAGGACTTGAGTTTGAATTTCCATAATCCATGTAAAGTCAACCATTCTAGCGTAGGTTTATAATGTTAGTGTGGCCATAGGAAGATGAGACACTTGTGGACTGGCTAACTAGGTACATATAGCCCAAAACAAACTGTGAATCTGATTCAAGCAAGGTAGAAGGTGAGGATCAACACTACAGCTTTTCTTCTGACCACTGTATGTATTTGCCCTCATTCACATACATGCATACATATATGTGTACAAGATTGTATATACACCTAACAAAGATAACAAAATACATAATATTTGACTTCATATTTGGATAGTATTTTGGATATACTTCCCTTAATTATACATTAAATCTAGTATTTTATGTATTTAATTTTTAGTCTTTTTGATTGAGACTTTCATTACATAAGTACTGCATTTAAATCATTCAACCCTTCCCTCTTCCCCCTCCAATTCCTCACATGTCTACTCTCATTTCTTTTAAAATTCATGGTCTCTTCTATAATTATTATTGTGACATTTTTGCATTCACATGCACACACACATACACACAAAACCTACTGAGTGCATTTAGTGTTGTTTACATGTGCATGTGTTTAGGACTGACCACTGGGCATTGGATAATCTATCAGGGCACTCTGCCTTTGAGAAGATTGATTCTCCCTCCGAGCAGCTGTTGATTGCCTGTAGTCCTTCATCTAGGGGGTCAGCTGTCTGAAATTTCACCAACAGCAAGTTGACCGTTGGTGTCATTGTCCAAGGCTCAGGCAACTGTGTTGTTGAGATTTCCTGAGTGTGGCCTCTCTGCCTATACAGAAGACACAATATCTCAGCAGGCATGCTGGTCTTCTGACTCCTACAAGCTTTGTGCATAAGGATCCCAAGTTAGCCATTATGCTGGCTTAGGAAACAGTAGTAGGTTCTCCACTAAGATCCATGACCTCTCCAGGTCTTAGGTGTGAATTTCTTTCCACTAAAGTTTTCATTTTCTGTCTATTGTGAATAAAGCAGCAATGAACATGAATGAGCAAGTATCCCTGTGGTAGATATAGAGTGATAGCTAATCATATGGTAGATATTCTAGTTTTTGGGGGAACTCTAACACTGATTTCTGTAGTGACTGTACCAGAATGCACTTCTACCAGTAGTGAGTGAGAGTCTCCTGTTCATCACATCCAAACCAGCACTTGTAATCGTATTACTCATTCTGATTGGGCTAAGATGAATCTCGAAGTAATTTTAATTTACATTTCCTTGATGTCTAAGAATATTAAAAACTACTTCTCAGCTATTTGTATTTTATCTTTTGAGAACTATGTTTAGTTCTACACTCCATTTTAAAATGTATAGTTTGTTTTCTTTATGTTTAGTTTTTAAAACAAAATCTTTAAAATATCTTAATTATAATTTTATAAATAAAAGAAATTTCCCCCTTTTATTAAAAATGGACTCTTTTCTCATACAATATATCTTGATTATAGATTTCCCTTCATCTTCTCTTCCTGGTTCCCCCTACTTCCTCTTCCACCTGGATCTACTCCCTAGATTTTCAAAGAAGAGTTAACACCAATACTCTTCAAATTATTCCACAAAATAAAACAGAAGGAACATTGCCCAACTTGTTTTCCAAGGCCACAGTTACCCTGATATCTAAACCACATAAAGACCCAACAAAGAAAGAGAATTACAAGTCAATTTCCTATATGAGCATAGACGTAAAAATACTCAATAAAATACTTGCAAACCAAATCTAAGAACACATCAAAAAGATCATCCACTATGATCAAGTAGACTTCATCCCAGAGATGCAGGGATTGTTCAGTATAAAAAATCAATAAATATAATCCACCATATATACAAACTGGAAGAAAAATTTGAAAAACTGTGATCATCTCAGTAGATACAGAAAAGGCTTTTGACAAAATCCAACACCCCTTCATGATAAAAGTCCTGGAGAGACTAGGGATACAAGGGACATACCTAAACATAATAAAGTCAGTTTACAGCAAGCCCATAGCCAACATCAATTTTTCTTTCTTTTATTTTCCCACTTTTTCCTCTCCCTTCTCCCCTTCCTCTTTCCTTCCCTCCTCCCCCCTCCCCTCCTCTCCACCCCCTCCTTGTAGTTTTTTCTAGATACTAATTCTGCCAGATGTATATCTGGTAAAAACTTCTTCCCATTCTATAGGCTTCCTCTAGGTACACTTTAGTGATTTTTTTTTCTGTACAAAAGCTTTATAGTTTCACGAGGTCCCATTGTTGATTTTTTTGGTCTTATCTGAGTTACAGAGCCAGTTTAGAAAGTTCTTTCCCATGCCAATGAGTTCAAGTGTATTCCTAACTTACTCCTCTATCAGACTTTATGTGGAACTTCTTGATCCATTTGAAGTTGAGTTTTCTACAGGGTGAGAGATAAGATCCAGTTTCATTCTTTGACATATAGTTTGGTGAGCAGCATTTGTTGAAATTTTGGTTCTTCAATGTATATATATATATATATATATAGTTGGCTTCTTTGTCAAAAAGCAGAGGGCTGTAGGAGTGTGGCCTTTTATGTGGGTCTTCAGTTATATTACATTCATCAATGTGTTTGATTTTATGTCACTATGATGCCCTTTTTATTACTATAGTTATGTTACACAACTTGAAATCTGGGATGGTTTTAGCACATTTTTGTTGCAGTTGTTAAGAACTGTTTTTGTTATCCTGGATCTTTTGCATTTACATATGAAATTTAAGATTTTTTTCTGTGAATAATTAAATTGGAAGTTTGATGGGGATTGTATTGAATTTTATAGATTGTTTTTAGCAGGATGAGTAATTTTACAATATTAATACTACTAATTCATGAGCATGAAAGGTCTTTCTACATTCTGTTTTTTTCTCATGGTCTTAATGGTTTTATTGTGTGTGTCTTTCACTTCCTTAGGTAGATTTATTCCTAGATATTTATTTTTGAAGCTATTGTGAATGATATTGCTTCCTTGATTTATTTATTTGTTTATTGTTTATATGTAGGAAGGCTACTGAGTTTTCTGTGTGAATTTTGTATCCAGCTACTTTGCTGATTTTTTTTTAATCAGCTTCAGGAATAGAATCTTCAATTAAATCATCTGAAAATAAGGTTACTTTGGCTTCTTCCTTTCCTGTTGGTGGTAGCACCTGTGTCTACTTAACTTGTCTTATTTGCTCTAGCTAAGACTTCAAATACTGTGTTGAACACATTTTGCTCCTGGTTTTACTGTACACACACTCTGAGTGATTCTCTGTTTAGCCAGATGGCTGTAGGCCTGCTGTGTACTGCCTTTTTTATGTTGAGAAATGTTCCCTGTATCCCTAGATTCTCTCAGACCAGTGGTTCTCAAACTTCCTAACGCTGCAACCTTTCAATACAGTTCCTCATGCTGTGGTGACCCCTGACCATGAAATTATTTCATTGCTACTTCATAACTGTAATTTTGCTACTGTTATGAAACATAATGTAAATATCTGATATGCAGGATATCATATGTGACCTCAACGGGGTCACAGCCCAGAGATCTCAGGCACAACCACTGCTTTAGACTTTTGTAATGAAGTGAAGTTGGACATTGCCAAATGCCCTTTAAGAATCTAATGAGATGATCATGTAGTTTCTGTCCATTAGTCTGCTTATGTGGGGATCATATTTACTGATTTATGTATATTGAACCATCCCTGTATCTCTGGAATAAAGGCAAAATCATCTTGGTGAATAATCTTTTTAATGTGTTCTTGAATCTGGCTTATAATGCTTTTATTGAAAAATTTTACGTCTCTGATCATCAGAGCTATTGGCCTGTGATTTTCCTTGTTGTTGTTGTTGGGACTTTTGTTCTTGATATCAGGGTGATCGCTAGCTTTGTAAAAAGTATTTGGAAATATTCTTTCATTTTTTATTTTACTGAATAATTTGAGGAGTATGGGTGCTAGTTTTTCTTTGAAGATATGGTATATTTCTGTGTTGGGTCCATCTGGCCCTGGACTATTTTTAGAAGGTAGATTTTTTAAAAATCATATCTTGTTGGATGATATAAGTCTATTTAAACTATTTTTTTTTCTTAATTTAGCTTTGCTAGACCACATGTATCTATAGATTCATCCATTTCTTTCAGATCTTGTGGTTTGGTAGACTATAGATTTTTAAAGTATGTACTTATGATTCTCTTAATTTCCTCATTACAAGTTGAGGAAATTTTTCTTTCATCTCAAATTTCATTATTTGTATCTCTCTCTTTTGGTTAATCAGCTAAATATTTGTCAAATTTTTTCAAAGAGCAACTCTTAGTTTCATTGCTTTTTTGTAATTTTTATTATTTGTATTTCATTAATTTTAGTCCAAAATTTAATTATCTCTTCCTGTCTTCTTTTTCCAGTGTTGTTTATTCTTATTTTCCAGGGAGTTTAAGTATACAATTAAGCTATTACTTTGTGATCTTCTTTTTTTGGGTGCAGGCACTCATTGGTATAAACTTTCTGCTCAACATTGCCTTTGTTTTGTTCCATCAGTTTTAATGTTATACTCCCATTTCATTCAATTTTAGAAATTTATATTTTCATTCTTAATTTCTTCCTAGACACAGTTGTCATTCAGTAGTGTTTTGTTTAGTTTCTATGACTCTGTGTATTTCCTATAGTTTTTATTACCATTGATATCCATCCTTTTTCCCATTGATTTCAGATAGAATGCAGTTATATTATTTTAATTTTGTTGTATTTTTTGAGACTTGCTTGTGTTGTAATAAGTGGTTGATTTTGAAGGAAGTTCCATGGGCTACTGAAAAGAATCTGTACTCATTAGTGTCTGATGGACTATTCTCTAAACATCTATTAGGCCCCTTTGATTTATGGTGTTATTTAATGCCAGAGTTTCTCTCTTTATTTATTTTTTTCTTGATGGCCTGTCTAATAATGAGAATGTGCTATAGAGGTCACCCATTATCACTGTGTTGGGGGCCAATCTAGGTTTTTACCTACAGCATTGTTTCTTTCATGAAATTGGGTGCCCCTGTATTTGGTGGCTATATGTTTAGAATGGTTATATTCTGTTGGTGTATTTTTTTCCTTTAATGAGTACGAAATTTCTTTTCTTATCTCTTCTGACTAGTTTTGGTTGGTAGCCTATTTTGTCAGATACTAGAATAGCTAGATTTTCTGGTTTCTTAGTTCTACTTTCTTCAAATACTTTGTTTCTATTACCCTAAGATGTTTTCTATCATTGATGGGGAGGTGTGTTTCTTGGAGACAGCATAAAGATGGATCCTGTTTTCTAATATAGTCCATTAGTCTGTATTTTTTAATTGGAGTTTTGAGGCCATTGATAATCAGAGTTATTAAAGATGTGTATTAATTCTTGTCATTTTGTTGGTTTTGCCGTGTTTTCTCAGATCTCTTTTGACTACCTGTCCTGGCATTGTTTGTTTGTTCTCTGTGTCCCCTTGGGTGTGTTTATCATTCTTTTCAGATTAAAGTATCTCTTCTAGTGTCTTTTGTAGAACTATCATTGTAGGCATCAATTCCTTTAATTTGTTTTTGTCATGGAAAAAGTTTTTATTTCTCTTTCAATGTTCATAGTTAGTTTTGCTAGGTATAATAATATAAATTGACAGTTGTGATATTTCAGTACTTGGAGTACACCTTTCCAGGCCCTCCTGGCTTTAAATGTTCCTGTCAAATAATCTGGTATTATTCTAAGGGGCTCACCACTGTAAGTGACTTGACCTTTCTATCCTACAGCTTTCAATACCTGTATTTATTCAACTTTCAATATCTTTTATTTATTTTATATTTTAAATTTTTTTTAGCTATACTATATTGTAAAGAATTTCTTTTTTGAGGAGGGCAGTGGTGGCACATGCCTTTAATTCAAGCACTTGGAGAGGTAGAGGCAGGTGGATCTCTGTGAGTTTGAGGCCAGTCTGGTCTACAGAGCAAGTTCCAGAACAGCTAGAGCTACACAAGGAGACACTGTTTTGAAAAAACAAAAAGAATTTCTTTTCTGGTCTTGTTTGCTTGGTGTTCTGTAGACTTCTTAGACCTTGATGAGAATCTCTTTCTATATGGTCTTGGGGAATTTTCTTCTATGATTTTACTGGGTATATTTATATGCCTTTGCTGTGGTACTCTCTTTTATGCCTATAATTTGGAGGTTATGTCTTTTCATGGTGTCCCCAAACTCTCTCACATTTCATTCATAATTAAACAGAATTCTCACTGATCTTTATTGAGTGACCAAATTGCTCTACTTTGCTTCCATTTTTGTCTTTCTGTTTTTGACATGATCTATTCTGTTGATGAGACTGCATAATCTCATGTTTTTATTTGGCTTGTTATTTTCATTTCCATCATTATTTCAGTTTAGGTTTTCTTTAAAAACTCAAACTTTGTTTTCATGTACTTTTTTATTTTACTCATTTATGTATCTTTTTTAAAAAACATAGTTGTAATTATTCTTTTGAGTTCATTGGTAGTTGCTCTGGGTCATTTTTATTTGTGGGGTCTCCTTTTTCCTCATGGTCCATTGACCGCCAGTTTGAGAGGAAAATGGGAAGTAGAGGCAGTGTTCAGGGCTTTTTAAGGCCTACGAGTATGGTGGAAATATACTTCTGGGAGTCTGATTCAGTGAGACAACTCAACTTTATTTTAGAATAAGGGGAATATATAGGATGGGGACAGCATCTGGGCCATCACATAATTTGTGATTGGCAGTACAGTCCTACCATATAGCTGGAGCACTATACCTAATTATCATATGGACAGTTGTGGGGGCATTTGCAGGGAACTTGGTGAAAGGTCACACTTAAGTCAGTCATCCAGGCTTAGGGACACCTTCCAAGTAGGGTCAAACAGAGAGCAGGAATCCCTGCTGGGGAAAGGGAGTCTTCAATTTGGTGCTAAGCTCAGAAAACTGTCCAGACATTATGGACTGCAACCTTAAGCACCAGAGCCCTCCAACATTTTTTAGGAGCCATCACAATGGAATTTGTAGTTCTGGGAGAAAACATGTTATTTTGAGGTGTGTGTGTGTATGTGTGTGTGTGTGTGTGTGTGTGTGTGTGTGTGTGTGTGTGTTGTGGAATATTAGTTTAACTATGTAAAGATGTGTTGCAATTGATTACCTTGCCTGCCTAAGGCACCTGCTTGGTCTAATAAAAAGCTTAACATCCAGTAGCTAAGCAGGAGGCATAGGTGGGACTTTCTGGCAGAGAGAGTAGGCAGGAGGAAGAATCTAGGCTCAACAGAGACAGAGGGAGACAGAAGGAGAGAGGGAAATGCCAGGGAAACACCAAGGGCCAGCCAACTAGACAGATACAGAGGAAGCAGGAAAGTAGAACATACAGAATGGAAGAAAGGTAAAAAGCCCCAAGGCAAAACGTAGATAAATGGAAACATATTAAATTAAGTTAAAAGAGCTAGTGTCACAAGCCTAAGCTAAGGTTGAGCATTCATAATTAGTAAGTGTCCATGTCCTTATTTTGGAGATGGTTAGCAGTCCAAAGAAAATTCCAGCTGTGTGTGTGTGTGTGTGTGTGTGTGTGTGTGTGTGTGTGTGTGTATGTTGTTGTTATCTTTATGTTGGAATTTGCAAAAACTAACATCTGACATCTTTTTTCTTTTTGTTCAATTCATCTTTCTTTTAGTATGGGTGTTTGCAGTGTTCAAAATTGAGCTAATACATAGCAAGGTAGAACATCAGTTTCCTCTGTCTGCTAGTTAGGGGCTTCTGTGGTTTTCTGTTGCTCTAATCTGTTGCCTTCAGTGGCTTGGCCAAGAAAGAAGCCTGGAAGAATTTTCCCCTTTTTGTGTAGATTGCTCCTAAGTGTCAAGGCCAGATAAGACAACTGGAATATCAGAGGGATAGTGTGGGCTGAGCAGGAGGTGGCAGTCCCTAAAAGTACCCATAGAACTTTGGAGTGAAAGAACAAAGAAGGACTGAAAAGAGGAGCAGAGGTAGCCTCTGTATGATCTCTTTGATATAAACTTTGTAGTCGGAAGTTTTCTCCAGTCCCATGGTCCTGCAGCTACTTATAAAATAATCACAGAGGTTTAATATTATTTACAAGCTGTATGGCCTATGGCAAGCCTCTTGCTAGCTAGCTCTTATATCTTAAATTAACACATTTCCTATTCATCTATGTTTTGCCACATGTTCTTTGGCTTTACTGGTCTGTTGTTATGTTGCTCCTTGGGCAGCAGGCTGGCATCTCTCCAGATTTTGCCTTTCTCTTTCCTGTCTCTCCTTGGATTTCCCGACTGACTCTAAACTGCCTTACCTAGGCCAAAGCAGCTTATTTATTAACCAATGGGAACAACATATATTCATAGTGTACAGAAAGACATCCCCCAGCATATGCTGATATTCAGTTTGCTTGCATTTTATTGAAAACTTTTTCATCTTTGTTTATCAAGGATATTGGCCTATAGTTTTCCTTTTTTGTTTCTCTCTCTCTCTCTCTCTCTCTCTCTCTCTCTGTGTGTGTGTGTGTGTGTGTGTGTTGTTAGAGTGATACTGGCTTTGTAGAGGAGTTTGGAAGTCCTCCTTCTGTTTCTATTGTTTTTAATTATTTAAGAAGTGTTGGTTTCAGTAATTTTTTTGAAAGTTGAATTCTGCTGTGAATCCATTTGGACATGAGATTTTTATTTAGCCAGATTGCTTTTTATTTCTGTTTCAATCTATTTGTTTTAGACTAAGTTGTTAATTTGTTTAGTGGTTCAAATGAATCTAAAAATTTGTCAATTTCTTTTAAATTTCTAACTTAATAGCATTTTAAAAGTATTCTCTTACAATATTCAGAATTTCTTCAGTGTCTATTATAATGTCTCCCTTGTATCTGATTTTATTTATTTGCATCTCCTTCTGTCTTTCTTTTGGTTAATTTGGATAAGGGTCTATTGAGCTTGTTTACCTTTTCAAAGAACCAGCTCTTAGATTTGTGTCTTTGTATTGATTTTTTTATTGTTGTTGGTAAGTGATAATGTTGTTTTTCTATCTCATTAATTTCTGCCTTGATTTTTATTATTTCTTCACATCTACTGGATTTTTGTTTTTTTATTATTTTCCAAATTCTTGAGTTGCATCATTAGTTCATTTATGTGTGCTCTTTCTGTTTTTTTTTTCAATGTGGCCATTTAGCACCATAAATTTCCCTCTTAGCACCGAGTTTTAATGTGTCTTGGAGGTTTCGTTGCATTTTCATTTTTCCATTATTTAAATTATTTTCTTGATTTCTTCTTTGATCCAGCCATCATTCAATAAGAAATGTGATTTCTTCACAAAGTCATGCAATTTCCAGTAATTCTTTTGCTATTGATTTCACACTTTATTGCACTATGGTTAGATGGGATACATGGAGTTATTTCAGTGGGGTTAACCCATGTCTTGGTCAAGTAGTATGCTCTTTATTAAATTGCATGTGTCAGAGTTCATTGCAAATATTTTTAGGATTGTAATGACTTCTTGCTTAATTTTTTACTAATTTTAAAATTTTAGAATACTAGCCATAAATTTTTTTTTTTTGAGGCAGGATTTCTTTGTATGTAACAGTCCTGGCTGTCCAAGAACTCAATTTGTAGACCAGGCTGGCTCAAACTCACTAAGATCTGCCTGCCTCTGCTTCCCAACTGCTGGGATTAAAGACATGCATCACCACTGCCCAGCTGCCACAAAATCTTTATTGTAGAATATGGCTGAAAATTATTCATGAGTTACTTCTATAGTTTATAAAGTTTTTATGCATATTATTTGTTGATGGTACTACCAAATATAATAGAAATCACCACCTACATTGTTTTATATGAAAAAGTTACAGGCTGTCTTTATCTTGTGATTTTTGAAGAGCTAGGGAAATACATTAACTTATCAAAGTAGAATAGAGAGACTAGATAGACATTACTGTAACTAAAACATTCAAATTGATATTTTCATTAGTATCTTTGAAAAATACATTTTAATAGTAATTAAGTTATAAACCAATAAATTAGCAAAATAACAATATCAGAAGATAAATTTCTAACCGCCCACATTACAAAGAAATCTAAAATAGACATAGTTTACTTATTACTGTTATCAAAGATAATTATTCTATCTTTGGTATATTTGTTTCTATTCTTTACATATAATTGATGTTTTTAATAGTGCAATATTAGATTTTTGTCCCAGCATTCAATTTTATGTTATTCTTATGCTATAAGTATTTTCTCATATAATTTCAAGGTCTTCATATATATAATAAAGATAACTATAGAAAAGGGCTGTGTAGCAGACTCAGAAGTTAAGAATGCTTGCTGATCTTGCAAAGGACCTGAGTTCAGTCAGCGGCACACATGTTGGGTAGTTCACAATCATGAGTATACTCCAGCTCCTGGGGACTCTGCACACTTCTCTCCTCCAAGGGCATCTACACAGATGTGCACATGCACACACAGGGAAATACAGGTGCACATGAATTGGAAGTAGAAACAAATTTTTAAAAGCAGAAGATAACACTGGGGAGTGTTGAGAATGTTTTGTAATTCTGAAAACAACCGCCTAAAAAGATTCATGTCTGGAATTGGCACTTGTGTGCTGTGTTCAGTAAAATGTCTCCACATGCCTCTTGCTCAGTTTCTAAGTGAGGATTTGTTGAAGTTGTTTTGGGAGTATTTTGTGTGTTCTCTAGAGCATGTGCTCTTGAAATAAGTGCAGATTAATGCTACAATCAGGTATCAGTTAGAAAACAGTTGTAATAACAATAAATAGTGCTTCTAATCAGGAAGAAGTGTAATTCTGGTGACACTGAGAAAGAATGCAGTCACCTGGCAAAACAGTTTAGTCTTTAAAACTAAAAGCCAAGTATTCAACTGTCAAATAACTTAGTGACTGTTTTCTTAGGTATGTATCTCAGAACAACAAAAACATATCTTTACCAATAAATAAGTAAACAAAATCACAGAAAAACAAAAAATTCAAACTGTATATAAATGTATTGCAGCTCACTTCAGTGGGGGAATGACCATGCAAATGTGGTATACCTACTTTATAGAATATAATCCAAAATTAAGAATGAAATAATAGTTATACATGTTACAACTTAGATAAATTCCTAAAGGATTATATTGAGAAAGGTCAATATTAGCATATAATACACAATATAGTTCTACTTATGCAGTATTCTGGAATAACAAAATTATAGAAATTAAATAGAAAGTATGGCTTTCCAGGGGCTAAGGATATGGGTCAACATGAGGCTAGGAACCTGATGGAAGGAAAGGGAATGGGTGTATTAACAGAAGGACAATCAAAAGCATCCTTATGGTGAAGGGTCTATGGGATGAGTTCAGGGATGGACACAGTGAGCCTATGCTTATGATAAAATTTTACCATACACATACCTGAACACTGATGGACATGTACAGAAGTGAATTGGCAAAATGTTAATTAGATCATAGTTTTCTTGGTTGCTATATAGCAAAGTTGTTTTCCAAAATGTCACCACTGGGAAAATTAAGTTAAGTATGTATGCTGAGTCTCTGTTTATTACTTCTGTGACTCCATAGGAATTTATATTTATTTCAGTAATTTTTTAATTGGGGAATTGTGCCAGTGATGACTGATAAACTGATGTGTCGATGGCTATTGTGTTTACAGCTTACTTTGTAAATTGTTCTAGCCTTCACGACCAGTTTAAAAGAGCAGATATGCAGAGAAGGAGAAAGTTGGAGTCCTTAGACAGAGAGTTTGGAAATGTGAAAGCAACAGCAATGCTGCAGTCAAAACTCTGAATATGAACTATCTGCAAATGCCTAGCTGAACACACATTACATATGCATTGAGTAGGTGCCCCAGAGCAAAATGAACTGGAAACTAGGAGTCAAGTAGGACTCTTTAAATACTCTAAAATTCAGAACTGCTGCTGGTAAGGTTAAGACTTTGTTGCAGTTTTAAAAAGCATGTGCTTAATCACCGCAGTTCATCTGGAACTATAAGAGGTGTGAATTTGAGATTCAAACATGACTGGAAATATAAAAGAAAATGCACAGACACAACCATAGAATGACACAGACTCTGAGGAGTAAAATTTGAATGTAAAATCTTGCCAGATTGCTGGACTCACCTATTCAACAGACTGAAGAATTAAAAATCAAAAAACAAAACCAGAATCAAATTAAAACAAACAAACAAAAAACCTTGTAGGCAAGCGTGCCATAATTAGTGCAATTATTTTGCAAATAAAATTAAATATGGACTAGTAAGATGGATGAGCACTTAGGAGTTCTTACTGCTCTTTCAGAGGATTGTTCAGAATCCACATCAACCAACTTACAACTTTCCTGTAACTCCATTTCCAGGGGATTTGACACCTTCTTCAACCCTCAAGGGCACTCCCACACATGTGGTACACACAAATACAGACACACAAAATAAACAAATGAATAAACAAATAATCTTAAAAGAAAGTTAAATAAACTTAAAAGACAATAATCTAGAAAACTGGTAGCCAGCAGATTACTAGTATAAGAAATGCTGGAGAAATTTCTTTAAGTTCCAGGGAAGCCTTACAATATTGTAACATGGGCATGCAGACAGAAGTGAGAAGCATTTGAAAAGATGAATACATGTATATATAAACATATATATGTATATATATATAACTTACATATTAACATTTCTCCTTAATATTTATAAATACAAGATATCATAGAATTCAGATATGATATAAATTGTGAAAATATAGAACTGTATTGTTTCACAATTGTGACAATTTAATCTAAAAACAATCAATATTAAATGTAAACAAATTCTCATGCGTTTGAGTTAACAATACATGCTGTTACCCCATAAGCAACCTCTGAAAAGGAAATTCAAAGAAGTGTAGTTAAAAGCTCATGGGAGTTAAACTGACATTCTAAGATGCTAAGAAGGAAGACATAGACGGAGGAAAAGGGCAGCGAAAGGGGGATGGAACAAATAGAAAACACAGAGCACAATGGCAGATCAGAGTCTTGGTACACAACAATCACACTAAGTATAAATGGGATAAATATTGGAAGGCAAATATTAGATTGGACTATTTGTAAGAGCTGAAGGAAAAAGACACAGGGATCCTGGAAGGAAGTGATGAAAGACTGGAAGACAAGTGCGGAGGTATGGGTGGTCACTGTGGCATGTGAGAAGTGTCTTTTCCCACTCAAGCATAGTTCAAAGGCAGAGCTAACCATATTGGCCATCTTTGATCTCAAGATACTGTTGGGGTAAGTGTGCATCCACCTGGCCCTTCTACTCTGTCCAAGTCATAGAGGTTCAGAAAGCCTGTCCCTATACTGTCCCTAGTGTTTGCATGGTGATCTCGATGACTGGATGTTGCATAATGGATAAAGCCTGACCCTACCATGCATAATAGAAGTCACACTAACTCACATCTGAGACTACTCTTTAAAGATGGTATATTATTTCCTTTCTTCTTCATGGTAAAAGTAGAGTTGTATTTCATCTCCCTAGTTCATGTCTATGAACTCATGAAAATACAAATGCCCTGGGATTCTTAACAAAAAGGAGGAAAGAACTCCAGTGTACTGGAGGTGAGAAAAGTATTCCTAGACTGAGAGTGACACAAAAGAGGCCTTAATGGTAAACTATTCTAAATAAGGGAAATGGATTCCACACACTCCACAAAACTTGAACCAGAAACAAAATGCCAAGTAAAATTACGGAATTCCAAATTAGAAATTTGGAACTGTTGTGGCTTGGAGTTGCACCACCCCCACAGGCTCCTGTTTTGAACAGTGGCCACCAGCTGGTGGCACTTAGGCAGGTTACAGAACCTTTGGGGGCATGGAGCCTAGCTGACCAATGTTGGCCACTTTGGGCATGCTTTAAAGATTATATGCATTTCCAGCTTCAGTGTAACCTTCTTCCTGCTCTGACTGCTGTGTGGGAGGCTCCTGCCATGGGCTCCCATTGCTACAGTTGAAGCATTGGCAGGTCTTCCTCACTATCATGGGATGTATCCTCTGAAAACCATGAGCCATGATCAATCCTTTATCTTTTAAGTCCCTTCTTTCAGGTAAAAATTCCATGTGTAAGCTTTTGGCTGTCGTAACAAAGTCCCATGGCTAGGTGGTGTCATTACTATGATTATGCTGAGTCAAAGCATCATGGTGCTGGGTGGTGGTGGCCCATGCCTTTACTCCCAGCACTCAGGAGGCAGAGGCAGGCAGATCTCTGTGAGTTCGAGGCCAGCCTGGGCTCCCAAGTGAGTCCCAGGAAAGGTGCAAAGCTACACAGAGAAACCCTGTCTTGAAAAAAAAAAAAAAGCATCATGAGGAGGTAGGAGCTGTTCTACTCATGTCAGGAAGGAGAGAGACAGACATAGACAGAGAGACAGAGGCAGAGAGAGAGACAGAATGAGGAAATTACTGGGGACAGCATATAGCTTTCAAAGCTACATTCCCAATGACTTGCTTCATCTAATTAGATCTTACAAAGTTTCCTCTCAATATCCCATTAAGGTAGAAATTATTAAGAGTCTTAGTTCATCAGTGAAGTTAAAGAACTAATCTGATCATGTCCCCAGGCCTCATCTCTGATGCTGTACCGGAGGCCATGACTTTAATGCATGAGTGTTTGGGAGACTTTTTCAGATTCAAACCAAAACATTAGTTGATATGTGTGATCCTGCTTTACTATCAGAGTGTCCTTATGATCTCTTTCAGGATCTGAACCGGGCTCACCCTAAGGGGTCTGAGCCTTGCTCTCCTTTTCTGCATTCTTTGTGGTTTGATGGATTTGTTGGGGAAGAAGCCCAGAATTAGAAAGAGCTAGGTCCTCTGGCTGCACTGTCATTCCCGAGATATAAGAATTGTTCCTAATTATTTCAACACTTCGGCCAGTAGTCATCCAACCTTTTAACTGTGGGACACTACCTAGATCCAAAAGCACTTTGATGTTTTCTGTTTTAGTTTGTCGGCAGCATACTAAATCAATTCCTTTTCTGATTTGCAGATAGAGACCACAGAGTTAAAAAATACCAAGATGTGGCCTTGGTGGTGAGGGGCTTATGAAAGGTGTTAGGGCAGGTGCTTTCCTTTGGCTCCTATGGTTGATGAGGGGCTTTCCTTCTCCTCCTCTTAACCCCATCCTCCCATACAGGGGACAAGTGGGAAGCAAACAAGGCAACCTGGGAAATGCTTCTAGGAAAAAAAGAGGCTGAAAAAGGTAAGTCTCAAGTCCATGTTCAGGATGAACAGGGTCAAGCAGATAAGCAGCAACTGCCTGGGGGCTGAGGTGGGACTACCAACAATCACAGGAGGACACACGAAGAAGTGGTTTAGAAGACAACGTGCTTTCAGAGAAGCCTTAGCTTCTCGTAAGTAATTTTTCTCCCAGCACGTTTCTTCCTCATTGTGTGTGGCATGTATGTGGATACAATTTTAGTAAGTCTGGTGTGATGTAAAGTGGCAATTGCTTAGTGTAGCACTGCTCAGCCTGTACCACTTGAATTTTTCTTTATGCATTCACATCTAAATTTTTACTATTAATTGAGAACATGTCAAATGCAGATTTTTTTTTGTTCACATCAAGAATATGGCTGTTTATCATGTAAGTGTCAACTTGGGGTTTTACTTTAGTGATGTGCCATAGTTTATCTGCCTCATTCTCTATTGATGGATTTTTACTTATCTTCAGTGTATTTTTCTCATTTAAACCACTATTCATAATGCATATGTGTTACCTTGTTTATCTTTATAATTATTATTATAAAGGGTTAATTTTTCTGGCCAAATTACTGATTGGAACATTTTGAACATATTTAGTAGTGATAGGCATTTATTGTCAAATGTTCCTTGAATGGCTGAAAATGTATATAAAATAACAGGTGTTTGTTTCCTGCATCTTTACCAACACCTCACATTATCAGTATTCTGCTGTCCTTCCCAGTCTGGCCGAGGCATGATCACATACTGCTCTCATTGTGGTCTGTATTTCTTTAGTTTCAATAATTGGAATTCCTAGTGTAAATAGCTGGCCAAGGTGAAATGGTATCTAAACACATCTCATTTCTGGAAATCACAATAGTGTTTGCCTTGACACTGTTATGCGGATTAAATGAAATGAGATATGTGAACTGTTTAGTACAGCATTGACACATAACCCACACAGAAGGCAGTGTTTGTTAGCACGTGTGGAACCGAGCCTTTTCTATGGAGGGATGCACATGAAGCCAGGGGTCAGGCATTTCTACCTGGCTGGCTAATGGAGCTTGCCCTCAGAAAGCAAATCGCCCTGTATTCCTTTGGCTGGCTCTCTCTTTCCCAGTCACACCATCCTACTGAAGCAGTTGATCTCACAAAGGGGCACTTACTTCACTTGAGGGTGAAGTGACTAAGTCAGTGAGGGGTCCTGACTCCAAGGTTGGCCAAGGAAATTAGAAACTAATCTGAGCTGCCACAAGACAGAACTCATGCCTGGTGCTGTTAACTGACCCAAGAACATATGACTGGGTAGGGCTTGAACCCTAGAACAGATCCTACCACTGTTATTCTGCTAATATTAAACTACCCCTCCCAAGCACATATCTCTACACCCATAGATTAGTGTATCTCTCAGTCCTCATCAGAGAAGCTCCTTTCTCTAGTGGTGATTACACAGAGCCCCACAATAGGTCAAAGACAGAGACTAAAAGACTATGGAATTCTCAGCCCTATCACATGTCCCTCCCACCCCCAAAGCATGGGGATCTTATGGAAAAGGGGGCATAAAGATTGTAAGAGCCAGAGACAGTGCATGACTACACCAAAGCACTGTTTTTCAGACATGACAGGTCTGTTGTACATGTGAACTCACAGTGGCTATGACTATATGCATGAGACCCACCCAAGATCGAACCAGCAAAAAACTCAAAATGGTTGAGGGGAGGGGTCACAAAGTTCCACCCTCTAGATGAGGAGTGATTGGCAGTTGATAGCTGCTCTGAAAGGGCAAGGAGTAAGTTTTTTTCACGAGTATGGCTCCACAGATGCTACCCATGCTATATAGACTGACAGCCATGCACATGTAGGCAGGGCTGAGTAGACTCTGGGTTAGTACAGAAAAAGTACATAAACTTGGATGAGAATATTGGGGGTAGAGAATGGAGGGCAGGAATCAGAAGAGAAGGAAATGGCAGGTACAAGTAATCAAAACTTATTACATACACTGTGAAATTCTTAAGCAATAAAGGAAGAGGAACAGGAAAGAGAAGGTTGAAGATCTTGCTGTCTTCTGCATTTATGGAAACATCAGCCCAGGGAAAGCTCTCATGCCAGAGGAAGGAAATCAAAGCTGAGAGCACCTGGGGAAAGGTGGCCCCCAGGTTTGCATGTGTCTGAACAAGCATCCCCCTTGCCTGACACTGTTGGAATGGAGTTTCTGCCATTTGTGACCAAAAATTTTCTGTTTGAAACACTTGTTTTAGGCAACAACTCTTCTTTATGCACAAAACTATTTTGAGGGGTGGCTGACTTCATTTTCTTATTTATTTGAAATTTTAATTTTGATGCTACACTGATGATGATCCATTTTGAATATTGTGAGGAACTCAGCTTTAAAAGAAAATATTCTAAGGTCACTGCACATACAATGATCAGGCATTTCTGGCATCTGGGCCATTGGATCCCTTTGCATCTGAACTCAGGGCAAAGCAAACTCTGACAGTTTGGGGAGAGTTAATATATTTAAGCACACTGTGGTGATGGCTCTGAATCTCAGTGCCTGGGACTCATGATGCTGACAGCATTTCATTTATGGGTTCTTTAAAAGTCTATCTCTGGGCTGGAGAGATGGCTCATTGCTTAAGAGCACTGGCTGCTCTTTCAGGGAACCTGGGTTCAATTTTCAGCACCATGTGACAGCCCAGGACAGTGTGTAACTTAAATCCCAAGGGATTAGACTCCCTCTTCTGGTCTCTGCAGGAACTGCGCACATGGTACACAGACTTGCATGCAGGCAAAAGTGATACATAAAATAAATAAATTTAAAACAATCCTATCTGTGAGAATGCTGATAATCCATTTCCTCTAGGAAATTGGTTCTCCCATTTAGTGTCTGGGAAGCCCTGCACAAATTCCAAAATCACTCTGTTCAGTTGTTTTCTCTAAAATAAGACTGATACTTATAGCTGTTTTGTAGCTATATTGAAGAACAAATGAAGTAATATTTTTCTATTTTATTCTTTACTTATGTATGTGTGTTTCTGGGTGTGTGCAAGGGTGTGCCCAAAGAGGCCAGAAGATACACCAAATCTCTTCTTGGAGCTGGAGTTACAGGCATATGTGAGCTGTCTGACATGGGTGCTGGGATCCAGACTCAGGGCTGCATGACAGAGCATCAAGTGATTAAACACTGAGTCATCCCTCTGGCCCCAAATGAAGTAACATGTCATTGTGGTTCAGAACAGCACTTGACCCTTAGCTCTTATTATTACCACCCTCTTTCCCTGTTGAAATTGTGCTGAAATGGGGAAGGAGAAGTATGTGAGACCTATGAGACCTATGTATCAAGAATTTCTAGTACTTATCATTAATTATTGATGAATGAATTAAAGAAATCAAATGGACCAGAGGTTCCACGAACATATACAATAAGATTATTCATTTCAACTCCATCATCTTTATTGAGTAGTGCCCTGCCTAGACTAGGGCCCAGTGTGAGTCAGTGTGATCAATTTTGGATAGTTCATAGGTAAAGCATAAAGGGTAACCAGCTTTCCCTTATGACACTGGAAGTCCAAGTGCTGGGCAGGGACTCGATTAGCTCATTATAACTGTCTCTTCTTTGGACAAAACCTTAGCAATAATAAGTTTTGTCAGAACAGAAGCCTTTGTATAGTAGATAATGGCTTTCATTGTCATTGGCAACAACATTTTGAATAGAATTTGATGCTGTGTATGATAGCTAGGGTTCCCTTTTTTTTTCTTTCTCCCACATGGAGAGTAAAGACATGGTGAGATGTACTTACCGATCAAGGGAGATATGCCCTTTGAATGCTTGCATCGGATGATGTATCATTTCTGGTCCCTCCCTCTAGTGTCAGATACTCTTTCTTGCCAAAAGTGTACTTCAACAGTTGTTCTCCTCTTTATAATCTGTAATGTTCCAGGAAATGAAATGACTTTGCTGAAGAAATGTCTAAAATAAGAGTAAGTCATCAGTGTATATTCGTCCTAAGCAGAAAATATATTCATTGGTGACCTTTGTGCATTTCAGTGCCTCTGATTACCATCTGCTGCCTTATTTAACCTAATTCCCCCAGTAGCAGCCCACATATAGATTTACACTCTGTCTGTCTCTGTCGGTCTGTCTGTCTGTCTGTCTGTCTGTCTGTCTGTCTGTCTCTCTCTCTCTCTCTCTCTCTGTGTGTGTGTGTGTGTGTGTGTGTGTGAGTGAAAGTACGCATGCATGTAGAGGCCAAGGATAACCCTGGCTGTAGTTCTGTAGTTCTTCAGACACTGGGCCATCTTGTTTTGTTTTGTCTTTAAATATTTGTTTTATTTATGTGCAAATATGTCTGTATGAGGACACACACAGCTGCATTCAACTAGGCCTGAGTAAGGCATCAGATCTCTAAATCCCGTAGAGCTATAGTTAGAGGCATTTGTGGAATGCTTGACTTGTTCCACGGACTGGGATCTGAACTCTGCTCCTTGTAACTGAGCAGCAAGCACTGTAGACTACAGAGCCATCTCTCAAGCCCTCATTCCCCTTCCCCCTCCCTGCTAAAGACCCTGACGGGTCTGGATCTCTTTGAGTAGATTACGATGGTGGACCAGGCCAGTAAGACCAAGGAATCTACCTGTTTCTACCTGTCAGGAATTAGGACTGGGATTACAAGTGTGTGCCAGTATGCCAGTTTTTTTTAAAACTAATGTCAGTTCTAGGAGTTCAAAAAAAGGGCCCCATGACTGAAAGGCAAGCACTTACTGATTGATCTATCACTTAGCCCAGAAAAGTTTCTTCATCTGGTGAGCCATTGTTACAAAGTATTTAAGCAACTTTACACATTCAGCTGTGGACTGAGCTTCGTGTTATTTTCTTCTCACAGATTATATGGATAATAGGATTTTAAAAAATTATGTAACATGTTAGGAAAAACATCAATTTTTAAAAGTTAAAATTTTTTTAAATAATATCTACAATGTGCCACTTGGGTAAGATTTTTACTGGATTTTTCAGCAATTTATATTAATTAATTTTCATCAGCACTATTTAAGTGTTGTGGTCTTTGCTAAATACCCAGTGGATACACAACTTCATATATCTATCTTGTAAAATAAATGAAATAGCCCATATGTATGGTGACTTACAGTCAGGTCAGGTTTTGAGGTAGATGCTTTACAGGACCCTTCTTCAAGTGGCCATAAATTTAATTATAATGTGTTTATTAGTTATAGTCAATGACACTCTAATAAAGTGATTTTCTCTTATTAAAACTACAATAAGCCATTGGTTAGAATAAAGAACAGGGGAACAGCATGGTTCAGTGGCAGAGCACCACAGAAAAAATAAGTGGAATAAATACAAAAAAGAGTAAGGAAGCTCACTGAGATTCTCAGCATATAGATGGGATGGGGAGTTTATCCTAATCTACCCTGAACTCATTGGGGGTGTAGGAACAGCTGTGGGGGTTATAATGACATTTCTGTAAGTGTTGGTCTGGTTTCAGAGGAGACTTCCACATTGTGTAGGAATCACAATTTACATCATTATATTATTGAGCTAAAGGGTCTGATTTTGTCTCCTTTAAGTCACATAATTCTCATTTTATGTTCATGGGACTTCTGTCTAATTCCCAAAGGGAAAGTAGAGTTCTAAATTATGGCATCCTCCTGAAGAGTTATGAGTATCACCCCATTAACACTTGACATGTGGAAAAGGCAACTCTTTGAATGTTGAGATAAAAATATGTCCCTCTAGTGGAGAGTTATATTTTATCTGTAACTGAGTACTTTAGACTCAAGTGACCTATATTGAGGAATAGAATTAATAATGAAAAGATTAAGGATTGATGGATTCCTGCCACACAGGAACAGGAAGTTCAGCACATTGGCAGTAGCAGGAGGAATTTGGGACATGATGCTATTCCCAAAATTATCAGGAAGAGAAAATATAATAGAGGAGAAAAAAATAGCGTGAACAGTTTCCTACTCCCACCTTCCCGGATGTTCAAGCTCATGGTTTCCTTAGATGGAGCTTCTTTCTACATCAGATTTCTCTTTTGAAAAGGCCCCGTGTTTTGTGGGCTCTCTTCCAGTAAGAAATAAACGAAAAGTTTTTTGTTTATTTTTGTAGTGATCATTATGTCCTCAGAACATAATTCTCTGAATCCCACTTGTTGGTATTCTAAGAAAGTTCGTTGCTTTATGTGTGATAAAACACTCATCTTCCAAGTTAAAGTCCAGAGAAAAAAATGCATCTAGCTCTTCAGCAAGCCAAACTCCTTAATAGGATTCCTCATGGGAACACGACTTCTCTGAGCAGGCTTTCTTGACTGCCTCCTCCACCCCTCCACCCTTTCTTCTTCCACCCCCTCTTCCTCCCCCACCACTTTTCCCTCCTTTTCCTTCACTTCCGCTGCCTCCTCTCTTTCTTCCTCCCACGTTAGTTCCTGTAACAGCTCAGAAGAAAAATCTGCCCCAGATTTTAAGCACTTTGAAATTCTTATGATAGGAAATGTACCCTGAATTTAATCTGATTATTTAAAAGAGAGCTGCAGATTCAATTTCTTATAATAACTCGTTACAATTGTATAGACGCCACATCTTGAGAACTTAGCTGAAGTCATAAGGAGGAGGAAGAAACCTGGAATATAATATAAAACCACCAGCCCAAAGCTGTATTTGTTTAATACATAATAAACTGAAATCAGGTTCGGGAATTTCAGAATCCCATTCTGACTTTTTTTTCTCTTGGTACTGAATGCTGCAAGTGATTTCTGTGTATTTGTGATGCACTTCTTCTTTTAAGGCTGATTTTGGGAGGTCCATGGTGTCAGCATGAGGTTGTGCATGTTCCTTTGGGGGACACCAAGCCCATGGCTGAACACACTTGACTTCTGGTCCTGGAACATCAAACAACTCCTATTGGTAGCATCAATCCCTGAATGACCAGATTATCTGGGCTTTGCATCTGTAAAGCAGACATTCTGACATTTGGAGGCATAAGTGTTTTTCTCAGCATTTTGTTGTTGGGTCTAAGGATTTTTTTTTTTTTAAGGATGTAAAATGATTCCTAATGCAAGGTATTCCTCAAAAATAAATAAGGGCTGATATCACTAATACAATTAAATACTTTTAAAAACAAAGACTTAAGACTTTTAGAAATTGTGATTGAAATTGAAGTTCAATCTTTCTGTCCTGGGGGCTGGCTTTCTTTTTTAAAATGTGTGTGTGTGTGTGTGTGTGTGTGTGTGTGTGTGTGTGTGTGTGTGTGTGTACATGCATGCAGAGCCAGGTAACTATGGAGGCCAAAGGCATCAGATCTCCTGGAGCAGGATTCCCTAGGGCTGGAGTTATAGGTGGTTGTGAGGTTGTGAGCCACCCAATATGGGTGCTGAGAACTGGAACTTGGATCCTCTGGGAGATCAGCATGTGCTCTTAACCACTGAATCATCTCTCCAGCCTCTGGGAGCTGATTTTTTGACTTAAATTATTTTCTACTGAAAGGCTAACAACATCATATAGATTCATCAGATGTTGATTAAAAAGGGGGGTGGTCTTTAACTGTGTATCCTTGTTAGTCTTAATTGTCAACATGACTTCACATGGAGTCACCTGATAAAGGAATGGTTGCTTAGGTCAGATTGGCCTGTGGATATGTCTGTGGTGGCACTGTCTTGATGTAGGAAGGCCCAGCTCATTGTGGGCATCACTATTCCCTGGCAGGAGGTACTGGGTTGTATAAGGAAGATATCTAAGCATGAATTTGTTATCAGGACACCAAGCAGCGTTCCTCCACGGTTTCTGCTCAAGTTCCCACTTGTATTCCTCCCATGACTTTCCTCAACAATGGCCTATAACCTGTAAGCTGACACTAACTCATTTTTTCCCCTAAGGTGATTCTAGCCACGTGTTTGTCACAGCAAAAGAATCCAACCCTTGGTTGTGACACTGCCTCTCTCTTTCCCGTGAAAAGAAAACAAAAACAAACACGAAAATATTGAAGCTTGAATAGAAAAATCCAGATTTTTCATCTTTCTAAATCTTGCAGATGTGGGAGGACTGACCATCACAGTAACTCAGCTGCATGACCCCTTTGTGTACCCTGATATGGGAACACCTCTTTCTTCAAGTCTGCATACACTGATACAGGACTTCAGCTGTAACGTGAAAAGAAAGGAGCAAATGGAGTAAAGGTACATGCCTATCCATAAATTCAGTTTTTCCATACAGGCACAATGTCCATACAAGGCATAACATAACATACCTGAGGGGCATAACTAAGGTCCTAGCGATGACACTGATTTTAGAATAGGCTCCGAGATACGATAATCTGTCAGTATATGTTCATTACCACATATTTAAATGTAAGAGGGAGATGAAAGTGAACTCCCTGTGTAACTATACACACTATTACGCTATTATTTTAAGGTAATTTGCTAATTAAGTGTCTAATTATGTACTAAGTTTGGAATGAGGTACTTACTCCATTGTTTTGGCCAAAATCTCTTACACAGATGTTAGTTAAGCAATTATTTGTGATATGACAGAGAAATGACTAGATTAGGCTGGTAATGAGGGTTTAACTACCTCTTTCATTCTGGAGCTCCATTAGAGAACTGTGATAAAAGACAGAGGGAAACCCGGTGTTAGTCAATCAGAAGCGTTTTTATGAAGACAACTCTAGGCTTAGACGAATTCTCTCCCTCTCCTGCTCCTCCCCCACCCCCCACCTCCCACCTTATAAAGGTTCCATAACCTTGGCAAACAGCACCAGCAAGTATTCATATACACAAACCTATGTGGGACATTTCTCATCCAAAGCAACACACCTGAGTAAGAAAGAGTCAGTATAAGTAAGAATAGACTACTTCAAAGAGAGAAAGAAGAGCTTTAGAAACTTGAGAAGGAGATGCAATACTGATGAAGTAATCAGGAAAAGAAAGACAGAGAAATAGCCAATAAAGCCCAGTTCTGCCCATGCGGATGACGGCAGAAGGAGGGAAACAGAAGCCTCACCCCAAAGGTGAGCCTAGTGGTCACAGCAGTTACACCCTGAGGTCAAGTTCAGAGCCCTCAGAACCCACAACTCCAGCTTCAGGTTTGGCTGAGACAGTTTTACTGCAGGTGGATAGTCGAGAAGTGGAGAGAGGGATCCCATTTTGCCGCTCTGTGTGACTTAGATGGACAGCAGTAGTTATGCATCATCTCTAGAGGGAATGCATTGTTTAAAAGTGAACCCTGAGGCCGGGCAGTGGTGGCGCATGCCTTTAATCCCAGCACTCAGGAGGCAGAGGCAGGTGGGTCTCTTTGTGTTTGAGACCAGCCTGGGCTACTGAGTGAGTTCCAGTAAAGGCTCCAAAAGCTACACAGAGAAACTCTTCTAAAAAAAAAAACAAACAAAAAAACAAACAAGCAAGCAAACAAACAAAAAAAGTTAACCCCTGAGGACTAGAGCAGCAATCAGCTGGGTAACTGGAATTTCACCGGTCTGACCACACCTTCAGGGTGGGATCCAGTCTCCAGGAGCCATTGTGGAAAACAAGAGACTGAGTGTCAATGAGCTAGAAAGAAACGTGAGCCAGGCAGTGAATAGATTTGACTCTCATTAATTTTTATTTTAAGAACCAAATTCTGACTCAGAAACACATTTGGATCCAAATCCATTTAATAATGGTGTATTCTCTGATGGCTTAAATGTGTCTGTAGTAAAACATATTTCTAAAGTGGGATATAAAATATTTATTTTGTACTCTTCAGGTAGATTAGTTAAACATGAAAAAGTGACATTATCATGACAATATTCCTACCATGGTGCTTTGTAGGAGTGGACTTTGCATTGTGTTTTTATATAATTTTGATGTCAAAATTTTATTGAAATGTAATACATGGAGAATTAAGTATGCAAAGTAGAGAGCTCAAACTATTCTTATTGAGTCAAAATGGACCTAACTCATTCATAGCCAGTACTTTATTTATAAGGTCCTCCATTTCTAGACACAGACACAGGCTCTCTGGATCCACACTAACTACTAAATATATATATATATAATAGTGTGTGCGTATGCATGCACTTGTGAATGGTATTCATATGTGTATGGTATATGTGCATGTATAATGTATGTATGTGTGTGTATGAGTGATATGTATGTATAATATATATGTCTGCATGATTATATATATATATTTGTGTACTATCATGATCTACTTGTGGGGGTCAGAATGTCTACATGATGTGTGTACATTTGTGTGTATGTATTATCATGATCTACTTGTTGGGGGTCAAAATGTCTATATAATATATGTACATGTGTGTATGTATTACTATGATCTATTTTTGGGGGTCAGAGAACAACTTTCAGGAATCCAACCTCACCTTTATATCTTTTTTTCTTTCCTTTTTTTTTTTTTTAAGAAAAGTGTGTGTGTGTGTGTGTGTGTGTGTGACACACAAAGGTCAGAAGAGTACATCAGATCCTCTAAAGCTGGAATTATAGGCAATTGTGAGCCTTGATGTGAATGTTGGGAACTGAACTTAGAATATTTGAACGAGCAGCCAGCTACTTCTCTGAAGTGCTGAGCACTCTTTCCAGGTGCCCTACTCTGCTTTTGAGGCAGAGGTTCTCTTGTGGGTTTTGCACTGTGTACACTAGCCTATCAGGCTCACGAGCTCCTGGGCCACTCTCCTGTCTTTGACTCTAATTCCCCATGGAAGCTCTACAATTACAGATGTACGCTACTGCATGTGGCATTCTATTTAGATTCTGGGGGTCAAGCTCAGTGTGCTAAGCTTGCAAGACAAGTATTTTTATCCATTGAGCCATCTGCTCTACCCTTATTTGGATGTAAAAATTACTTTGAACTACATTTTTTTCAGTATAATGGAATGATTTTATAGTCTATTTTTTTATGTGTCTGACATATTTTATTCAGCATGAAATTCAAAAGATTGATCTATGAGACTGTGTGTCATTGCTGTTGGTTTGATCTCTTTACCAGTGAGTAAGTACCACTAGTGGTCCATTCTGTTGGGATGAGCCTTTAGGAATCTTTCAATGAGAGGCTATTACCAATACTTGTGCTATGAACACACTAATACATGTTTTCATACACACACACTACACTTCTGCTGTGAACATACCTAAGAATAGAGATTGGAGGGGTGGATTGTGTATATTTATAGTTGAAAGATGGCTACCAGCTCACATAACAAGTAAAATTCCTACTACTTTGTATTTTGTACCTTTTAACTTTAGTGAACTTGGTTCTCTTTTCTGAAATAATTGCAAAGACTGAAATTTCCTTTGATAAGGATATGTAACCTCAGACTTTCAGGTTAACAACCCCACTGAGATGATTATTAAAATAAACTCCTTTTGATTATAGGGAAATGCTGTTCTTAACAAAGTTATTCCAAATTCAACTTCATGAGTGAAACTGTAACTTATTAAATGATGGCAGGTGATTTGTGTTTATTCTTTGGCCCCTTTCTCTTACTATTTTATTGCATTAGAAAAGCCTAACCTATGTGCCTTCCTTAACTTAAAAATAGTTTTTATGGCAAACAATTTCTTTTTTTTTTTCTATTGTACCCAGTGACTTGGCTTCTTTTATCAAGTATGATCAAGGTCTAATTACGGTGAGGACTTTTTTTCCCAAAGCACCCTTGTCTGTCATCCTCTGACATAATTTTATGTGTAAGTAATACCTGTGGCTTTGTTTGCTTAGTGCTTGGCTCAAAGAATCAGTCTATGTATCCAAATGCTAGAATAAGAAGTTATTAGAAGACAGTGTCACTCTACGATGCCAGCAGCAGTGTGACTTTAAAACATAGTGCCCCCGCATCAGTTGTAAGTATTGTGTTACAAGGCAAAGCCTGTGTCAATTAAAGCTAGAGTCATTTTTGGGTAACACTAATCATTTTGATTTGATTATAAGGGTAGGTTCTTTTCTGTTGAACTTAGGGGAAGGTTTGAAGAAGTATTAAGACATACACAGTTTAATCACTAATTATTTTAATTATTCATTAAAGATAAGCCACATGAAAAGTGACATTATATTCATGTGCAGGTTATAATTTTCCTGAACAGTATATTCCAATTTTATGGGTGAATAGCAACTAGTGGGAGCAGAGTTGTATTTAAATATGTAAGCCATCTTTGGGTGAAATTAGAAAAACCATTTACTAAATGATATGGAAAAAAAAACATCCCCAAGTAAAAGGAAATAGTCAGTGTAAATTTTCTCTTTTTCTTTTCAGTTTTTCAATTGGCACACGAAGCTATACATATTTATAGGTTACTGTGTGGTATTTTGATACCTGTACACAGTGTTAAATTTTCAAGTCAGTAGGTATATCAATGTCTTCATAGTCACATATATTTCTGGTGGAAATACTTCATACCTTCCCTTCAAGCTCCTTTGAATATATTGTGTGATGATTTGTCATGATCCTATTGAGCAGTGACATGTCAGAACTTCTGGTCATGTTTACAATGTAATACCTTCTAACTAACCTTTCCCTACCCACACCTAACCTTCCCACCCTCTAGTATCTGCTCTCCCACTCTCTTCTCAGCTTCTAGAATATCAATTTTTAAAATTTTCCATATGAATGAAATAAAGGAGGTGTTTGGTTTTCTATGCCTTATTTTTTAATTGAGTGGGTTGTCCTCCACTTCCATCCAGGTTGTCGTAAATGACAGAATTTCATTTGTGTTATGGCTGAATAGTATTCATTATATATGTTATTTATAGCATATATAGTTATATACATATCATACATATATAGCTTTATATGCCCACCAGTTGAGGGACATTTGTGTTGTTTCCATTTCTTAGTACTATCATTGGCCGGATATTTATTATATGCTGATAAGGAAAGCATATTCATAGGAGTAGGGTAATAGCCAATGATAGCTAGAAGGCAAAAACAATAATTTTGGTTAAATGCTATTGGTAGCTATGATTTATAAAGGATGGCATGGAGATTTGAAAGGGTTAGAATAAGTAATTTTTCCCCAAATATAATAATACAGTTTAAAGCAATAAAGTAATAGAAATTCTACTTTCTTTTCTCTCTCTTTATGAGACAGCCTTCTCCTGTATAGTCCAGGATGGCCTCAAATTGGATTTCTCCTGCCTCAGTCCCTTGGTTGAAAATGCCATCTTTTAGACTATCTGGATGTTACAGATTAAAACATCACAGTGCAGATAGCCTTTGCTTTGCATGTGATTAACTTCCAGTTATCAGTGATCACATGCTGGCTAATAACAGCAGCCCTCCACCAGCATGGTCCATAGTCCAGTAGCCACAGAAAAGCTGCTGTCATCACATTTAGCCCAATCCTTTCTCCTGGTTAGTGATGACATAAACAACAGCTGCAAATTGTATATTAACCAATCGTGTCACTTCTCTCACAGCCTCTTGGCGATTGGTCACAGTGTGCTTGGTATTAAAAGTATGTGCAGTCAACGGGGTGCAGGTAACCTGTTGCCATTTGTCTCTCATTGATAGAGCTGAGTGACATTTTATAGAAATGGATAAAATTATCCATTTTCTAGGGAATAGTCAGAGGAACCACTCAGCTAATAAAGCTAACAGTAAAGGAGGGAAACAAAAAGGAAAAACACTGGAGGTGAAATTCAAACAATATGTATGAAACTAGAAAGGAAATCCTTTCTAGAGGAGTGTGAACATCAGCAAGCTGTGAGAGATCCTGAATGTGAATCCCAAGGAACTCAGTGAAGGTGAATCTATCAACATAGACAGGGAAAGCAGGTGCCAGGGAAAGAAGGCCATGTCCAGGGGAAGTGACATCTGCAAATGTCAAGTGGAAAGAACACTTGCAAGACAGTTCATGGCCCTGGAATGGAAAACTATCCTGCAAGTGTTTCAGATTTTGAAAGTGATATAATAATCTGCCAGAATACAGAGAAGATCTGAGTTGGGATCTTTTATGACAACCAGCAGAAGGCAAGCATTGCTTGTGCTTGAGAAGGTTCTGGGAGGTTTGTTTTTCGTTATTTGTTTTTTTTTCTGTGAATATAAAAACAAAACAAAACATCCTAGTCAGTATGAGCAGCCACAATAAAATATTACAGACTTATTATTTTAAATAGCAAAACTTATATCTCACAATCCTGGAGGCTTATATATCCAAGATGAAGGACTAGCTAGGTAGATTTCATTTCAAGAACTAGTCTCTTGATCAGCAAGCAGTTGACATATTTCTATATGTCTAACTGCTCTTTCTGATAGTTCCAATACAAAGGGGAGGAGGGAAACAGAACAGTGTGTTAAGCACCATCTTTTTCTAAGCCACACACTCTTAAGACTTCCTTTCACCTTAAGTGCTTTCTAATGCCTTAGCTCCTCTCAAAAAGTCATACTGGGGTTGTAGACCTTCAATATGAGATTAAAGGGAGCATCAGTCATTAGAACACCTTAATGTTTGACATCTACATTCTGCTTATCACTAGATTTCATGAGCACATGAACATGAGAGCTATTTAGAAAAGTGTAGCATGAAATTAATAGATCAAGCCTGTGGCTTGCTGAAAGTTTGAGGTCGTCCCTGACTAGGACTGCCTCCTGGCTCTCAGCAAAAATGAATCCTCCACTCTGGAAAATATGGCTAGTGTATTAGTTACTTTACTCATTGCTTATGGTGATATAGTGTCCCACAATATATTGTGCATCCTAATAAAGCTTATCTGAGGATCAGACAAAAAAGTCAGCTACTATATTAAACATAGAAGCCAGGCAATGGTAGCACATACCTTTAATCCTAGCATTCAGGAGGCAGGCATCCATTCAGATCTCTGTGAGTTCAAGGCCACACTGGGGAACAGATCCAGGGATGGTGACCTATGCTTTTAATCACAGCACTAACTATAGAGGTCTGGAGGTCTGTACAGATAGACAGGAAATGATGTAGCTGGGCAGAGAGAGGAAGTGAGATGCAGAACAGAAAGGCATATAAGCATCGGTATACAGGATATAGGTCTTTTTGGCTGAGGATTTCCAAGTGGTAAGAATGTGACTGGCTTCTTTCTGCTTTTCTGATCTCTCAGTTTAACCCTAATATCTGGTGCCAGGCTTTTTATTAATAAGACAGCTTAGCAATTCATCTTACAATTACTGTAACTAAATACCCAACAAGAAGCAACTTTATTTAGAAAGTGTTGATTTCAGCTTATAGTTCTAAGGGATATACTCCATCATGGCAAGGAAGGGATGCAGCAGGAACACAGGAGGGCGGTTCACATTATATCTAAGAACCAGAGTAATAAAGATGAATGCTGCTGTCATAGACAGTAGCGCTGTCCCCACAAGTTACCAATTCAAGATAAACTAGTTCGAATGCACAAACCATCAGGGGTGAGAAATAAACAAAAGCCAACAATCAATGCATTAGACTTAATATCCAATTATTAGATAGAAGAATAACAGGTGCAGGATATAAAATTAATATATGAAATAAAGACAGGAATAAAAATGAGCAAGATAGAGGAAGTTGTTTTTTTTTTTTTTTAAAGATACCTGACGAGCAAAAGTCTATTTTTACACTCGGTATGCAGTTGCATTATAAAACACAGATGTGTGGTTCATACATATGGACATTTACAGATATAATAAGTAAAATAGCATTAAAAAGTCATTAAATAAAAATAACAAAAAATTAAGGATAAAAATTTCCTTAAACAGAAATAGAAGTCTTAACTAATTAGGAAGGTATAGCTATTCTAAACGTGTATGTATTATCTAAAACAATCTTAAAACACAAGTTCAAACTACTTGACATACAGTTGTGAGCTGGTGAATGCCTGAGATGCAGACACTTGGTAGACTGGGGTAGGAGGCTTGGCCATCTGAGAGCAGCTTCAACATACAATAAGAGCTTATCTCAAAAAATAATCTGAACTACAGATTATCAGTGCTAACTCTGGCATCACACAGTAGAAGTTAGCATAGCTTAAAAGGACATGCAGCTAATTAGCTATTAATAATTGGCTATTTTATTGATTTTCTTATGTATAAACGTTTCTTTGACAGTAAGTCTTGGTATTTTGACTAGAGCATTTTAAATTTCTCTGAGTTCTATGTTGGCTTAGGAAGGCCAGCCTACCTAGTTTTGAGAAGGGTTTTACTATGTGTCTTCTACACAGTCAGTCGTATTAAGTGCATTATTTAAATCTTATAGAATTTTGCAAGTTTCTTCACACCAGAAAATATTAGGCTCAAATGCTATGTCAGGAAATTCTACAGCATTTTAAGAAACAAAAATATTTCCAATGTCATGAAAATCCACAGAATTCAAAAGGAAAGTCTGCTTTCTAATTCCATTTTATGAACCAAAATGCAAATAAAGCAATTTTACTGGTAAATGTAAAGGTATCAGTCAAAACAATTATACAAAAAGCAATACATCAAAACTAAGTTTGCTTAGTTTTGTTAGAAATTCAGTCCATTTGTATACCTTTTGATATTAATACATTTAAAGTCACATGATTTCAAAACATCAAATACTTATTTTCAAGTCCATTTGTTTAAAATATATCAAATTATAAGTGGAAGAAAATTTCTTTAATCTATTAAAGAGTACTAAAATTACCTACAGAAAATATAATTCTTTAGCAGAGGCATTTCTCTTAAAACTAAGAATAAGACAAGGGTCCCCAGATTGTATCTGGACTCTCAATTCTATTCCATGGACCAATGTGTCTATTTTTGTCCCAGTATCACCATGTCCTCATTACGATGGCTCTGTGTGCCTTGAATTCAGGAATGGTGATACCTCCAGAAGAGGTTTTATTTTTCAGAATTGTATTGGTTATTTAGAATCTTTTGTGCTTCTATATGAAAGTTTTTAAGTTTTATTTAAGGTTTTTTTTTTCAGTTCTGTCAAGAATTGCATTGGAATTTTTCATGGGGATTGCACTGCATCTGTGTGTTGCTTTTGGTAGCATGGCCATTCTTACATCATTAATCCTACTACTTATGTGTATAAGAGATCTCTCCATCTTCTGGTGTCTGGTTCATTTATCTCTCCAGTGTCTCAAAATTTTCACTGTGTGGGGTTTCAGTTCCTTGGTTATGTTTATTCCAAGGTATGTTGTTTTTGAGGCTATTGTAAATGGGATTGTTTGCCTGATTCCTTTCTCAGTCTGCATGTCTTTAGTATATAGAAAGGGCACTGATTTAGGTATGTTAATTTTGTAGCCTTCCACTTTGATGAAAGTGTTTACAGCTCTAGGAATTTTTAGATGAGGTAGTATGGAGTGTGTTTCAGGATATAGACTCGGGTAATGACTTACAGAATAGGACCCTGGTAACCCAGGAAATAGGACCAACCATCAATAAGCAGAACTTCATGAAATTAAAAAGTTGTACTGCAATGGAAACTGTCAATCAGCTGAATATTCAGCCTACAGATTGGGAAAAAAAACTGGCAGCTGTACATTTGAAATTGGATTAGTGTCTGGAATATACAAAGAACAACAATAACGAAACCCAATAGAACACCGAGAAAATGACAACCCAACTTAAAAGTGGGTTGTAAAACTCGACAGAGCATTTTCTGATGAAAAAGTGCAAATGACTACAAAATATTTTTAAGTTATTACCATTCATAGCAATCAAGGAAATGCAAATTAAAATTACATTGAGATTTCATTTTACTCTAGTTAGAATAGCCAAGACTATAAAAAAAAAAAAGACATTAAATGCTGGGTTGGATGTGGGAAAAGGGAACACTTATTCACTGTTGGTAGGAGTGCAAACTGGTGCAGCCACTGTGGAAACCAGTGTGACTGTTTCTCAAAAAACTGGAAATAGATCTATCATATGACTCAGCTGTACCACTCCTTGGCATATGGCCACAGGACTCTACATCTTACTACAGAGCTACTTGCTCATCGATGTTCATTGCTGTTCTATTCCACAATAGCTAGGGCATGTAAAAAGTGTAGATGTCCATCAATTGATGAATGGATAATAAAAACATGGTTCCCAATGGAATTTTAGTGAGCATTAAATAAAAATGAAATTACAAACTCTGCCAATAAAATGAATTTAGCTGGAGAACATACTGGGTGAATTTACTCATACCCAGGAAGACAAATGTAAAATGTTCTAGTTTATATGTCAATCCCAGTGTCAAATCTTTAGATTTGTGTGTTCAGTTTGAAGTATATGTAGAATCTAGAAAATTAGAAAGGGAACATGGGAAGGGATGAGAAAGAATAATTGTAGGGGGTGGGGAGATAGTAGAACATTGATTATATGAATGGGAAGGAAGAATAATAGAAGGGAGGTTTAAGTTGGGAAAGGGATGGAGGCTTGGGTAGGATAGGGGTTAGGGCAAGGCTAAATAACATTCAGAATGTTTGAAATATCCATACAAAATTCTACTTTATAAATCTCATACACATACAAGAGAATTTAACTGACATTACCCTATAAATGGAATAATGCTCCTTTCAGAGCTATAGGTTGGCAAATAAAAAGCCTAGTTCCTGGTGTGGGATACCTCCCCTCTAGTTTTTGGTCAGAGGTGTACTGAATACCCCCAGAACAATACAGGCTATTATTATTTGTCATTGCTTTTGATGGCTGTTTAGCATTCTATTGCTACAATAAAACACTATGACCAAAAGCAACTTAGGAAGGGAAGGGTTTATTTGGTTTATACTTCCATATCTCTGTCCATTATTGAGGGAAGTGGGGCAGGACCACAAGCAAGAACCTGGAGGCAGGAACTGAATTTACACTGTTTAATGGCTTGCTTTCTATAGATTTCTCCCTCATGGCTTCCTCACTTATGTCTTAGTACTGGAAGGGGCTATGCAGACTTCTGGTGTGTGTGTGTGTGTGTGTGTGTGTGTGTGTGTGTGTGTGTGTGTGATGCATGTGTGTGCACACATATAGGGTCAGCAGTCATCTAGCTCTGATCACTGCGAACTGTGATAATGACCACTATGGCAAGATACACACATTAATGCAACAGTGACATAAACCAATACTTTTCTTAGGATATTTAAGGCTTCTTCCAACAGAAGGAAACATACCTGCTACTATAAATCCAACCGAGAACCCATGATTCGATATTGCATAGTTCCCAGGGGTAAACAAACTCTTTTGCTAAATGAACACAATATCAAACTGCTTTCTAAATTTGGATCTCTCTCCCTATAGGTTAGTGCAGCTCTCAGACCTCATCAGACCAGTTTCTTTGTGCAATGGATAGTGGTTAATGCAGAAACTGATCAAAATGCAGAGAATAAGTGTCCGTGAGTGTACAGCCACAAATGGGACATCATATAATATTCCCTCTTCCAAAACTCAGAAACTATTATGGAAGACTGAACGAAAAGATTGTAAGAGCTGGAGTCAGGAAGTACTAGAGTGAAACAGTATCTTTGGGATACAACAGGGGTGCTTTATTCATGAGCTCACAGCAGCTCTGACTGCCTGCACAAGACTTATACAAAATCAAGGCTGTGAGCATTAGGACATAAAAGAGTGTGGTAATTTGAATGAAAACAGCTCTCTTAAGCTCAAATATCTGAATGTGTGGTCTCCAGTTAATGAAAGTGAAGAATGAGGAGCTGTGGCCTTGTTGGAAGAGGTGTGTCACTAGAGGTAGGCTTTGAGGTTTCAAAGTCCAAGTCATTTTCAGTTTACTCTCTCTTCTTCCTATCTATGGGCCAGAGTGTAAGATCTCACTTACTGCTTCAGCACCATGCCTGCCTGCCTGCTGCCATGCTCCCTGCCATGATGAACATGGACTCTAACCCTCTGGAACTGTGAATTTCAATAAATATTTTCTTTTGTAAGTTGCTTTGGTCCTGGTGTCTCATCATGGCTACAGAAAAATAACTAAGACCAATGGTTCTCAACCTGTGGGTCATGACCCCTTTGGCAAACTTTTTCTCCAATAATATTTATATTGTGATTCACAACAATAGAAAAATTACAGTGATGGAGTAGTAACAAAAATAATTTTATGATTTGGGGTCACCACAACATGAGGAACTGTATTAAAGGGTCACAGCATTAGGAAGGTTGGGAACCACTGAACTAAGAGAAAGAGAAAGTAGGGAGGGGATCATGAGCTCCCACCCTTGACCAAAGAGATGTTGACAGTTCAGGAATCCTGTGGGAGGAGTCTGTTTTATTTAAGGATGTTTCTCCTAGTAGGTTGACTGTATCCAGTGCATGAACTTACAAATTGGACTGGGTGGGTTATAAAAAAAGAAGGACATGAGGTTGGGAGGAGATGAGGGGATAAAGGATGGATTAAGCAAGAATTATGGGGAAGAGTGCGCTGAATATGATTATGCATGAATGAAATTTTCAATGAATTAATAGTTTCTTCAAAAACATGAATGACAGCTGTGCTGATATTAGTATATCAGATAATGCTAGAGGAGTTTCAGAAAGATAGAAAAGAAGTGAAATGTGATGAATAATATTATACCCAGAAAAATGGGCAGAACTGGGGATCATCATGCTAAGTGAAGTAAGCCAAACTCAGACAAATGCAGCATGTTTTTATCTCATGCAGAATCTAGATAAAATAGTATTTTAAACAGACATGAAAGTGGAAGAGAAACTATGTGGATATGGAAAGGAGACCAGGGAGAAATAAATCAAAAAATGTAATATTAGGGGCAGAATGCAATGAAAGTATATTATGTACATGTAAGAAAATATTACATTGAAGCCTATTATTTTGCATAAGTAGTATATACTAATTAAAAAGGGGAAGGGAATTTAAATTTCAAGTACTTCAAAATATATTGTTATTTCTACTTCTAAGGGCTTGATATTTTCAAAATAAAAAGTTGGGAAGATACTTTAAAAATGGAAGACTTATCCTCTCAGCAAGGTTCAAGTATGTATCATTTACTGTAGCCATTTTGCTTTAAATCTCCAGTACTCCCCCCAAAAAAGTAACATATGAAAAGGAGAAAACAGATTTCTTTTTATTTTTTAGAGAGGGGACATGCATCTCTCCCAATAGAAAACTAAATGATATTTGTAAATAAGTCAAAATAATACCCTAGCTTTGTGAGGCAAATAAATGTAACATTAACAACTAAATTCAGACTTTATATACAAAGACGTTCTAGAATATAGTTTTGAAAAGCTAGTCACCAAGTATTTGTAGTACTTAGGAAGACATTTAATAGTGACATAATTTATGTAGTGAGAATTATAGTACCTCAGTACTTTATGAGAAAATACAAGAGAAGTGTGTGGTGGTATATGCCTATAACCCCAGTACTTTAGAGCCACAGACAGGAGGGCCAGAAGTTCAAGACCACCTTCAGCTACATAGCAAGTTCAAGACTAGTAGAGTCTTTTATACCAAAATTAAAAAAACAAAATAATTTTATTCATGCAAAAGCTTAATAACATAAAAATGTTACTCTCATGTTTTGATCTATGGATTAAATGAAATTCCAATTTAAACTCCAAAAGATATTTAAGAGGCAAATTATGACCTAATTTTTAATTTTAGTGGAGATTCAATTGCTCAATAATAACCAAGAGACTCTTGAAGAGAACAAATAGAAGGAGCTGAGAGGACTAGCACTCCCAGAAGAGAACTCTAATAGTTAATAATTAGCTGAGATTAGCATGATATGCAAACTGAACAGGCTCAAGCTCTCAATATGAAACCCACACTTAGCTGATACCTTGCTGCATGGCAGAGACTTTGCAATTGTAGGAGAAAAGATGGACCTTCTAATAAACAGTACAAGAATCATTTTTTTTTTATAAATTGGAGAAAAATAGAAAAACAATCAAGATGGAATCCCTACTCTATGCTTCAAAAATGTAAAATAAACTGTAGATGTATGCTAAGCTTACTTGATGTTCCTTAAGTTATAGGGGTGTCATTCAATATCCACTTCCTTTATTGCTTGGAATTTTTCCCTCTATCTTCTTTATCCATTTTTCTAAAATTTCCTTTATTTTTTAAAGTAAGAATAACAATGGTTGTTTTGAGAGTTCATTCTAATCCGATATAATCTTAGCTAAAATTGTTTATAATTTCAAAGTTTCTATTTCCAAATGAGAGCATATATCCTGCTTGAGATGGATATATCCAATGTAGGACAATTATTAAGGAAAAGCTTGACAAATCCCCTCACTGCTTATAAAGATAATGGAAAGCTAAACCACAAAACAAGAATGGATATTAATAATACATAAAATGGACAAAGTTTATGTAAATATGCTGCATAAATATTTACATAACTGATGTGAATGAGTAAGGAAGATAAATAACCCAATGGGAAAATTGGCAAGGATCACAAATAAGCAGCTTACAGAAGAGAAAACGCATATGGCCCATACTCTTATAAAGAGTCTCTAAGCATGTCTAGTGAATAGGGAATGAAAACTAAGGTTATGATAAAATTTATTTTACTATCTCTGTGTTAAGGACTCTGACAACATGAAATATTGTCACAACTCTCATTGTAACAGAAACCTTCATGCATCACTATTGTTCATGGGACCATTACTTACCATAGTGAAAAATTAGATGCAATCCAATAGTTCATTGATAACTGATATATTGTGATATATTCATATAGTATGCTAGTTTAAAGTTGAATCAAGTTGTATATATGTGACAACAGAATTCTGGGCTCAACCAAGTAGAACTCTTGATACAATCATATCTGATCTATGTTCTAGAAAGCAAGAGAGTAATACAAGTTTGAAGATAATGATAAGTTTCAGGAAAAGACAGAGAAGTAGCCTACCAAGATATAAGTATCAGACTATTTCTTGGAGGTAGATTCAGTGTTCATCATTAGTCATGACCATCATTTGTATCATATACAAATGTCCCAGCACATAACACATACAAAATCATCAATGTTTTTAGTAATAGAAAGTCTTCATTTATTTATTATTTTTCACTAAGCTGTATTTATATAGATGAACACATGTATACATTCAGGTTTAATCAAGCAGCCTACAGTAAGTCTGATTAAAATACTTTAAACCTCATATATCAAAGATGATGTCTAGAAAAAACCAAGTGCCAGCTCCAATTAGGAAAGTTTTATCTTTTCAGTTTCCTTTTTAAAACTTTCCATTGCTTTATTATATTTCCCCTAATTGCTCTTCAAATTACATATTTCTATCAACATATTGTACTTTATTTTTTACATTCTTTTCTTTTATTGAAAACAGATTCTTTTCTCATAAAATAAATATATCCTGATTATAGTTTTCCTCTACTCCCAGTTTCTCCCCACCTGCCTTCTCCTCCAGGTCCACTCCCTTTCTGTCTCTTGTTAGAAAAGGACAGGCTTTTAAGAAATAACAAATAGGAAAAATAAAATATAATAAAGTGAAGCAGAAACTATATTGAAGTTGGACTCAGCAGCCCAGCATGAAGAAAAGAGTCCTAAGAGCAGGCACAAGAGTCAGATACCCACTCATTCTCACAGTCCAGAGTCACATAAAAATACTAAGCTATAGTATTTTTAATATAGTATTTATTGTATAAACTGCATATAGCTATAATATATACACAGAGGACCTGGTGTAGACCTGTATAGGCCCTGTGCTTGTTGCTTCGGTTTCTGTGAGCTCATATGCACCTTACTTTGTTTTTCAGAAGGTCTTGTTCTCCTGGTGTCTTCCATCCCCTCTGGCTCTTGTACTCTTTCTACTTCCCCATTCTGTGGGATTCTTTGAGCTCTGAGGGGAGGGATTTGATGGAGACCTGGGTGTTATTCAAATTTCTAATTGTCTTATAATAAAAAACCCAAAGCCACATATCAGGGTTAAAGTTGAAAGATCAGAGAAGCAGAACAGCCAGCCACTAGTTCTTACCTCTATGAAATCCTCAGCCTAAAGAGAGTGAGTTCTGTTTCCTCATGCCTTATATACCTTTTTGCATCCTGCCATATTACTTCCTGAGATTAAAGGAGCGTGTTACCACTACCTGGTTATGCTTCTCTCATGAAGCCTAGTGTGACCTTGAACTCACAGAGATCCACATGGATCTCCGACTCCTGAGTGATAGGATTAAAGATGTGTGCCACCACTGCCCGACCTCCATGTCTAATATACTGGCTGGCTCTGTCCTCTGATTCCCAGGTAAGCTTTATTGGGGTACATGATATCTCACCACACCTGGGTTTCAATTGGCTATCTCTTGTAACCAGGTGAGGATTCCAGTGGCCAGAGCAGGTTGCATTCAATTCAGTTGTTGGCCAAGAGGATCCCATGGAAACCCCCAAACAACCCAGACTGTTGCTAAGACAAAATGTTGCTCTCTGCAAAACTGACAGCAGGGGTCCCATTATATAGTAATTATCATTTGATATCAAAACTTCCTAAGACAAATGCCCTTGAGTCTCTGAATGCATCCCAAGCCACTATACTTGGCTACATATGTGGAAAATTTCCTGTGTCTGTGCTGAGCATATACAGAAAGCAGAAATACATTTAATACACTGGTCTTGTCTCTGCACCAGCATACACTGCTACTCTCCAAGAAGCTTGAGGGCACAAGGGAGGCATCATATCCCTGATTCACAAGCCTGAGATATAGGATCTAGATCTGTATATGTCTCTCTTGTTGTCAGAACATTGCAGAGTTCATAAATGATTCATTCATACATTATCTTCTTGACCTGTGCTCCACTCTGCCTCATGGCCAGGGCCAGGGAGTGCCCCTTCCTGTCTAATGAAGGTCTCTAATCTCAAATAGTTTGTAGTATAGTTGCTTGCCCAAGGTTCTAACATTAAACCTCCGTTTCCAAGTCTTGAACTTCTTTGATGGCTCCACAGTTGCTTCTTAAAGCTAGAAATTTCTTTTAGAGAATGCACGCTTTTTAGCACGTTGTTAGCACCAGGAGACTGGGTCCATCTCTTATATCACCCTGGAGCTATAGGAAGTATGCTGTCATTTAGAAAGTACCTATGTCATCCTTCATGTCAGCTACTTGAACTCAGACATATGGATTCTAAAATGCTGTCATTGATGTCTACAGTTCTAGACTTTTTTGATGTCCCAAACTATAGTTGGCTAGAACAGTAGTTCTCAACCTGTGGTTCATGACCCTTTTGAGAAACTTCTAGCTCCAAAAATATTTACATTATGATTATAACAGTGAAATTATAGTTATGAAGTAGCAATAAAGATAATTTTATGATTGGGAGTCACCACAACATGAGGAATTATATTAAAGAGTCACAGTATTAAGAAGGTTGAGAACCACTAGGCTTAGAAGATCTAGAGGTGAGGGTACAGATGAGGTTTCGATGAAAATTAATCTGTTATTCTGGAAATACTCATTGAACTCATTAGTGAAGAAAAGATTAACAAATTGACAAACCAATTCCTTTCCACTTACTTGTTTGCAAATTAAGAAAAAAATAAAATAAATAAATGAATGGATTAGCTGTTTTCTCCTTAATTTTTTTTTTTGTTTTAACAGACAATGATGGAAGATTTCCAAAGAATTACCTACTTAAAATATCACCAGATGTTCTTGTTGGTGAAATTCCTTTAAATAATGTTGCATTATTTTAAATTATACGCTTTATTTTTACACAATAAAATATGAGTTCTTAATAAATTCTTTGTTGGAAGAGATCAATGATTCAGTTCAAGATTGAAGAGCTGTGCCATTACATGCCTGGACTCAGATTTCACTCCTAACACTTACTTGCTATGTATTTTGGACAAGATACTTATGGTCTGTAAACCTCAGATTTGTTATTTATATAATGTGACAGCTAGTAAGACCTTTCTTGCGTCTTTGTGAAGATTAAACCATTATTAAATATTAAACATTCATTTCTGGAGCTTATCAAAACAGCTAGTTCTGGTTGCTGTTCTAATGGCTGCAATTAGCTAGGTCTGCCCTTGACTTCATCTTTTTCAACAGCCTTATCTAAGCAGTTTGCAAAGCTTACTGTTAGAACAGGTGCTTAGGCCTTGGGGTTGCTTAGATTTCATGTTCTATCAGCCAGCAGTAGAGCAACTCCAGGCTGTAGCACCTTTAAAAATC
This sequence comes from Peromyscus leucopus, assembly GCF_004664715.2. Classification (NCBI taxonomy): domain Eukaryota; kingdom Metazoa; phylum Chordata; class Mammalia; order Rodentia; family Cricetidae; genus Peromyscus; species Peromyscus leucopus. Next base: position 112,114,344 of record NC_051065.1, read on the forward strand.
GCATGCTGAAAGGAGAACGTGGCTTCCTGTGTTTTTGGAAGACTAAGCATGAAGTACACTGGACAGTACTTTACACATTCAGTGATGCAGCAGTGAATGTCTGCCTTCAGTCTTGTTTGTTGAAGAGAAAGACCTTGGCTTTGTAAACCTCTAACAAGAACATTGCAAAGTCAATCCAGTGACATCTTCGTGCTATCACTGCCAGGCCTTGGGTTGTGTGCCTGGCTCCTGTTGGGTAACCTGGCCTGCCCTTGGCTTTGAGCCCTTTCTTCTCAAAGAGACCTGATTGGGGCTGAGCCAGAGTCCATACACACACAGTGGGTACCATGGCTCCCAGCTGCTGCCCATGTGTCACCTAGAACATACTGTCCTTGCAGGCTACTCTGAGTTGTTGTTTTCCCAAGTTTTGCAATACACTTTCAATTTCTGACAGTTCAGAAAACCTGTTCTATGCAGTCTTGGTTCAGTACAAGCCAGTATATATCATGTCTGATCCCTTATCCGCACCTGGAGTACTGCTATTTCTCTCCTCAGGCTAGAAAAGCTCAGCCCTGTGCATATTCAAGGTCTAGCCCAAAGCATTTCTCAGTCCACAGCCAGTCAGCAACTCTCTTCTTCTAAACTTTTCAATACATACGTATCAAGTTTAAATCAAAACTTTCCATCATGGTCTAGCAAATTTATGCAATCCAGATCTTTCTTCCTCTCTTGTCTCGTCTCATTCACTCCATTCATGTGCTTTGGCCACACAACCTTGGACAGTACAAGGTCATTACCTACTTATTGCTTTGACATTTGTTTCTTTCTGTCTGGAATCCTCTCACTAAATTATTGCCTCATTAGTTTTTTTTTTTTTTTTTTTTTTTTCCTTTTCAGTGAAGAGGACATCATCACAAACAATACAATCTGTGGCCTCATCCCTCTTGTACAATGGTTCTCAACTAGGAGTTTTGTGGTCCTCCAGGGGACATTTGGTAGTTTCTGTAGATAATTGTGTTTATAACACTGGAAGGGACAAGGATAGAGGCCAGATGCACTCCAAACATTGTAAAATGCTCAGGGTGCTGTAGCTAGAGTTTTTCTGCCTGGCCCACAGTCAGGATAAATCTCTGTCACCTGCCAGTTCCACAGCTGCTCAGACCCAACCAAGTAAACACAGAGACTTACATTGCTTACAAACTGTATGGCCGTGACAGGCTTCTTGCTAACTGTTCTTATATCTTAAATTAACCTATTTCTATAAATCTATACCCTGCCATGTGACTTGCAATTTACCAGCATCTTCATATGCTGCTTGTGATGGAGGCAGCTGGCAGTGTCTCCCTCCTCAGCCTTCCACTTCCCAGAATTCTCTCAATTCTCCTCTCTGTTAGCCCCACCTATACTTCCTGCCTGGCCACTGACCAATCAGTGTTTTATTTATTGACCAATAGGAGCAATTTGACATACAGACCATCCCACAGCAGGGTGGTCCACTGTCTCTCACAATTGTTAATGTATGGAGGTTGAGAGATCACATGTAGCACAGTCTTTACTTACTTAAGGAACTTGGCACTTTGAGGAACTGATTGATTTATCATTCATTTGTAACTTGATTTGACATGTTTTCTGAATTAGAATATAAATGCCAGGAAAATAGGAATCTTGTCTTTTTAAAAATTTATTTGAAATTTCCTACATGAGCACATTGTATTTGTACCTTTTCTACCACTCTCTCTTTCTCCTACCAACTCCTCCCATCTCCTGCTCCACCCCTTAAGGAGTTCATGATCTCTTCTATCATTGTGATATACACATATATAGTTTAATAGTTATTAAAACTATATATGTGTGTGTGTGTGTGTGTGTGTGTGTGTATTATAAAGTAAACTACTTATAAAATGTTTCCATATGGCCTTTCCAAACATCCTTAGTGTTATCTCTCCTCCCTCCCTCTCTGTATTAAACCCTCTCCCTTCTCCCCAGTTAATCTGCCCTCCCGTTTCCCCTCCCCCTTTCCATTCATAGCACCTGTGTCCTGCTTTCTCCCTTTCTAGAGCTCCTTCTTCCCCTTCCCCTCCCCCAGTGGTCCCTTTTGTCTCTCCTAGTTTCTTTGATTACCCCAGGTTTTGTAGCCACCTACAAAGATTCAGATCTAGAATTCACAAATAAGAAAAAAAACATGCAGGCTTGTCCTTCTAGATTAATTCAATCAGTATAGTATTTTCTAGTTCTATCCATTTAGATAAAATGTTAAAGTTTTGTTATTCTTTACAGATGAAAATGATTTCATTATGAATTCATACCATAGTTTCATTATATATTCATTGGTTTAGAGATAACTAGGTTGTTTGCATGTCTTAGCTAGTGTGAAGGGAGCATCATTGAACATGGCTGAGCAAATATCTTTGTGGTACGGTGGAGGCCTTTGGGCAGATGCCAAGGAGTAGTAGAGCTGGGTCATATGGTAGATCTGTGTTCTAGCTCTTTGAGGGTTATCCACGCTGGTTTCCATAGTGGCTACTCCCGGTTTGCAATCCCAGCCACAGCTAAGGAGTAACCCCCTTTTGAAGCGTCCCCACCTGCACTTGTTGGTTGTTTACTAAAAGTGATAGTAAAAAAGTTATAGCTGCTCTGACATTGAAATCTCAAAGTAGTTTTAATTTTCATTGTTAGGGATATTGAACATTTTTGAAAATATTTTATCATTTTCATCACTTTTGTGTCTCCAGTGTCTACTTTGTACAACATGACCTTGGAAGAAACATTAACAGTATCTGTTGAATTAATAAAACCGTGGCAAATCTCAGTGGAAAAGTTAACTATGTATTGCTGTGCATTATATTTGACCACACTGTGCTTGCTCTGCATTTTGTCTTGGTTATTGATATATATTTTGAAGATAATAGACTTTATGACAGGGATATATCCATGATGGGTGAAATGAACTCATTAATAGAAAATATCCATTGTAGAAATATTCCAATTCTTGTGTCTGTCGCAAGACTTATTTTTAACTGTGCTCTGTGTACTGTCCTTTGATATCGAATACTTTTCATCCTCATTTTATTTTTAACTGTACTTTAACTATCTAGAAATTAATAAAATCAATGTACACTTTGAGAAAGCATGAGAACTGTCTGAACACATTGTAACTCCTTGCCTGCCATTGTGGGCCAGGTTAATACATTCCTAGGTGTGGAATTTAGAATACAGCTGCCCTCCCCTAACATACATGCTCTATTTCAGTGTTGTGAACATAGTGATACTGAAGGGTTATGTACAACTTCAACATCACCTGCTTAAAATCCAGACATACTTCTCTGTCTAACTAAAACCAGGAAGGTGGTAATGGATCCACGAAGAGTTGTTGCTGGCCCTCTTTGCATGGCCTTCCTAGGGACAGAATGGGGGGTCAGTCAGTGAGAAGAGTTTGTTTGGCCTACATGGGCTCTGTCCTGTTTTGAATAGTTTTAGCTGCTACTTTTAGCCTCCTAGAATGTGGAACTGGACTATTTATCATGGAATTAGGGCACCGTGTACCTTTTGTTCTAATGGGCACTAGCCAGAGGTTTCTGACAAGAGTCCATTGTGTCTCCATCACTCTTCTGCCACATCTGGTCTAAGTAGAAGAGGAGACAAATGGATGAAAGTAGGGAGGTGTGCTGCATCCCACCCCAACTCTTCTGGGAAGAAAACCAAAGAACTTTAGAAGTCTGTATAATGATTGGATACATCACATCAAGTTTGTTAATTGTGTTGCTCAAATGTTCTGTAGCCGGCCACATTTTTTCTTCTTGTGTAAATGGTCTATCATTCTCCCCTGTGCTGGAGAACTTGCTTCTGTATGGTAACTGTCAATTTTTTTCTACTTGATGTGTTTTGAAGTTATGCCTTTAAAACCTTTTTGTGTTGTTTGTTTGTTTGTTTGTTTTTCAAGACAGGGTTTCTCTGTGTAACTTTTGGAGCCTATCCTGGAACTTGCTCTATAGTCCAGGCTGGCCTCAAACTCACGGAATTCTGCCTGCCTCTGCCTTCTGAGTGCTGGGATTGTGTGTGCCATCACTGCCCGGCTTAAAATCTTTTATCTATTTTGTTTTTATATGTATTGGTGTTTTGCCTGCATGTATGTCTGTGCACTGTATGTATGCCTGGTGCCTACAGAGGACAGAAGAAAGTGTCAGATCTCCTGTGACAGTTACACAGTTGTGAGCCACCATGTGTGCATTGGGAATTGAACCCCTGTCCTATGGAAGAGCAGCCAGCACTCTTAACCACTGAGCCATCCCTCTAGCTGCTCGAAGCTATGCTTTCAGATTCACCTTAGTTTAGAATTTTATACCTCTTAGTAATTAAGGCTACTCAAGATTAGCATTAAAATACTATTTTCTGTATGTTTCTCTTGCCTTCAAGCCTATTTTATCCAGTATTATTATTTTACCCACATTCTTTATTATTAACCCTTTACTTGACTGAAATCTGAGTTCCCAGTTAAGTGTGTCTCCTAAAATTTTATTTTCTGATTTGTGAATTGAACCCAGGTCCTTGCACATGAGTGCTTTACCACTGAGCCAGATTTCCAGCCTTGAGGGTTTTGTTTGACATGGTCTTACTATGTTGCTGGACTTGACAGTGAAGTCTGCACACAGCTTAAGTTGGCTTCAAACTAGCTACTGAATTTTTAACACCAATGTATCAATCCTGGATAACCACTAGACGCATACACATGCATACACACACAGGTGCACGTGTGCGCACCCCCCCACCACCACAACTTCTAATATGTTTGCATTGTTTATTGCCACCACCTAATAATTTGTGACAAGTTTGTTTCATTTTTCCTTTTATTTCTTTAAATTGTTGAAGGATTATTTTTCCCCTTCATTCAGATTAATTTTTGATAGTTACAGGTCAAATGTCTGTGTTACTAATTATCCAAGATATTTTAATAGGCTTGCCTATCTTAATGATATATAAAATTAATGATTGTCTTTATCATACATCAGAATAAATAATACAGGATCTTATAGTAGATCTATCCAGATCATATCCCTCTAAACTTAAATATTATTATTATTCCATGTTTCAGTTTTAATCCTTCCCAAATCAGACAATTATATTTCGTATGTTGATGACTTTATAATTATATATATATGTCTATGTAGAAGTATATATATTCACACACCACTACCAACACCACACTGACTACCTTTTTTTTCTTACAATTTAGACTTTGTTATGTAATTTTCCCTTTGCTTGGTCTATGTATTGTAAAGAATTTCTTAGTGAAGATTTGACCCTTTAAGAAAGCAGTAATTAGCTCTGGTCATGTGACTCTTAGTTTTACAGTAGAACACGTGAACAAATTCTTGATGTTACTCCTCATTAAATTTTTAAAAACAAGTTTCACTGTGTATCTACCTCAAGTTTCTGGATCTTACACATAAAAGAGAATTGAATTATCAACAGACCAGGATGTTTAAGCAGCACAAAGATGGACCAAAGGAGTTGGTGATGGATATCATCAAGGTACACAGTATACATGGTTAAAAATTTCAGAGAGTAAATAATAAAACAGAAGTACAAGGAAACACCATCATTACTATTAAATCAATATTGTCATTTTCCATCCCAAATGGCTCATTATCATTAATTCTGAACAGTCTATATTCATGTTTATAGCCGTATGCACGTAAGAGTACAAACAGGGATATGAGACCCTCACAGGTAGTGATCCTCTTATAGTTAAGTAAAATATTTTAACTGATCAAAGCTTTCTTCACACTGCTAGATTTGCATCAGGAGAAACAAATGTGACATAATTTATCTTAAGCTCATACAATATGGCTTTAGTTTGTTTTATATATTGAGGTTCTGCAAAAATATTTTAGTTCAGAAAGAAATTCTTCTAAGCAAACCAATCCAAAGAAGGAAAGATATATTTTGGTTTTAAATGTGTCGTTGCCTGCTTGTTATTCTTTGAAATTGAATCTTATTATATACTGCGGCTGTCTTAAATCAAGTGTAAACTCTGCTTTACCTTAAAGAAGAAACATAAAACTTGTTCTCTCTTACTGCCACGGCCCTGGATGGACACAAAATTTAAAATTCTCCTTCCCCTTTTACTCTCCCCTCCCCTCCCCTCCTCTTCTTGACAGTGTCATTGTGAACCCAGGCTGGCTTTGAGCTCCCAATCTTCCTGCCTCAGTTTCCCTTTGGATAGGATTACGAGTTTGTATCACCATGCTTGTCTTCCTGAAGAAACCTGAAAAAATTAATCCACTATTTGAGAACAATTAGTTGAATATTACAAAGAGCACATAGAGGACATTGAATGTTTCCAATGCAAAGAGGTGACAAGTATCTGAGAGGTTAGATATACCAGTGGCCCACATGTGATCTGATTACATAGTATATACACATGTGAAATGTTGCAGCATACCCAATAAACAAGAACAATTGATATATGCTTATCGAAAAAATTCCAAAGAAGTTAGTCTAGGTGAGGGACAATTTAATTTACTCAATGATATGGTTTTCTGGAAAAGAATTTTGTTTTAGTGCAGAGTCTTGCTGTGTAGCTCCAGGTGGCCTGAGACTCTTGTTTTAGAGTCTGGGCTGTTTCCAACTCCTAAACCTTCCTGCCTTCATCTCCTGTGTGCTGGGAACACAAGCATCAGCCATCATATTCAGCTGTGGAATAACATTGTATACTGTAGCTGTAGAATTTCTCTCCAGCTCCCAAGTCCCGCCAGTCCCAGAACCCATTGATAAAATAAATATACAGACTCCTACATTATTTAAACTGCTTGGCCATTAGCTCAGGCCTATCATTGTCTAGCTCTCACCCTTATATTTAGCCCATTTCTATTAATCTATACTTTGCCATGTGGTTCGTGGCTTACTGGTACCTTACATCTTCCTTGTCCTGGTGGCGGCTCCAGGCAGTCTCTCCTCTCCTTCCTCCTTCCTCAATTCTCCTTTCTGTTAGTCCCGCCTATACTTCCTGTCTGGCTATCGGCCAATCAGGTTTATTTACATATAGCAATATCCACAGCAGTATATTTTCTAGCATTTTCCAACCTATATAATCATATGTTCTTTTATGAATGATAACTTCATATTTATGATGAACCAGTCTAGAATAAGCGATTATCAATGCAACTAAGTCATTTGCCCTTAAAATTTTCCTGCCTCTTGAGAAAGGATAACAGTTTTCTCTTATTGACACAAAATGTTGACACAATGATTTATTATAATATAGTCAAAATGGCTTTCTCTGAGTTCACTTCTACTTCAGGCAGCTAGAAATATAAATCCATCTTCTTCATATGTCTCTCCTTTAGCTCTTGACCATTTGTTTAGAACTAAAGTTGTAATTTTGTTGACTCAATAAAAAGAGACAATTAGGTACACCTAATAATTATGTCACTCTTTGTGATTTATTTTTTAACAATTTAATGATTTAAATAAAAGTCCTATTTCTTAGAAGTATTTTATGCAGGAATTTTAACATAGATTCTAGTTTACAAAGAACAATGTAGATACCACATCATCACCCAAATTAACTCAGCAATATGATCACTATATCTTTTGTTTCTTTTTTTCTCTGTAAGTTGAACAAAATGATTTCATTTTATTGTCAAATCAATGCTGGGAAATTCAACAGCTTAGATCTGAGGAAATGGTTACACGTCTAGAACATGGTTTATGCAAACTAAGACTGGATTTTAGGCCTCCAACTTGGGAGTGGTATTCTTTCCACTTTGTGCATTTGAAATAGTTGTGAAATCCAAACCAGTCACCTAGAGTAAAAAGTAACTGCTATGTGCTCTACAGATACATCATTCAGATAGTTCTTAGCTCTTGAAGATGATCCTGATTTCTATAGCTGAATTTCCATATGGACCTATTAATGTATCTTGGATTTTGGTCAAAGTTTTGTTCTATCTAGATCTTTCTCATCCAATGCAGTAGTCAGTAGTTACATGTGAGTGTTAACACTTGATGTGTAGACATTGTAAACAGATGCTCTGTAGTTTCTTCTGATAGTAATATTGTACCATAAGGCTTCTAGACAGCAAAGCAAGAGTCAACAGGAGGAAAGGATAATGAACATAATGAGAGAATGTATTTACAATCTGTGTATCTGGTAAGAGGCTGACATCCAAAACATGTAAGAAACCCAGGCTACTCAGTACTTGATCCAATACCCTGATCCGATCCAATATGGATCCAAGTTTCTGAACTAAGTTTCATTGAAAGGATTATTCAAATGACCATCGGGTGTGTAAAGGCACTTAATATCACCAATTATCAGTGAAATACAAATTAAGACCATAATGAGATTCCACATTACTTCTGTTAAGATGACTCTTACCTAATGTGTGGAAGTGCCTCACCTATAGATCCTCTCCCTGCCTACTGTGGGAAGTACCTTACCAGAGCACGGGGTGGGGGTGGGGGTGAGGGAGCACAGGGTGGGGCTCCTCAAAAGTTAAAAGATGGAATTGCTGTATGGGCCAGCAATCCCAACAGAAGTGAAGTCAGTACTTAGAAGTGACACCTGCACTCTCACACTCACTGTAGCCATGTTTACAATAAGCGAGAGAAAGAATCAGCCAATGTATCCCTCAACAGAGAAGAGCATAAGGAAAACCCAGTACACTCAGGAAATACCACCCCGCCTGAGAATGAAGGCAGGTCTGTTATTTGCGACACAGCAGATCTACCCAGAGGGCATTCTTCTAAGTGAAATACCATCACATGATCGCACTTCTGTGTGGAGCTTCAGGGAGCTGAACACACAGAGGTGGATAGTGAAATTGGCCACTGGGGCTCAGTGTGGCAGGGATTGGGACAGGCAACACAGTGGTTAACAGACAATAGATTCTCAGTGTGATGGGAGCCAGGAGTTAAGAGGTCTGTGCTAGAACATAGTGACTACAGTTGGTAACAACGCTTCTGGTTTCAAAAGTTGCTAAGATGGGAGATTTTTTTAAAGAGTTCCCACCATAAAAAAATACCTAAGAATGTGAGATAATGCATTGGTTAGTTGGATTGCCTTAGCCATGTCATGCTTACATACAGCATTACTTGTTATATGATAAACATGAATTTTAATCACAGTAAACATAAGCATTTTTGTCAACATAATTTAATTTGAAGAAGAAAAATATAAACTATCTCAATAATTCAATATTGATCACATGCTAGAATGAAATAGCTTAAGTACAATATTTAACTTATCCCTAAAACTAATTTCACTGATTTACATTTTTCTCCTATTGTAGTTTTAGAACACAAACTATTTGGGTTATATGTTAGCCTCCCATCATCTTACGAAGCAGCTAGAGCTTCATTTATTTTGAACCTAGTTTCTGATTTCATTTTTTATGCCATATCCCTTCTCTTTAGGAATGACTTGGTGTTAAATACTGAGCCAGTATTTAAGCCTCATTAGAATATGGTCATCTGGGGCTGGAGAGATGGCTCGATAGTTAAGAACACTGGTTGTTCTTCCTGAAGACCTGGGTTCAGTTCCCAGCACCCACATAACAGCTCACAACTTTGTGTAACTCCAAGATCTGACACCCCACACAGACATACCTGAGGCAAAACATCAATACACATAAAATAAAAATAAATAAATTATATAAAAATAATATGATCATCTATTTAACTTCCTATATGTGGCATTTGACATTTGAATCTAGATCCTGCTATGCCAAAAACATTATTTAAAAAATTGAAAATTCTTAAATATTTGAAATGACTTTCAGATTAAGTCCAAGTGTGTTCTGAGTTCCTTATATTAAATGTTCTGATACTCTTAGAATAAAAGTGGTATATTGGGCTGGAGAGGTGGCTTGGCATTGTTTGCTCTTCCAGGGCACCTGGGCTTGATTTCCAGCACTGACATGATGGAGCCAGTGCCCTCTTCTGGCTTCTACAGACACTAAACACACACATGGTGCATAGATATGCACACAGGCAAAACACACACATACCATTTTTTAAAGTAAAAAATTAAAAACTAAGAACTAAAGCAGTATAAAAGTTGAGAAAAAAGCATTAGAGAAGAACTGGTTTTATATTGTGAGATCAGAAGTTAATGTACATTTATTGAATAACTACATTTGAAATGTTCTACCTGGATTTCCTCTTCTACTTTGTGTGTGTGTGTGTGTGTGTGTGTGTGTGTGTGTGTGTGTGTGTCCATGAGTGTTAATACACAGAAAACCCTTAGAGCTGTTTCTGCCATTAAGGAAGCAAAAACTGGTTTTTATTTGATCATAAATGTTGACTGAAGATGCCTGAAACACCAGTATAATGCTTGGTCCATGTCTCAATGGGCCTTTCTCGCTAACATTAGAATAAACATTAACATAGGTGACTATAGAATCATAGCTAAATGCAATTCTGTCTTTCACTATCTTTTTATCTAACTATCCATTCTCTTTGGAACTTTATACTTTATATGTGTATTATTTCCCAAATTGCAGAATTTTACAACTGAATGGGAAATGACAGATTATGAGTTAGCCAGACTCCCTTTCTTACTACATGAAGATGATGTCATCCAAAGATGCTCCATCATGTATTTTGTATTCAAATAGCTTCCTCAGCGATGGGGAATGAGTCTTGTATTTTCTCTACCAACCACCTCAGCCAGCACCAGTTCAAAGCTCTGAGGACAGTATCTCATGTAACTCTCCTAGCAAGGACTATAGTACTGCATCTGTTCCCATGGCATTGGGTGGGGAAGTGCAATCTTGAAGAGGTTAGGTGAGTCGTGCAAGCACAGGCCAGTAGGCTGAGAGCTGGTGTACAAATTAGACTGTGAAAGCTGGTTTTCACTATTTTGTTTTTAAAGCTAAATGATGAAATGGGTGGATTACAAAGTAGTGACATTTCATCTCCTTTTGGTCAGTCTTAGATGAAGGGGGTTTAAAGGCTCATATCATGGCTATGAGACCCAGTACAGAGACCCTAGTAGAGTTCCCTTGATATTTTCAACCTAAGTGAAAATAAATAGATGATGAGAAATGAATATTGGGCAGGACATCTGCATGTAGTTCCTTAAGAGTCATGTAATTGACTTGAGCACATAGAGTAGGGGGAATAGACTGTGAACCCCATTGTTTCTGTCTAGTGACAGCATTAAGAGGTTATTGCTATCTCCCAAAAGGATCATGACATTATCAGATCAATCTCAGTTTATCTTATTGGACATCACTAGTGTAAATATATTAAAATATCCTTAGAATTGAGCAAAAAAAATAATTACTTTCACTGCTTACTAATTAAATGGAAGAACTAACTCTACTGCCAAGCTTTTAACTTTTTTCTATTCAGTAATTTATTTATAATGATAATATGAGACCTACTTGGCTTAATTATTTAAATAGCAAAATGTTGTTTTGAGATGCTATGAGTTCATTCTATCTAACTATCTAGAAAACGGGAAAAAAGAAACCTAAAAATCAAACCAATCGGCCCTACATTGAAGGAGCTAGTGGTTAGATGAGAAGTCAGCAACCAAAACTATTTCCTCTAATTCACTGGCTAAAATAGGTGAGCTAGAAAGTTCACACACACAGTGAGGCTATTCCTGTTAAGAGTGGGGTATTGTCCTCTGCTTTTGCTATCGAAGATGACTCCAAAGTGACTTCAGAGACTTGCTTTTCCACATCTGTCTACAAGGCTATAAACCAACTTGTAAGCAGAACTGTAGTATTCCCAGAGATCCCTGCCATTGCTTCCTTCTAGAAGTCCCACATTTCATGGCTTATGACTCCATGATCTATTTTGAAGGCCAGAAGAAAAGCATCCTCCAGTCCCTCAGATCTCACACTCTCTCCTCACTGCATTTTTACTCATCAGAGCCCTGACACAAATAGTCATCATCACAAAGATGTCTCCTGCACTTTATCTTCTTTGTGTTCAAGTCCCTCCAAGCTTCTTTTCCATCTTTTGTCATTAATTCTTAGTGGTCACAGGTTCCACCCAGACCTGTTCTGTTCTCATTTGTAGAACTTTGCACATGGTTATAACCAACAATCGTATATCATCTGGAAACACACCTGAGATCCTCACTTTAGGCTTCTGTCCCCCTGAGGTTTGGCCACCTTATTAGCTGGACTGCCACACCTGCTTCCTGTGTGGTAGTTGTGTGTCATTGCCAGTGACATTCACTCCATTATTTCCATTCACTTCTGCTACTAAGTATTGGCCTTACTTCTGTTCCTGCATTTCCAGTTCACCAAGTGTCCAGATGTTTATAATGCCTGTTGAGGGTGGTGGTGGTAAAGGGGTGGATATACATGTAACTATATGTAGACATCAATATTTGCTAGTAAAAAGCTCAGTTTAGAGAATAGTATTTGATTATTCAGAAAGATCTGAAGATGTATCATATAGAAATAGTTATAATACTATAATGTGGGTTTTGTTTGGTTTTTATGTTGTTGGTAGATGGAGGACCATTCTCTCCGTATAACTACCCAAGCTTGGTCTTTCACTCAGACAACCATTACTAAAAGAAGATAAATCTTATCAGAAGATCTTTAAAATGCATAATCATCAATGAGTACTTTCATAGAAGCACCATAGTCTTACATGAAAATGGATCGTAAGTGAATTAATGGTAGACATGAGAAATTATTTTGCGACATAGTTTATTGCTTAATATAAACCATGCTGTAAAATAAATATACCTTCATAAACAGTACATTCAGAGTCAATCAATGGTAATTTTTCCTTTTGAAGTTTGGTAAATAATTTAATAAATCTCCTACTAGAATCAGATGGAATTTCAAATAAATCAGTAGGTTTTTAGTTTAGCTGTTTAGTGCCCATAATGAATACTTAATGTCTAACAGCATCTACTGTTTACATTTGCCTGGGGTCTCAAAAACACTCGGAGATGAAATAATTTTTTCTGTTGCCTAGTGTATAACTGTTGCAGAATTAAAGTGTTCCATGAATTTCGTGTTTGAGGGAGAAATTTCTTCCTGCAGTCTCTTGTGAGAAGGGACAGGGATGGAGCTGCACTTAACAGTATACTGTCTTGTCTAGATTGAATTTGTTCTGAGCTGTGCAGCTCTCAACTGTACCCTCTTGCATTCTTAAAATAAGCCACAAATTCTATGGGACACATATTTTGTTCTTTGCTGAATGCTGAGGATGTAAAATGATGATTTAAGGGCCATGAAACTGAAGTTGGTATAAAACCAGGAACAGTATGTAAATTTCCTTTAGAAACATAAAAGAAAGCTTGTTTTGAATGTGCTTAAAAGTTTAATAAGAGCTCCTTTCCTGGAGTTCTGGAAATGCAACTCCACAGAAAAAATAAATATATATCCATTAGCCTCTGCTAAAATGCACCCAGCTTTCCAATTATAAAAGTCTTGTAAAGCCAATGATTTCCTCCTTTTAGAATCACTTAAAACAAGTGCAAGAATTATATTGTTATTTGAATAGGCAACATTCATGGATATTGAATGGATTTCTGCCCAAGCTGTCGAGGGTGCAACACTTCAATATAATTCTGTTTGAGTGCTTTGGGAAACTCACTAGAATAAACTGAAGTGGTACAGGAGAGAGTTAACTAGGGATGCTCTGAGGTCCCCAGCCTTTTCTGTGTGAACTCTGATAGTAAAGTTCACAGAGTAAGTCACTAGTCCTGTGATGACTAGCCTGGGTTCCAGGTGTGGAAGATACACTAGTGGACATGCTAGGTAAAGTCTGTGTCCCAGTAGCATTTACCTTGTTTCTCTTAGGGTAATAAACAAGATTCATCAACAAACCAACATATAATATCCTGTTGGATGGTTAAATCAAAGTGCCACCAGGAAATATAACACAAGTTCATTTTTAAAAGTCCTGATTATAACCTAATTGCCTTAGGCTTCATCTTCCCCCCAAAAAAGCTTTTTCTTATGGTTTTCATATACATGGGAATTTGGGACAACTTATAAGGACACGTTAAGGGAGTTGAGTACAAGGTTAGAAAAATGATTACATCCCATGGTAAAATTAAACTCCAGACATGGCAACTTTATGGCCTTGCACAGTTTCTGCACAGTTTTTATCTCTGAGCCAACTGGCCAAGGCAACAACAAATACCGAAATCAAGAAGCCCGTCTTCAACATACCTCCTGTCTAGGTGTTTGTAAGCACCCATTGCAAAGAGGTATCAGAAAGATGCACTTGTATGGGGCAGTGCATGACAAAGTGATACCTCCTAATACTGCTCAGTGAAGACTAGTCCTTCATCACTTAAGATCACCTCACTTGTTGAAGAACAAAATCCTTTATAACTGTGTTCTGTTTCCCTTTTCTTGAAAGATTCCCTCTGCCTCCCTTGGTCCCTTACTGGCTACCTAAACTCTGTGGACATTCTGCTTGGTACACTCATATCTACACCTTAACATGATAACATCACACATGAGAGAGAACATGCAGTGTTTGTGTTGCTGGAGGTTTTCAGTTCCCAAGCCGCAGTACAATCACGTATAAATAATACTCAGACGTTATATATTTATAAACTGTATGCATGAGGCTTCTTGTAATGTTTTACATTAAATTAATTTTTATAAATTATACTTGCATGTGGCTGTGCTTATGATCTTTACATGATGCTTCTCTCAGTCTGCAGGTCTCCCTCACCTTCTGTTCCAGATTCTCTCTTCTTTCCACTATTCTGCGTGTACTGCATCAGTGTTTTATTTATATAGAATGATATCCACAGCATATTTGTCTTCCTGGGTCTGGGTTACCTCCCTAGAATGACTGTTTCTAGTTCAGCCATTTACCTGAAAATTTAATTTTTCTTAATAGCTGAATAATATTCCATTTTGTAAATGTACCACAGTTTCATCATCCATTTATCTGTTGATGGATATCTAGGCTGTTTCCAATTTCTGGATATTGTGAATAGAGCAGCAATGAACATGAAGAGCAATTGTCTCTATAGTAAGATATAGATAGAGTCCTTTGCATATATGCTGGTCTTGTGGTAGATCTATTTTTAGCTTTGAGGCATGCCCCAGTCTCAGGAATAATTGGGCAACAACACAAAATGGATTTCATGGCTTTGTTGTTGTTGTGTGTGTGGTGTGGTGTGTGTGTGTGCGTGTGTGAGCGTGTGTGTGCGGGTGCACTCATGTATGCATGTGCATACGCTATTGTTTGTATAGGATTTTTTTTTTTAAGAGGAAAAGAATATGGAGTTGGGCGAGTATGGAAGTCAGAAGTCTGGAAATTCTGGGAGAAGTTGGAGGAAGGAAAAGAATATGAAGAAAATATATTGTATGTTTTAACATTTGAAAAATAAAGAGTAATTAAGAAAAAGAACGAAACCATCTCTGAGAATGCTTTGCCCTCTTTTAAATTTTTATTATTGTTTATTTTACAGTGCATGTATATATGCATGGGGAAAGTTACATTTGCATATGAAGGCCAGAAGTTAACCACTCTCCATCTTGCTTTTTGAGAGAGGACATCTCACTGACTTGGAGCTCACTGATTTGGCTAGATTGGCTGGCCAGCAAGCCCTGAGGAGCTTCATGTCTCTGCTTCCCAGAGCTGAGATGACAGCCATAGACTATCATGCTTTTATATTTTTTTATAAAATTTTTATTAATAAAAAATAAAAAAATTATTTTAAAATTATGCTCTTTGTCTTTTATATTATTTATTTATAATCTTATTCTGTTTTTCCGTTTGTGCTGTCATGGGGGCTGATGTTCTGCTGCTTCCTTCAGATTTCTTTTCTTGTTCTTCTGCTGGCCTCCATGTTTTTTATTGACTAGAGCTTGCATAGACTACACTGGCTTCTTAGGTTCAGCCTCATCTTTTATCATTATGTGGGTGCTTGTGGTATTTCCATATCTTTTGTGTTTCCTCCATGTTGTTGCTGCGGTTTTTTTTTTTTTTTTTTTTTTTTTTTTTTTTTTTTTGTTTTCAGTTTTTTATGTGGGTGCTGGGATTCCAAACTTGTGTCCCCATGTTGGTGCTGCAAGGACTTTGCCCACAGAACCATTTTTCAGTCACCTCTTTGAAATATTTTTGTAGGTACTATGGAGGGATGTGCCAGGCCACTTGGAGAATTTGATGACAGCTATAGCCCCCATCCCCAGAAAGATAAACATTTATACATTGATTCATAATTTGGCATAAACTCTCAGCGTTGTTAAAGAGGTTCTGAGGACCAAGCAGAAATCCCAAGATTTCTACTTCCCTCTCACTACGCTATCATGAAAAATAGAGAAACTCCATGTTTTTCATATAATCCTCCTGCCATGAATATTCATGCAACCATCTTCTTTTTAATTATTGAGCAGCAAAGAACACACTGTTGTGGGCTCTGATTAAAAGAAAAAACTCATTTGCAAATATTCCTTGGCCAGTTATTAAAAGAACCATATGCTTTGAAAATTAGAAGCATCCAAGAAGAAATGAGGAAGAGGAAAGACATTGGCATCTTTGATAGTCTGTTAAGGGTTTGGACAGAACAATTCTCAGACTGCAAGTCCACTGCCATTTATGTCTGTACTTTTTAGGTGTCTGCTCTTTATTTCCCACTTGATTCCTTTTCAATTTTAAAGCTCTGTAGTCAGGATTCCTGTTACAGTGTATATATCTGTTTCTCTGTATGATTCCAAATCTTAGGAAATTGAATTAGCTAGCTAACTAATAGAATAAAATTGAAAAGTTTAACAAAATGTCTCCCTGGTTGAGCCTTAATTGAAACTCCAACTACAGTGAAGAAAATGGTACTAACGTAGGTGGAGAAAATCTTAATTGCCAGGTATCAATTTTTAACAGTTTGGTTGGCATCATTAAGAATATTTCAAGTCATTTTACCTGCTAGGATTCCTTTGACCATGCCCACGGCATTTACCCACTTGATATGTGTAAATAAAATTGTACAAATCAGAATGAACATGCTCACTGTGACATGATATAACTTCACCTGTTATTTTCTAGCCTTTCTTTTCCATTCTCTCCTTGCCTTTTCATTCTCTCCGCTTTGTTATTCAAAACCTTTATTGGAATCTGAGAGCAGAGAATGGGGGAGTCATTAGTTAGCAGGATTTCTGCAGGAGGCTTGTACTCAAGTGGTGGTTCCAAGGTCCTGAATTGCAAACACCTGCTTCTGTGCTAAAGTCCCAACAATGCTGACACTCAGCATGGGAGAAATTTCTTTTTTAGAAAATAATTCCCTTTCGTGTGAGTTTGCTTCAGGTGCACATGCATAAACACTTGTTTTTTTTTTTTTTTTTTTTTTTTTTTTTTTTTTTTTGTAAGAGTGGATCTTGTAATACACAGTAGGTGGGTTCCTTCAATGCTCAATACCCAGGAGACATTCCTAACTTGCTCCTGTTCACTCAGAGCAATTACATTTTCAGAAAACTCATGATTGATGAAGGACTGGTGTGCCTTCTCTTGCCTAGGAGAATCAGGAGCCACTAGTGTGCCATGAAAGACTTACACATGTGTGTGTATATTTCATGCAAAATATTTTTGAAAAGTACAGTGTTCTGTCTAAATAGTTTATGCCTGGTAACACTAATTGAGGTAACTCTACGTGTATTTTGGCTGAGAATTTTTTTTTTTTTGCTTGTAACATCTCTATTTCTAAAATTCATATTCCTTTCACCACCAAACAGCTTGCTTCTGTTCTATTGCTTTCTATGTATTAAAGGAATAAATGATAGACTGAGTGGGAAGAGGAAGGAAAACAATAAATCATAAATGAAGAAGAGCTTATGATTACTACTTTAGAAATTGTCTCCAGGGTTGCCTGCACATGAAGCAGTTTGTGACAAATCAGTATCTTAGATGCAAGTGCCTGACATGTGACTTTGGGTATGTGCTTGAAGAAGAACTGGTGTTTATCTCTTTGGTATAGTAAAGTATTAGAGTTTAATCAGTTTGATTGTTAATGTGCTTCTCATAGAATTCTAATGGGATGCAATTGGTCAGGTAGGTACAAAGCCAAGGAAGACAACTAGAACTAAAAGAATACAGAAAAGTCTGTGACCAGCAACAAGTATGGAAAACACTGGGATCATTTATCAGCAATGCTCTTCTGGAACAGAGAGAGCTGGGAGCTTCTCTTGGAGCTCCCACACATATTCTTATAAAAAGCACACGGGACCAGCACATTTCTGAGCATGCTCAGTTTAAGATCATAGATTCCATCCCCACCACCTTCCTCAGTATCTTTCTACTCTTCTGCTTCGCCACTTCTCCCAAAGCCATGATTAGTTCTAATATTCAAGGAAGACAATATCCATGGAAAATGAGACTCGAAGGTGAAACTCGACTTACTGGGCTTTTGAAGGCAGCATAGCCTAAGCCATCCTCTGTGGTTCTCAGATATCTCCAGTGGCTAATAGTTGCCTCCAGTTCCAGAATGCAGTTGTATTGGCTTGTTCTCTTTCTTCCCGGCTTGTCAGAATCATGTCTGAGATAAATTCTTCAAGGTTATTTCCCCTGGCTTTTTTGTGGAAAGCCTAACTTGAGATACAAAGCACAGCATACACTGTGGCAAATGGAGGGAGACCTGAATGAATGATGTCCTGAGTGAATGTGTGCTATTGACATGGGCCTGGCCATATCAAGAACCAGAGCCTCATACCCCTGGGAAAATGGCAAAGCCTCCACCACATCCTCCTACTCGATTCCAGGTGAGGCTCAGAGAGTGGTAAAGCTTTCCTCTGGTCCATGTGTAGATGTTGATAGTGTGTGCAGAAAATGTCCACCGTAGCTTTTCATGGCCTGAAGACTGCTCCACTAGAGAGACTGCTCAACTAGAAAGATTCCTCCTACAGGGATTAAATAAATCTGCCTCCTCAACCCGGCTGATTCAGCTGGCAACAATAATCCAGCCACCCTGTTTGACTCTGCACAATAAACGTGCAGAATTCCCAGACTGCTGTGGTTGCTCCACCAAAGAACCCAGTCCATTGGATCCCTGCTCCTTTGTGTTTTGTAACATTTCATTCCCTTACCCCCCCAGCTGGGTCAAATCCTGGAGCCATTCTGGGCATAGCACTACACTTTTGCTTAGACCATCCTATTTATGTGCCAAAAGTGATGAAAATTCACCCAGACTTTTTTGAGTGTGGTGCAATATCCACAGTATAAACTGACAGGGGTCTAATTTTATTTATATAGAAAAATCCATAAACCTAAGTAGTTTTTCTTGAAAATTTTATAGGCTTCTACATATTAACTGAAATATCAATTTTAAAAAACTACTTAGGTATTCTAAAGGTATTTACAATTTAATAATTTTAGTCTCTCTATGAAATAAAAGTATTCTACTTATAGTATTGTCTTCTATTTTTGCCTTTCTAGGTTGTTCTTGTTATTTATACTTACTGTTTTGGCCTTTAGCCAATTGAAATGATAAGAAATAGAGAATACATTATCTATTTAGTCCTAAGCAGGTCAAACTGCAGTTGTATAGGGCTTCATTGGAAAATTGTTCATGCTTTCTTATTAGCATTTTACAGTATCCTGGGTCACCTGCCTTTCTATTTAGCTTAGGATATTATGTCTGATTTGCTTTTTCTGTGATGGGGCATAGGAAGGTTTACTGGTTATTTTCCAGAGAGAAAATTAAAATAAGGATTCATGCAAGCTGATCCTCCTCTTACGAAACTCAGCATGCAAAAATAATCCCCAAAGTATAAATCCTGTTCAGTAGGGCTTTCATCATGCAAACTCCTAGTGTATAGGTTAGAGTCATCTGAAAGACCAACCTGTTGATTTGATCCAAGCAGTAAAGATAATTTTTTTTTTAATTAGAATTACTTGTTACTTAAGGATTGAGGCACCATAAGCACAAATGAACTTTTTGAGATTCTGGACACAGGATGCTCTATCAAGCCTTGATTTCTCTCCCCATGATGCATTATAGGTGCTGAGTGGCAGCAGATCCTCTTCATTTAGAGTTGCCCTGTCCCTTCATGGGCTGTGACTTTCTGATTCTCAGCTGTGTTTCTTCCTGCTTATGTATGTATGCTTCACTCATTTTCCTTCCTAGAGCAGCCCCTTTGGGCTTAGATTGGGATCTCTGCTTTAATTTCACGGAGGATACAAATTAAAACCAATGCCCTCCTTTCAAGCCAAATCAGGAGGCAAGATGACTTTGATGACAGAGCACATAATTAATGATGCTCAAAACCCAGTGCCACCACCACTAAAAAGGAAAGCTAAAGCGGGGCACTGATTGGCAGCTGTTTCTAGTACTCACAAAGGCCTCTATGATTTGGTCCAAATATCCTTAACTTGCTGCTAGGGAGACCCAGAGATAGAGAAGCTAGTTTGATCACGCTCAGCTAGGTAATGATTTAGTGTGCTCGCTCGTAAGTGGTTTGAATATAAATTTAAAGATTCTTCACTTTTGCCATGGAAGGAAAAGGTCACAGCCTCTATCTTCCCTCAGGATCTGAGTTCTTTAAACAGACTGTTCAGAAAAGAAAGGAAAAGGAAAAGAAAGAGAAGAAAATAAAAATTAAAAACAAGGCATTGGTAAAATCCAAATGAGGCAGCTCGCAATGTCTTTCAAACAGTCAAACAATGCCAAATCATTGTGTTTTTGAAGTGGTCTGGGTGGATGTGATGAGCATACTGTCAAAATGATAGATCAGCAGGAAAATGAGAGTTCATAAGAATGACAGGAGGTCAGGTTAATTAGAAATCACAGGCTTCGGAGAATGAATGGATTGGGCTTGTCTAAACAGCACTTTTCAGTCACTCAATGTGTAGGATTTATCTTCTGCACATTTGAAAACAGTTCATTGTAAGACCTGGGTGTATATAAAGAGGTGATGTATATTCTATTTCAAGACCATCTTAAATGTCACCTTATGAATGGGCTGAGGACTTGAACACAACATGTGTGCTTTCATCCTCATTAGCCATTGAAACAAAAGCTCTCAAGTTCATAGGACTGTGAGGCAGTGACAGGGTAGAATAAAAGGACCCTTTCTTCCTTCCCCAGCCATTTAGAAAATACCTCCAAGGAATGGCCCCTGGAGTCCTTCAGAATTTCAAGACTTGAATTGAGTTGGATTGTTGAATGGATGAGTGGAGGGGAACCTGAAGCCACTCAGAAGCAATATAGCTCATATTAAATATGTGCTGTTCTCTGAGAATGCTGAGTTTTCAAGGCACCAGGTAAATCAAATCTCTTATGTATTTGTATTCTGTGGACTATACCCAAGTACTTCTCAGTGCTCTAAAGCAACCTGGGTCACAATCTCGCAGCAAACTCCCCGATTCTCTGACTCTTACAATCTTCCCATTGTCTCTTCCACAATGATCTTTGAGCTTTAGGTACAGGAGTCTTGTTTTAGATGTATCCATTGGGATTGGGCTCAGCAACTTTGAATTTAGATTGGTTATGGTTTTTTGTAATGGCCTATTCTTGTAAAGACAAGTTTCACTGATGAAGGATGAGGACAACACTTATCTCTGCGTGCAAAGGTAAGTATTTAGATGTAGTTAGGGATTATGGTGATTTAATAAAGTGACAGATTCTCCTTCAAAATCTATGACTTTGCTAACCCTGGGTAACTGGCTTTATGGTGATTTAATAAAGTGACAGACTCTCCTTCAGGATCTGTGACTTCACTAACCCTGGGTAACTGGCTAGGTTTCTAGTCCCAAGCATGTTTTCCCTCTTGTTGAGTGGGCCTTAAGTTCAATTAGAGAGCTATTGGTTACCTCCAAGGTATGAGTGTCCCTGCTGCACCCTTAGTGCTATCAGGCTATGCTGGTGATTGTTTTACTGTGGTTCATAAGTGTCATGGCTGAGTAGAATTGGTAGTTGCTCTCCTCCTGTTAAAGATTACAAGGCACCTTATGGTACCATGAAAGCTAGTCTTTAGGATAGAGGCTTTTAAGTCAGTTCAACTAAGGGGCCCCTGGGCCCTGTGTCTGAAGTACATGGTATCTTCAGGAAAAGGGACTTACCTTCCACCTCTGGGGACAGCCAATGGCAATAGCCAACAACTGAGAAGAGTGTTTCTCATAGTGTTAGGATTTTTGTTAGAAGGCCCTTGGCTCTTAGAAGGCACATTGTCAGCCGGGATTTGAAAATTCCATTCAAACTATATATGCATATTTTTTCAGAAGATACACCCATAAAGTCTCAGCAACATGACTACCTGAACATGAGCTGAGCAAGAGTGACAACCATAGGCATGCTCCTGTGGATGGGAGAAAGCCCATGAGGCATCAACTAAGGAATGCTGAGATGGAGAGAAATGTCAGACCAATTGGTTATCTAATACTAAATGGTCAGCTCTCAAAATATATGCATGTAAGTAACATTATACAGACTGAACAGGTTGGATTTATGTATTTAGAAACACACATACCACCACCACCAACAACAACAGCAACAATTAAAGAAAAGAGGCCATGAATTTGAAAAAGTACAAGGAGGGATATATGGGAGGATTTGGAGGGAGGAAAGGGAAGGGAGAAATGATGTAATTATAATCTCAAAAAACAAAACAAATACCTAAAATTGCTCTGGCTTTTGAAAAAGAAAAAAGAAAGGGAGGAAGGAAAGAAGAAAAGGAAGAAAGGAAGAAAAAGAAGAGGGGGAGAAGAAGGAAGGAAAGAATGAAGTCAAGCAACCAGGCAGAAGCAGCATTTGAATCTGAACATAAACCATCTATCTACCCCAAGTTACTCAGAGCCTAGTGAAGTTGAGTTGTTACTTACAAAGCCTTAATGGGCACCTTGGACCCTAACACATTGGCTGTCTCACATTATAAGCAGTCTGTCAGCTTCCTAAAGAATAAAGACCCTGGAGCTGGAGCAATGGCTTAGCTGTTAAAGGCTAGGCTCACAACCAAAAATATAAGAACAAAGACCCTGTTCCACAACTCTCCATGCCTATTAAGGTCTGTTTCTATTTCTTTAGTTTTGAGTAGCCTACATTAAATTTTAAATGCAGTTTCTCTATCAAAATCACAAATAAACTGTTGATATTAAAAAAGAAAAAATAAAGAAAAGAAAAAAAAAAAAAAAGAAACCTGGGTCACATGCAACAGAGCTCAGCTCCTAGCTGCTTCTACACAGCTGTTGCACAATGTGCAATTCTTATTTTGATTATCTCATAGCTGGGTTTTTCTCCTTTCTCCCTTCATTCCTCACAGTCTGTTCCCAACCCCAGCAGGCCCAGTGTGCTGCTAAAACAGAAGTCAGAATCTGTTGTTTCTCAATTCTAACTCTCTGAATGGCTTTCACCAGCTTAGAACAAAAAGAGGTCCAGGTCGAGTTGAAGCTCTACAAATTAATCAATTTGGCAGACCCCGGGACAGAACTATCAGCATCAACAGGCAACTTGTTATACATATATGCTCACTGGTCTCACATCGGCATGCCTGGAGAAGAGGTCCTGAGTCCAGACACCTGTGTTTTTGATGAACCCTCCAAGGAATATGATCCCTTCCCAGCTGAAGTTCAAGCATTGTTGTGTCTTCCTGTTGTCTCTTGGGATAGCAGTGCAACTGTTTCAGGAGCCCATTCTAGTCTCCTATGATCATACCACAAGGAATTAGTTCACTATTTATTCCATTACCAGATAAAACTCACATACTGAGGTGCTTAGAGATAGGATTTCAACTTGCTTTTCTGTGGGGAAATGTATGAGCCCCACGCTGTTAAAAGTTGCACTCTGCCCTTCTCATTGCTATCACACTTCTGAGATGCCCCCTCATACATCCTCCAATTTGCATGTCTATTTTATTTACTATTTGGCTCCCTCCTCTGGAATGAAAGTTGCATCAGAGCAAGGATTCTTGTCCATTTTCTTTTCATTAACAACTTTTGGAACATACCTGACAAACAGTCGGGGCTATGTGAATGGAAATGATAGCACAGCACAATCATCTTCTGTGGTTAAGAAGTCAGAATGCTTATATTATATTTGAAGCACAAAAGCTGGTTCTCTATTTTCTGATGCTCTTTGGGCTAGCAACAGAGAGAGGAATATAGATATATACCATACAAGGAAAGTAAAGTTCATTTCTTAAACTAATGACAAGCTTCCAGATGGACCAGGCTGTTTACCAGGGATAAACCTAAGCTTTTAGAGCTGGATATATTATGAGTTTAGTAACTAAGGTGGCAGTCAGCATCAGGAATGGACTAGTGCCAGAAATATAGTTGGTTAAAGCATGGCGCAGAAGAAAAGGATCTTATACTGAGAACTCTTGTTTCTGCATTATGATGTCCCTGTTAATTTGTTCATCTATTCCACCTATAAATATATATGTCTATCCCACACACTCATCCATTTCATCCTATCAACATAGACATTCAATTCCATTTATCATATTCATCTATCCATCCATCCATCCATCCATCCATCCATCCATCCATCCATCCAATACTTGACTAAATAAAGAACGGTGGACTCCAAGATTAGGGTACTTGACTGGGTCTTTGAACTTTCTAGAGGTGCATTGTAAATTGATTGAGCATACAAATGCACAGAGTTACTGAGACAACCACAGTTTTCATGGGGTAAGGCTTACTTGAACTCTGTTTCATCTGCTCCCAAGAAAACCAGTTTCCTTTTCAAGCACAACATAATGCAGGTGTTGATAAGTGAAATGGGAATTCATCAAAATGGAAGACTGGATTGGATTAAAAGGTGAGGCTGCAGGTGCTCAGGTCTTGTCACTGAAGCTAGTGTTTCCAGCATCACCTTGAGCAATGAGTGCAGTGACGAGCTGTTTAGTGACAGGAGCTAGAATGCAGAGCTTTACCCTTGTACTTCTACTGTGCAGCAAATGAGCCAGGTGATGTCTGGAAATGTATGAGTCTGTGTCATCTGTAAAACCACATTTCTCTTTTGGCATTGTAATATTAACATGAAGAATTTCAGCAAAGCACGGTGGGGAGCCCACATTAAGCCCTCAATGTGGATATTAAAGGAAAACATACATTCAGATGTTGCATATTCAAGAGTTTGGTAGATCTTTGTTTTTCTTTTGTGGCATCATGGGATAAAAAGAATCAACTCAAAAGAAAATATGATTCAGATTCTTCCAATGGTAATGCCCACATGCAGGGAGGCTAATGATGGTGTCAGAAAGGGCACTGTGTGGCAAGGCAATATTCTGTAAGCATCTCTTACACTCTAAGAGATTGGGGACCTCACAGCCAGTTAGTAACACACCTTGAGGTCACTTAAGAGTGCTATCATGCTGGGTATTCAAACTCTTTGTTTAACCTGCTTTTAAGAGAACAACCAATCTTATTTGCCTTGGATTTCCCATGTGATGAACTTTTACAACCTAAGCTAGTGCATAACTGCAATCTTAAGTTACATACCTTTCCATACCCCTCACCCAGAGTTACATGTGCATCATTTGCTAAAAACAGCAAATAGAGAAGTTGAAAGCAACTTCATAAAATTTTCCATGACAGTTGAAAGCATTCATGTACAGATATTGGTTGATAAATGACGATGCTTATTATCTGGGTCAGCTGGGATCAGTTGGAGCCAGTGACTTAATCCCTTGTAAAATTCTGTTAAAGATTTCTGTAAAGTATACCATTCCTTCCCTCATGTGATACATTCTGTGATGTTCAATAAAGACAGAGCAAAGCCTCTTGTTAGGGACAGACACCATTAACATACAAAGGCACAGACATATACACACAGACACATACAATCAACAAACACTGATAGTCGTACCATCACAGACAGACTCACACAGACACAATAGATAGTCATAGAGATGCATACAATCACACAGACAGAGACAGACAGACACATGCAGACAGAAGACATAGACTCAGGGACAAATAGAGTCACAAGCAAACCTTCAGGCAGGTAGAGATTTAGACTCATGCAACAGACAGAGGAAGAAAGACCCAGGGAAATGAAGTAGAAAACTCAAATCTAGACTCACTCTTAGTTAAATGACTTCAAGGGGAAGGGCTTTAGTTCTTTTTTTAATGCAATACCAATGCATTATTGGTAACTCCAGCTAATCACTAATAGGTATAATTTGTGCAGCACAGGAAACTGCAGTGTCTCCTGTATTTAGATTTAGGACATTACCTAAATTTCATCGATTGTGAACCTTGGATGGCAAACCTAAGGCATGCTTCTCAATGTCTCCACAGCATTGTTAAAATTAGGCTGAGTGTCTTTGAAGGCCTTTCTCTTTTGCAGCTCGCTTCTCCATGCTGCTTAGAAAAGACAGCAGTGAATGGAAACTGAACAGCAAACTGTGTTCTCACCATCTGTCTTGAAAGAAGTATGATATAGGAGTGACTGTCACTCAGGCTGCTTGGAAAGGAAAGCCATTTATAAGTGTCTCCAGTCCTGATTGAACACTCCACACAGAGTTGAACCAAACTATTCAAAAATACCTTCTGAGGTTATTTCCAGGGCTGGTAGTTCAAAAAAAAAAGGCTTCAGGCATCAAGTTGATGACATCTGCTGAAAAATCCAATGTCTTTATTTGACCAGATTAATTAAAATGCTGAAGATACTGAAGATAAGAAACCCTCTTCCATTTCTCTGTCCCTTGTATTTCCCTGCAAGAATCACCAAAATTTGGCGAGCAGATTGGGAGCCAAACTATCCATCATTAGTAGTAACTATTCTTCCAGCTTCAAACCCGTTCAAAAGCCATACCTGTAGTAAGAAATGCAGCTTGAAGCTATGAGAAGAGTTGCATGTGTTTAAAAACTGAGCCTCGACAAACAGAAAAGTGTCAATTTTTAGAGCACAGATGACATTATGCTTCAGAGCCCGAAGTTGGGAGTGAATGAAAAGCACATACCTTTAGTCCCCCTCTGTTAGATCCTCTAGCATGCTGTCAAGATACCGGCTTGCTGGCCTACTTCTGACACAGAGGACTCTGTTTTCACAGGTAAAGTATTTGATATATATTTTCCCATTCTGGCAACACGAGAGGTGGCCTTTTTGGGTCATATATATAGGTCTGTATTGTGTGTGAACACACTGCCTGCCTTTATAACTGATTGAGGATCTGTCCTTGATTACCCTAGAACAGAGATTATCAGTTAAACAGGCATCCGCTTTGCTCAATACCCACTGCTCAGCACTCTGCTCCTAATGGAGGTGCAACATGTCTGCAGCATTGGACAAAACTAGGTATAGCATCTATTCAAGGATTCCTTGAACAGTGGATTTTCAATTTAAAGCAATACAGAAACACTCAGCTTTGTTGCCAGTAATAGAGGGACTATTTTACAAGGAAACATAATCTGACTTAGACTTTTTCCACCTTCTTGTAGCAGTGTGCTGTATTTTAATAGACTTCCCATGTATTATGCAAACGGAATGCTTTACAGACTTGTCACAGATGGCAGTTGGAAGTGACTATTGGCTGATCACTCCTTACCACTTTCTTTTTAAAAATGACAAGCTTTATCAGCCTACCCATAATCCATAAGTTGAGCATAAACTATGGAATTAAAAGAAATTTGGAAAGAGTTCTGCAGGGAAGGAGTGACAGTGTGGCTGGGTTTTAGTCATGTCCTCCAAGTCCTTGTCTTAGGAGCTTGATCCCTGTGTAGGGGTTTGGGAAGTGGGACCTGGTGACTGGTGGTTCTGTTGTGAACAAGAAGCCCTCATGAGTGAATCAGTGCTGCTGTCAGAGGAGTGGATTGCTTAATCACAAAAAGCAAGGTGTTTGGTTTCTTTGTTTTACAAGATTAAGTCTACCTCTCTTGCCTCCTCTTCGGCACATGCCCACTTCCCTCCCCCTTTCCATCATGTCATGACGCAGCTTGAGTGCCCTTGCCCTGTACTATCACTGTGTTCTTATCCTCCCTTGCCTCCATAATTGTCAGCTTCTCTTCTTTATAAATTTTCTTTACTATCCAATCTATGGTCTTCTCCAATTCAACAGAAAGTGCTATAGAGAGTGTTCTTCAAAGACTGACTAGGAGAAAACATTTCCTTATGTGGCAATGGAACAAAGTTTCAAACCTCCTCATTGAAGTTTTGAGTATTGGGGGGTATAAACATTCAAAAGATCTGGGGCTGTGTATGTCCTACGGAGCTGTGTACTGATTGCTACCAGAACTAGAAGTCTAATTGTCACCTCCCAGTCTCTCTCTAATGTTCTCTCATATCAGTTTTGGTTACCTTCCACCCTTACCCCCAAACTTATTTTCTCTTGAAGCTGCCACTTGTATCTCTTGCAGTAGCAGCAGCTCACATCCATTGACCTGTCTCCTAAAAGACAGCCTTTGCTCCATTTATATTGACTATTCTTTTCATTTATCTGGCTGACCTGAAAATCTCCATGTAATTTCAACTCATTTGTCAAAAGAGCCCTCTCTTTTCAATGAAAGGAATTTGGCTGAAGGAACTCTGGTTATAGAAGTCCAGGCAGAAACAGGGTTCTTGACAGGACAGGAAGAAGTTCCTTGGAAATTATGAGCAAGAAGTACCATGGTGCCAAGGCCTCAAAGGGAATGATACTGGAAAAGGAATCAGTGTTGAATCTCTTCAGGGAGTGCCACCAGCTACTGAGTCCACAGACTCTACCCTAGTGCTCCCTGGTGATATTGTAGTAGCCTTTTAAGTGCCCTTCATTTTTGGTCCTGTTACCAACCTAGTCAATGTTCTCTAAATCCACATCTTGGAAGCAAACTGTGAACCCACAATGTCAATGTCCAGCAGGAGAAAGATAACAGCAGACCTTCTTTGAGGCATTGTTCATTCCTGCTTTGATCAGCTGCACTGGCATTGATGCATACTGAGGCAAGAAGATGGAGAAAAAGTATCACACAGAGTATCAGTGACAGGAGTTGGTAGACAAATTTCTCAATGGTCTTATTAAATAAAAACATGGAGCCAAATAGAGGGGTGAAAGCCTTAGAGAGATCAGGGAAATAGGGAAAGCCATCAGCCAACCTTACCTCATCAACTCTGCAGCTCTCAAATGTGAGCTACTTCCTGTCTACCCAGGCCTTTATTATCTTGTTGTTCTGCCATATCATTGGCTCTTAGCCCAGCTACCTTACTTCCTTGTCACTGTCTGTCTGTGCAGACCTCCATGTCTCTATGTCGGTACTAGGATTAAAGGCATGTGTCACCAC
Organism: Peromyscus leucopus; assembly: GCF_004664715.2. Classification (NCBI taxonomy): domain Eukaryota; kingdom Metazoa; phylum Chordata; class Mammalia; order Rodentia; family Cricetidae; genus Peromyscus; species Peromyscus leucopus. The sequence continues at coordinate 112,143,462 of NC_051065.1, forward strand.
ACTTGGCTGCATTCCCTAGTATGGCCTTGAACATGCAGAGACCCTGCCTGATAAGTGATAGCATTAAGGGCATGTGCTGCCTGACTTCTTGTTTACTTAAAATGACTGGCCTTTTCCCTTCATCTCCAGGCAAGCTTTATTAAAGCACAAACAAAATATCCCCACATTTCCCATTTTTTTGGATAATAAAATTAAAAAATTAAAAAAGTTATAACTAACATAAGAAAAACTATATATAATAAGTATAATAACTATATACAATATATACAAGGAATAAATACATCAACAATGTCTAGTCCATTTGCATTTGACAAATTCAGAGAAAATATTCCATCATCTATTCTATTTTGGTGAGTCCAAAATGTACCTAATTCACTTTCTATCCTAATATATTACCAACAGTAAACTATCTTATTATGTCTTTCAAACTTATACACTTAACACCTCTTAGTGAGTTTCTTTTCTGAATTTCTTAACAAGGAAAACTGTAACTATAACTATTTTTCAACTCCCTCAGAGACCCAAGAAGGAAATAATATTACATAGTAAAACAGGAAGTGCAAACAAGCGACTTCCAAAAAAAATGTGAGTTGACAGAAACAGCCAGCTGCCTGGACAGTCACCCGAGGTTTCTCTGCACATTGGGGCATCATATTCAGCCTACAGGCTTAGCATATCTGACAGACAGATTTGTGAAGTAGGATGTACACAAGACCTACAGTTCGACCTCATATTCGGTGCGAGTAGTCCGTGTACCAGATAAATCTGAATTCCACCAGTGTCCTGTCATGATTCAGGATTTTAAATTCTGGAAATTGCTGGTGTTTTTGGAATTCAGTTGCCCATTCTTCTCGGCTTCTCAACTCCTTTATTAAATGACAGTCTACCATTGAGAGGTTAGCCTAGTTACTCTTCAAGAACTGTTACAGCTACTGTTCCCTGCACACCAGAAGCCATCAGTCCACTGCCTGTTCAGCTGCCTTCGAAGAAAGGGGCACTGTACCTTTTCCAGATTGCAAAGCCACTTCAGTGATGGTGCCATATTGTCGTGCCCTCAGAGGATGCCTGTTGCCAAAGCTGCAACCACACTTGGCAAGGATCGGTAGTCCTTTGTTTTGTGTCTTGTCTGTCCATTTTGGACAGCATACTGTCAACAGTCGATTTGAGGGCACTTTATTGCTCAGTGGCTAACTTTTGCCACAATGAAAGTTAACTCCATATGCAGTTTCTTCAATGCCCATATCTTCTCTGAAGTAGACTGGTGCTGCCAGGAGCCAGCATGTCTCATAGTCATAAAAAAAGAAAAAAAACTATGTTATTTAAACATTTTAAATGTCATATTCTGTAGATCTCTGAAGGGTTTGAAGATGACCTGTCTATCTGAAATATATCTCTGCTTGACCTTGAAAATATACGTAATATGACTACAAGTTTGATTGTAATGTCTAACTACTAACTTTCATTTCTTTATATCCTAATATTTGGTAATATTCAAGGATTAGCAAATTACATTACATTGTTAAATGAACTATATAGGTACAATATCTTGAACAAGATTATAAATATATGTACAGCATTTGCTAACAATAGCAATCACAATATATATAATTTGTGTACAATATATAAAAATCCAATTCAATGTAAAGTATTTAAAACTAGTAGTTGTCTTTTAAAAGTAGATTCAGTGATCTACCTTTTTATCTATATCCTCTTTTTTTCTTTTCAGAGTAGATTCAATAATCTACCTCTTATCTATATCCTCTTTAAAAAGAAAAAAAAAAATCTTAAATCTAATCTCTTTTGTTTAGCCCTTTTCTTGACCATTAACAACAACCTGTAATCAACCCTCCTAAACAATGAAAATTATCCCAAACCTGAAACCCACTGAAAGACCAAAAACCACCCACCCCACCTCTTGGGAATATGGGTGTCCTGTTCTTAAATTAACCTGAAATACAACTTGAGATGTACTAATTCATCTTTATAAACTATGTAACATACGATGCATAATATTTCTCATCACAGCAAAATTTTTCCTTACCTGGATCCAATAAAATATTATCTTTCCCCAGGAGAAAAAAAATTACTTCCTGCTGTGGGTAAAGGCATCTTTAGGGGATCCTGAAAAGACAAATTTTGGGTTAATTGTCAAGTTCCAGAGTGGTAGCTGTATCATTTGTTGTCCAGTCTCTGCATAATGCAAAAGTGCGGGAATTATCTCAAGTCATCCCTCAAATAGTCAGTAAAGCTAGGTCATCTCAGCTAGCCATCTCGAAATTGTCCTGAGCAGTTTCTATTCAAAGCTGATCTTTCGGTGATGTTTGTCAGTTTAGTGGGATTATTATTGCCCACCTGGAATCATCATTGTGAGGCTCCATTATCTTTCTGAAAACTTCAAATTCACTGTTAGGCCTGGTCATGGTTCCATGAAGAAAACGATAGAGATTCAAACACAAAAAAAACATGTATAGGCAGCTAAATGAAGCCTTTTTCCCTCATAGAATTAGTCTCTATATGACCATTAATATCATAATGAAAGTTTAAAATATAAATATTTTCATCTTATAAATTTTGATATAAATTCATTCCCTAAGAAAAGTTTATGAATCAAAACAGAACCAAAGAATTGAGATTAGTGGCAATAGAATAGTCCCTTAATTTTTTGGTTTTCTTTTGTCCCATATCAGATGGCTCTTTATTCTGACATGACACAGAGATTTTGTATTTTTCTTTTAACAACATACTTGGATTTAAGGAAAGAGAGAGCCATTCTTCAATTCCAATGCCAGCTTTAATTTTTAATTTAACTGGGATTACATAAAGACCATTTGTGTTAAGTGTCTGTAGAGAAGAGCAAAAGCAAACATTTAGGAAGACTTATGAATTTTATAGGTGATATACCAATAGGCCAATTTACTCTTTTTCTTGGGATATTTTTTCTGGATGATTTGTCCTTTTTCTTCAGATGTCTCATTTGTCTAGTGTTCTTCAGATTCCTTAGCCTTCATTCTCCTGAGAGACAAAAACAAAAACCCTTCCCCAAGCCTAACTTTGGGGAGGTTCCCTTCTGGTAAGTTATATCTGATTAAATGAAAAGCATTTGTTAGAGGTATAAACTAGTTTAAATTGGATGGTCACGCTGGTTGATGAACTATCACCACTTCTAATTAAGAGGTCTCTCTTGTTCAAATTGAACCTTTATCAATTTTGATACTATCCACAGCTTATCTTCTCCTGTAGAAACAAAAACAAAACCTCATCCCCAACATAACATATATCCTGGTTTCCATTCTGAGGTCAGCACATCTTTAAAATATATAGGCTGATTTAATTCTGTAGTTTGTTTATATTATCCAATGTCTCTCCACAGCTATTGTTCCTTTCTCATTAGCACTGAGAAATTCAAAGATAATAGAGCATTATGTAATCTATTTCTGGGGGGTTTTGTTACCCCTTTCTGTTTATTTAGCATGTCCTTTAGAGTTTGATTTTATTTTTCTATGACTACTTGGCCTGTAGGATTATGTGGTATGCCTGTAATATGCTTTATATTGTAATAAGTAAACAACTCTTTCATTTTAACAGAGACACATGCTGGAGCATTGTCAGGTTTAATTTGTGCAGCTATACCCATGATGGCCATAACTTCTAGCAAATGAATGATTACAGAATCAACGTTTTCAGAACCCAAACCAGTCGCCCATTGAAATCCTGAATAAGTATCAATGGTATGGTGTACATATTTCAATTTTCCAAATTCTGCAAATTGAAACACATACATCTGCCAGATTTCATTCCTCTGAGTACCCTTTGGGTTACATCCTGCTGGTAATGGCGTCTGATTGTAAAAGGAACAAGTAGGACATTTCCTTACAATTTCCTTGGCTTGTTGCCAGGTTATGGAAAAATCCTTTTTAAAACCTTTACTATTGGCATGATTTTTTTTTATGAAATTCTGAGGCCTCCAGCACATTCCCTATCAATACTTTATCAATCTCAGCATTACTTTGTGCTAGAGGGCCTGGCAGACCCGTACGGGATTGGATGCAAGTTATATATAAATGATTCTGCCCATTCCTTATTATATCTTGTAACTGAATAAATGATAAAGTTAATTCTGACTCATCAGGGATAAATTCTGCAGTCTCAATATTAATACCACTCTTTCAGCATACTGAGAGTCAGTAACTATGTTGAGAGGTTCAGAAAAATCCATTAATACCAATAGAATAGCATACAATTCTGATTTTTAAACCAAATTATAAGGACTTTGAACCACTTTACTTAAATTTTCTGATTTATAACCTGCATTTCCTTGTTTGTTGGCATCTGTATAAAATGTATGGGCTTCAGATATGGGTGTTTCCTGAACAATTTGAGGCAGAATCCAATCAGATCTCTTTATAAGTTAAATTCTATCACTTTTGGGATATTTGCTATTAATCTCTCCCAAAAAATTACTGTAAGCTCTTTGCCAAGGTTCACTTTCTTCCCATAATTTTTCAGTTTCATCCTTAGTAAAAGGTATGACAGTTTCTGCTGGGTCTATTCCTGCTAATTGACAAAGTCACAATTTTCCTTTTAAATCAAATCAGAGATCTTTTCCACATAAGTTTTTAATTTTTTACTCTGTTTATTTGGTATATCCATTCCAATATAATATCTTCCTTCTGCAGTAAAATTACTGTAGGAGAATGCTTAGAGTTTAAAATGACCAAAATGCGGTCAAGCTTTGGATCTAAACGATCCACATGTCCTTTCTGTACTTTCTTTTCTACCAAGGCCAGTCATCTCTCAGCTTCAGCTGATAATTCTCTTAGACTGTTTAAGTCCTTGTCACCTTCTAAGGTTTTGAACAAATTACTCAGTTCATCATTTTTTACCCCAGCAACACTTTGTAGATGGGAAATGTCTCCGAATAATCTCTGAAAGTCATTAAGATTCCGTAATCAGTTTCTTCTAATTTGCCCCTTTTGGGGCCTAAGTTTCTGTAGACCTATTTTACATCCTAAATTATTAATAGAATCTCCTCTTTGTATCTTTTCAGGAGCAATTTGTAATCCCCAACAGGGCATAACTTTCTTTACTTCTCTAAACATTCTTTGTAAAGTATCTGCATTTGAGTCAGCTAGTAAAATATCGTTCATGTAATGATAAATTATAGATTTAGGAAATTGTTTATGTATTACTTCCAATGGCTGTTGTACAAAATATTGGCACAGGGTTGGGCTATTTAACATTTCCTATGGGAGGAACCTCCATTGAGCTCTTTTAACCCGCTGAGAATAATTATAAGTAGGCACTGTGAAGGCAAATCTTTCTCTGTCCTTTTCTTGTAAGGGTATTGAAAAGAAACAGTCCTTTAAATCAATAACTGTAAGAGACCAACCTTTAGGTAACAGAGTGGACAAAGGAATTCCAGATTTTAGAGAGCCCATTGACTGAATTACTTTGTTAATTGCTCTAAGGTTTGTTACCATTCTCTACTTACAAGATTTCTTTTTAATAACAAATACAGGAGAATTACAAGGGCTGGTTGATTCTTCAATATGCTGAGCATTTAACTGCTCTTGTACCAGCAGTTTCTAAAACCTTCTAAAACCTGCAGTTTCTCTGTTGTTAAAGGCCATTGCTGAACCAATATAGGCTTGTCTGTTAACCATTTTAAAGGTAGAGCTGTTGGTGTTTTTGAATGGTCAGCAGTTGTTGTACCTTGTTCTTATACAACCTGGATGGTTGGTGACTGCTCTTTATAATAATAATACCTCCTAATATTACTCTCAGAAACATGTGTTAGTTTATGATTTGTTTCTAAGGTTGGAGGAATGTTAATATGAATATTCCATTGTTGTAATAGATTGTGGCCCCATAAATTCATGGTTATATTAGCTACATATTGCTTTAATTTTTCTCTCTGTCCTTCTGGTACTATACATTCAAGCCATCTTGTGCTCTGTTTCGTTTCACTTGAAGTAATGTTTCAATCCATACTAGCTGAACATTTACCTCCTGAAGAGGACAGTTTGGATGCCAAAATTCTGGTGCAATTATTGTAACATCTGCACCTGTGTCTACTAAACCATCCAAGAAAATGTCATTTATTCATATTTTTAATTTTGATCTTTGCTCATTTATAGAAGTTTGCCAAAAAATTCACTTTATGGTTTCTCCTGAATTTTCTATTCTCTCTGCTACAGCTGTTCTATCACCCCAAGCAGCCTGGTTTATTTCAATAGGCATTTGGTTATTTAATTGCTCTGAGAAGGGGTTTCTTCTATGATGGCAGGAAAGGTCTGAACTAAATTTGCTATGGGGGCCTGCATGAGGCCCCTCTGGGAGTTTCCTGAGGGCACAGGCAAAGGATTACCTTGTCTGTTCCTTGTTGATCTCCATTCCTTGGTTTAATGTTTACCCTTACCACACCTTCTGCATATTCCAGAAGGGAGGAGCATTCTGTTGCTCTTTTTCTTCAATAAACATTCTTTCTAGGAACACCCTATTTATACTCCCTTTTCAAATGACTTTGTTTACCACAACCAAAACATCTGACATTATTTTTCCGCAAAGCTTTTGAAATCACCTCTCCTATCCACATCTCACCATGGTCATGAAACTCACTGTTAAATGTGTCCATAATCCAATCCTCCAAGGGTGATGATCTTGCCTCTAACAGCCTGATTATTCTTTTGAATACTGCATTCACATTCTCAAAAGCCAAAGATTCAATTATTATCTGTCTAGCTTCTGAGTTTGGTATCATTCTATTTACTGCTAAAGAGAGTCTTTGTAAGAAATCTGTGAAGGATTCTCTGGGGCCCAGTATAACTTTTGTAAATAATTCAATTTTCTTTTCTGCTTCCTCAATTCTATTCCATGCATTCATGGCTGCCATGTGGCATAGAGTTAAGCTTTGGTTATCATATAAGCATTGTCTTTATATATCAGTGTATTTGCCTTCTCCAAAAACCTGATACTGGGAAATTTCCACACCTCTAGTCCTACATTGTTGCTCTATTGTTTTAGTCTTCTCTTTGAAACATGTTCTTCACTGTAATTGTGCTCTGGCCTCTAGGACAGCTGTAACTAATTCTTTCCAGTCCTGAGGGACAACTCTATTACAAGTTGACCATGAGTTTAACATCTACTTTACAAATGGAGAATCAGCATTTTATTAAACCAGTGTACCAAAGCATTATTCCACAGAAGCATACCATATGTGAGTATAGCTTCTTTAAATCTCCTTAAATCTAACATTTCCACTGGAGTCCAATTAGCTTGTACATGCCCTTGAGCAGGTAGTTCCTGTAAGGTTACTGAATAGATTAAGTTTGGTTGTTTGAAAACAGACTGTCTCTCTGTAACAATATAATTCAATCCTGAAATAATTTCACCTTTAAATTCTCCTGTCTAGCTCTGAATTTCTCTATAATGAATTTTAACAGATTTTTCTAAAGCTTTTATCTTGGCACTTAAATTGACCAACCTTTTTAATACTAAAATAAAAGTGATTAAACAAATAATATTCATAATTGATGTTACATACATCCCATCAACATTAATTATCCTCTCATTTAATTGTTCCATTTTCAGACTGCCTAATGTGTTATCAAACAGAGACCAAAGTCATTCCCTTGTAAAAATGTTTCCCAATTTTTAATATGGGAAAAAAATCTCTCAACAAATTTCACCCTTTAAGATATCTTAATTGACTTACCAAATCTGTCAACTACACAGAACAGTAGAAGTCCGAGGGAATTTCAAAGCAGCTACCTAGTGTGGTGGTAGTAAGGGAACTAGGGAAAGCCACTAGCCAACCTTACCTCACCAACTCTGCAGCTTCCAAATACGAGCTACTTCCTGTCTATCCATGCCTTTTTTGCCTTGTTGCTCTGCCCTCTTGTAGCTAGAGTTTTCCTGCCTTGCCCACAGTCAGGACAAATCTTTGTCACCCGCCAGTCCCATAGCTGCTCAGACTCAACCAAGTAAACACAGAGATTTATATTGCTTTCAAACTGTATGGCTGTGGCAGGCTTCTTGCTAACTGTTCTTATATCTTAAATTAATCCATTTCCACAAATCTATACCTTGCGATGTGGCTTGTGGTTTACTGGCATTTTCACATGCTGCTTGTCCTGACGGGCAGCTGGCAGTGACTCCTTCTGCCTTCCTGTTCTTTTATTTCTCCTCTCTGTTAGTCCCGCCTATGCTTCCTGCCTAGCCACGGCCAATGAGGTTTTATTTATTGACCAATCAGAGCAACACATTTGCCATACAGACCATCCCCCAGAACCTTCAAGTGCAGACCATCTCAGACACCTGCACTCAGGCCTGTGGTCCTAATCATCCTCTATGTGGACCTGCTGGGTAAAGCCACAAGGAACCCAAGAACGGGCTCCCACAGGACATACAGAATATCCCACAGCACCCTCTCATTGGCTATGTTAGCCCAGCTGCCTCACTTCCTTGTCACTGTCTGTACAGACCTCCAGGTCTCTATGGGTGGTACTAGGATTAAAGGCATGTGTCACCACACTTGGCTGTGTTCCCTAGTATGGCCTTGAACATGCAGAGACCCTGCCTGATAAATGATAGCATTAAGGGCATGTGATGCCTGATTTTTGTTTACTTAAAATGGCTGTGCTTTCCCCCTTGATCTCCAGGCAAGCTTTATTAAAGCACAAATAATATATCACCACATCTCAGCACAAATAAAATATCACCACAGGAGTTTGAGAAGATGTGGGATATCTTATAAGACAATGTACTCACAGGCATGTACCCAGGGATCATTCCAGATTGCTAATGAGGTATTTCAGAAAAGATGACTTTATGGAAAAGGCTAAAGACAAACATGTTATATTTCACTTATATTCAAATTTTATTGAATGAACATTTAGTTTGCCCAAATGTGTATCTCTGATAGTAGTTGGAAAGTAGAGGACTTAAGACATATGGTCTGTGTATATGTCACTGTGTATGCATGTGTGCACTCTAGAGAAAGGGAAAAGGGAGAATGTGTGTCCACACCATGGGAATAGGAAAGCAAGCATTATAATTTTTCAGAGCAGTGCTCCCCAGCCCCCACCATGCATTTCATATATAAAAAGATACAGATTATAGAATGTACATGGCTAGTTGAAAGGCACGTAGTTGTTAAGTGACAAAATGGACTCAGATCAGAAGATTCCCAAGCCAAGGAGCTTTATAACCCTGCAGCATGATATATTTTTTTTTTTATCTCTAGACATGGTCTTTACTAATTGAAACAGGACTGCATATCTATTGTACTTTTCCATTTCATGAGCAGTCCTTATGGCTCAGGCCCTGGCACAAAGGTCATCACCCCCAGGAGCTGTGTGTCATTCCCTTCAGAACATCCCACCCTGTGCGCAAGTGGTCAATTCCATCATGATTTTGATTGTTGTCTATTACTCCTGAGTGTAATCACTTTGTGTATCTGTTTCTATACCTTTCTCCTCAGTAAAATATGAAGTTTCATGAAGGCAGAAATTGCTTTTCTCTCTCATGCTTGCCTCCCTCTTCCTACAATCCTGTCCAGTATACAGTAGGCACATGTAAATAACTAGTCATACCTCTGTGTGTTCAATAAATGAGAATATTATGATTATTGTTGGGGTGGGGGACACAGAAGTACTTGTTTTGACCACATGATTATTAAGGTGTTACAAAGTTTAATCTTCCCCTGGCTCTCGATTTTTCTAAAAAATACCTCCCTGGGTTGCAAATGGTATCATTATTTCTACCTAAAACAAAAATGGGGACTCACTGCAAAGGGATCCAGAAACATCTGACTCAGATGTGACTACCTGTGTGGGTGTGTTCCACACAAACTGTGATATGACAGAGCCACTTGGCTTACAGATGCCACATCCCAAATACCCTCTTTGTTTGTGGATATTCCTGGAACTTTGTGACAGGAAGAAGTGTTCATTCTTATTTCTGGCTCTGGCAGCCTGCAGAAGCTCCCCGTCACTGCTGTAGCAGGTTGCAGACAGGATCTACTGTTTATTGCCCTATCTATCAAGTCCTATTTATTTTTAAAATAAACTTTTAAGTGTACTGTAAACTTCCTTCACAAACAGATTTGTTCTCCTCTTTTATACTTGACAAAGCCTCTAAAAATAATAGTAACTCTGTCTCATAAATATTTGAACCTGAACCTTTTAAGAAAGAATTATACTTAAGGTACTCAAGAATAGGGAAGGTCTCTGTCTAAACCCTGCCCTCCACCAATTCATTTCACCATCTCTTTACATCTTATTTCCTTCTTCTTACCTTTCTTTCATCCCTACCTTCCTTTTTATTCTCCTTATATTAGCTTACTTGAGATTCTACACTGTATCCTGGATCCAAATCTAGCTAAAGACTCACACTACTCTTAAGTACTGTGGTATTATGTAAATGTGTTTTATTAAAAAGGCAAAAGGGATTCCCATTTCTCAGCTCATCAGACCTAAACATTGTAAATCCATTATTTGGTCCCCTGTCATGTAAACCTAGAATCCCATTCAACCACACAATGCAAAGCTGATTAGAAAGGACATTAACATGAGGGAACATAAAGGAGTTTGTTGTTTAGAGTCATACTCACTTTGATTCCATTTATACTTCTTAGTGTCAAGCCTTCAGGAAGTCTCCTATCTTTTCACACTGTACTCCTTCATGGGAAATGTGAGGCTAATAATAATCCTTTGGGTGAGTATTCATGGTATTTTCTAAGTATTTCCAACTCTTCCTCTTCTAAGAATATCCCATTAGCCCTTTGTTTAGATGGGTTGTATGATTTGTTAAAGCTTATGGAATGGAAGGCAGATCATAGTTTGCAAACTCTTTCTTTAACCCTAATCTTGGGGATGGATAGATGGCTCAGTAGTTAAGAACACTTGCTGATGTTCAGGGAACCCAGCTTTGGTTCCCAGCACCTGTACCAGGCAGTTCACACCCACTCATAATTCTTATTCCAGGGGATCCGATGGTTTCTTCTGGCTTCTGTGGGTACTTCACACTAATGGCGCACATGCATAGGCACATATATATATATATATGCATACAATAAATCTTTTTTAAAAATCCCCTTATCTCCTCCATTTCTACCTTTTAGCCTCTGTCTGCCTTTCTGTTTATCTGTCTGTCTACCTACCCATCCTCCCAGTAGTAGCCCAGAAAGTCAATTGCTTTCTGCATAAGGATCTTCTTTGGTCATGTTCCCACATTTGGACCATTATCTGGTGATAGAGCACAGAAATTCCTAATTGGACAAGCTTAAGTCATGTGACTGAGATCCATGAGGCCTTAGGACTAACCCAGGGAGCACAGGGGAGAGATTAGGATACTTAGTAATCATTTCTAAGGTTATTCATTACTAATCCCTTTTAAAAAATAATCTTATAGAAAGATAGGTGAGAACAGAGTAAGGGAACCAGCCCCTTCACCGTGAGCTTTATACTTCAGAGTCAACCTCCATGGACATTCCTCATTGACTTCCTGTGGCTCAGAAACAAGAATATTGGCTGAGACTTCTTGTGGTTGCGTGTGAGAAGTAGAAACAAAACCTCCAAGATAGGCTCTTAGGCATCTAGTTGAAGCCCTTGGCCTTAGAGGTATCATGTACTTAGGTGGGTAAAACTCATCTCCCAACCATTAGAGGGCACACAAAATGGACAATCTCTAGTTTACTTGTGAATGTTTCCCAGTGATGTGGGGAAAGTCACTAAATATCACCACATGTAATAAACAAAGCATTACAACGCTCTGTGAGTCAGAAACTCCTGGCAATTATTTGAATTCTACTTTGTAATGTTCGAAACACTTGCAAATTCCTAATGTGAAATGTTACAATAGAGGAAAACTGACTTGCTATTCATGGCCATGCAAGTTGTGCTAAAAGGTATCATGGCTGCTGTGGATATGTGTTGGGCACTGAAAAGCTGAGGCAATTTCATATACCAGTACTTCTATTTTCACTTGGCTCAGAAAATTTCATGAAATTATACAAATCCCTGAAATCTAATATTTTTATGTGATAAAATTGTGTAAGAGGAGGGGGTGGAAGAGAAGTTTGGAAAATATGATGACAGATGGCAAGTGGGCTCAGGCACATAGCGTTCCTATATATAGGGGAGGGGACAATCTGGTTAATCAAGGGGAGGGGGAGCATTTTTAAATTTAGATCCAAGTATTTTATATATTCAGCAACATCATGTGTAGTGTAAAAGTGTACTGAAGCAGCTGAGCTGGGTAGAATTTTTAATGTTTTTCTTGATTGGGGGTGAGCTGTGTGATCTATATTTTCAACAGCTTTACATATTATTTCATGGTGTCTACATCTGAAAACCAAATTGCCTTCATAGGTTTGGGGGTATGTCTTTTGAGAAAGAATTGAGAATATCTATTTCTAGAGAGAGTTTCTTCCAAGGAAATCTAAAGGCATCTCAAAGACTATGGTCATCACAACTAACTTAGCACATTGGAATGTTTAGGCAAATATTCTCAATCAAGATGATTCTGGAGCTTGAGTGGAGCAAGCAATGGTGTCGCAGTGAAGACTCTTGGGAGCAACACCAGCTTTACATAACTCCGGACAGGAAGACTGCATCACTTTGCATATACCACTTCAGATCGTTGGATCCTAATTTATTTATTTTTTAAAAAATGAGAGTTTGCAGGCTGAGGAGATGGCTCAGTGGGTAAAGATGTTGTGGCACCGATGTAAGGACCCAAGTTTAAATTTTCAGAATCCACAAAAAGCTAGACGTGGCAGCATGAATCTGTAAATTTAGCATTCCTACAGTGGGATGGGAGGCAGAGTCAGGAGCATCCCTGGAAGCTCATGGTCCAGCCAGAATAGGTAGTTCAGAATGAAACAACAAGAGAAGGTGAGGACTCGTACCCCAAATCTAAGTGCCTTATCCTCTCTCTAGTAGGAACACTCTGGTGTTGAGGGGGCATTGGAGTTGGTTTTCCTAAACCAAGGAAAACTGTGTTTTTCCTAAACACAAAAAAAGGACTTGTGTTCATTATGATTTCCTAGTATTGGTTTCATCCTAAGTTAGCACTCCTTCAAAATGACTGGGAGTGACATAGTTAGTGACATGCCTGTCATCCCAGCTCTAGCTACAAAGAGAAAGTTACTTCTTGAAGTTGTCTTAGATGAAAGGAAGACATCTTTCCAAGAGATATTTGCAGTCCTGTGTTTGCATATCCTTGGCAGGCCCAAATTGACTTTAGTTCCCATCTCTACTCATGACCAGCGACTGGGTCTTCAATGTGTTATAGGAGAGACTACTAAAACCACAGCTAACTCAGCAGGGGAATTGTATTAACATGAGTGAAAAATCAAGACAAGAGATATATTTAAAGGAAGCAACCTTGAAATTGGATAGACATTCCTTGGAACACATATTCTTCACCTACTCTATGCACTTAAATAAAATCCAGGAAAAAACATGATAACAAAGTAGAGGTTTTATATAATAGCTATTACCATACAAAGCACATAGTAAGCATTCAATAAATATGCCTACATTGGGCTAGCATTACATCTGTTAAACATTGCAAATGTATTTTTTAGTTGGCAACTAATTAAAAAGAAATTGCAGGTATTCCTGGTGTTGCCATAGTGACACAAAATCTACCAAAATAAGTTTTTGTTTTAGCACAGTGGTTTTCAAACTTGGCTACATATTGGAACTAACTAGGGAGCTGTGAAAAATACTATTGCCAGAGTCTCCCATCCAGAGATGATAATTCAATAGATCTCAGGATGGGGTCTTGGGACATGGAGGTAGGTACTGCATCCCTTACTGAAATTCACTGCCAGGCCTGAGGACCTCTAGCTTAGGGAATATGAGTATGGCCATTTCTTTCTCTTGAGCAGTGCCCAGGATTTCCTTGACTTTCTTTTACAGCACTCTTTCCCTCTGTTCTAAACTAGTAACGGCTAGATTCTCCTGTCTGAGCTGGCACTGTCAGAATTACCACACACTCTCCATTACAGTATGAAAAATGCTGAATGTGAGGGTGGAAACCGAGAGTGGGGAAGGCCCACTATCAATATGGTGTGTGAGAAGAAAGGGATGAAAGGAGAGGAAAGAGAAAGTGAGAAGGGAGGCAATGAGCACTTCCTTCTGGTGCTGGGATGTGGTTGGAGAGGCACTTTTAGGCACTCTGAGTCTCAGCATCCTACACGAACACCCATGCTCACACAGACACATCATCTGAAACTGTTGCCAGCCTCCTCCCGCTCACCCCACTGCCAACCACTCACTTAGCATCTTCCTGAGAATTTATAAAACATCTCAAACATGAATAAATGAGAAGTGACTGAGTTTGTTCATTCATCCACACATTGATTTATTCGTAGTTTCTATAACTATTGATTGAGTACCCACTATGAAACAGGCACCCTAGCAGGGAGCATACAAACAGCCATGATTGCAACAGGAGCTTTCAGATTTTACCAAAGCCATGAATTTGGAAAGCATTTGGGATATTGAACCTGGGTATGATGATCTACCATCTTTTCATGAGTTCTTGAGTTCAAGTCTCTGGACATTGCTGAATGAATGGGTAGTTGAATAAATTAATGAGAGAAGGTGGGAATAAATGGAGAGTGATGAGTAGGCAGATGGGTAGGGTGGAGTAAAATGATATTAGATTGAAAATATGGAGGAATGCTGTTTTGTGTCTTGTGATCTTTGGTTTTAAAACGATCAAGTAGACCTGGGCTTGGTGGCACATCCTACAGCCCCAGCACACAAGAGGCAGGGACAGGGAGAATCAGACCAGTCAGCGCTACACAGTAGGATAATTGTCTCAAAACAAAAAGAAATCCTACCTCGGATGTCATTATATGCTATGCACATTGGAAGGTAATGCATATTTACAAGCAAGGAATGATGGGGTTAGAGAAAGTCTATACCCTAAGTGCTAAAAATCAACTTGGGTAAAGAATAGGATGCTATAAAGGTAATAAAATGTGTAAATGCTTTGTATCAAGAAGAATGTGATACATTTCAGGGGGTGAAAGGTATTGTATAGATGGTATAGATTTGGGCATCAGGCTCAGGACACAGAGCAGTAGACACTAATGCAAATGGAGGTAGCACTGACTCTCAGGGATATTAGGAACAGTGCCTAGTGGAGATTTCGGGGGCCAAGTGAAACTCAATGGAAAAATGACCTACAAGTACCAAGTCTAAAGAATTTGAGTTGGGAGAAGTAAAGTAGAAGGGGGGCATTGGTTGAAAATAGAAGAGAGTGTGTTGAATGGATGCTTCAATTGAATTTGCAAGGGTTAAGAGAAATGAGAAAACATCCTAAAAGTCTGAGGAAAAATCGTACAATATTTTAAAAAAATCTTTAAAACAAAGAAACGCATTATCAAGACTAACAGCGTACCAGACATCCTGGTCATCATCTTGCAATTATTCCCTCCATATGGGGTCAGAGTGGTGCATCTGCACAGGTAGGGGTATAACAGTATAATCAGGCTCCGGAGTTCTTTGGTCATCTCTATCATCTGTCTTACTGACCATGCCAATAATGAAGAATTAAAAGGAAGAAGACACAAGGAAGGAGCTGGTAGTGAGGTTCAGCAGAGGACAGTTTGGCTAGCAGGTGTGAGATCTTGGTTAAAATATACATTTAACAAAATTTGTCTTATTACTGGAAGTTGCATAGTTCCCAGAATTAAAATTGAAACCAGACAAAAGAGAATAGATAATATTGAAAGGAAACTCAGAAGAAAACTTTATTTTTAAATAAATTTGATAGGAACACAGTCAAGAAAAGTTAATAGGGTTTCTTCCCTAGAAGGGGAAGGAGATGAGGGACTTTTGCTGGAGTTAACAATTAGGAGCATGTAGAGAAACTTGTTGGCTCTGAGTCATCAAAAGTAAAAGCAACCATGTTAGAAATAACCCACATATATGGGCTATTTAGAAAAAGAAAAGAGGTTTTTTTTTTTTTTTTTTTTTTTTTTTTTTTTTTTTTTTTTTTTTTTTGGTATTGGTTAAGATACCATTGAAGGAAGAATTACTGATTTGTAAAATGCAATATCCCAAGAAAAACTTACAAAACTTATTTGAAATGGTTTTACTCTTGTCAAGAAAGGGTTTCAGTGTGTACCATGGCATACTTGGTACTCACTACATAGTCTACGTTGACCCCAGGATTGATAGTATCTTCCTGCCTTAGCATGTAAGTGCTGGCATTATAGGAATGTGTCACTATACCTGACTCAGTATAGCCAATGTTAAAAGTTCAGTATTTAGAAAAGTAAGAAATCCAATAGATATGCTTAGAAAAGTGTTAGGTACATGCACATCTATATGCGCATGCTGCCAACCTTGCTGTGGTGCATCAGAGATGATTTTAAACCCTCCATTTAGATCTTGAGTTTTCTACCTTTCTAAAATGGTGAGTATGTGTGACATGAACACAAAAAGAGAGGCTATTTAGGGGCAGGAACAGCACAAACAAGTGGGGGAAAGGCTGTATGGGGGAGCGCAGTTGGGGGAGATTCATCATATATATGTATGAAAGTGTCACAATAAAACTAAAAAAATTAATTCTAACTAAAGAGATACTAAAAAAGAAAAACTTGAGTATGCATTTTTATAAGTAGGAAAATTATAAATATATGAAACTATAGAAAAATGTTACAGCTTTGATCATAAAGGGATTATCTCCTCAATATTTGTTGCCCTTGCCTTGTTATTATTCTAATGTTTCCTTGTGTGCCCCTCCCTTTCTTCTGTATATCTCTCTTAGCTTATGCGTGAAGGATGGGGCATTACTCAACTCTAAGCCTTAGCACTGTGATCTTTCCTCCTGGTCTCGACAGTAGCCCAAGGAGGCATACTGACTCAAACTAACCTTTTGAGACATGAAATGATTTTCTGTAGAAGCTAAAATGGAGAAATTCTTGTTTATGTGGCTTAGCTCAAAATAACCCCCTTTCTTGCCATTGCCTGTATAGATTTAAGGACCATGGCTGACTAATGGCTGCTGTATTGAAAAGCACAGCTCTTCTATACACCAGCAAGGTCAAGGGGAGCACAACCTGTGCCATCAATAATTGGCAACAAACTAGAAGATCTTGAATTACCTGAGAGTAGCTGCCATGGTTAGTCTTGCTAAAAACTCATGTCACGGATGAGGAAGCACAGACCTCAGACACCTGTTAGCAGTCCTGATTCATCTGTGATGAGGAGACTACCTTGGAACTGATATCCTGAAAGGCAAAGAGATAATTAGAAATGAGACAGCTAGGTCTTTGACAGCACAATGGAAATGCAGAAGCAAACTCACCTGGAGTTGAGCTCACTTGTGGGCTGTCAAACACTAAGAACCCATACATCTTTATTATTTTCATGTTTGAAATGGTGGTTTTTTTCTTCTGCAAATAGCAATCATCATTTACAACCTACATCCTTCTTCTGTGTCATTAGCATCTTGGAAGATTGATGTCTTTGTCTGCTTGCTGCTCCTATAACTGAATGCAGTAGACTGAGTAATTTATAAAGAATAAAGGTTTAATCAGCATGTGGTTCTGGAGGCTGCTTGGTCCAAGATCAAGGTACTGTATCTGGTGAAGGTCTGAAGGTCTTCTTGCTGAGGGGAGGGAGAGGAAATCTGCAAAATTCTGACCTGCCAGAGGCTATTATATTATGAGAGGAATACGTGCAAGAGACAGAGCTGGCTTTTGTAACAACCTACTTTCAAGATAATACACTAACTCATTCATCCATTGTTCCCTGGATGGATTAACCCACTTATAGGGGCAGAATCTCTTAAGACTCCTACCTGACCTCACCTCTCAATACATTTAAATGGGGACTTTGCTGGTTTTGTTTTGTTTTGTTTTGTTTTGTTTTGTTTTTTGAGACAGGGTTTCTCTGTATAGCTTTGGTGCCTGTCCTGGATCTTTCCTGGATCTTGCTCTGTAGACCAGGCTGGCCTCAAACTCATAGAGATCCACCTGGCTCTGCCTCCTGAGTGCTAGGATTAAAGGTGTGCACCATGACAGCCTGGCATGGGGATTTTATTTCAATGTGAACTTTGATGAGGACATTTAAGCCATAACAGTTACTATTCTCCTTTTAACTTCCTGCCAGTTATCCAGTGGCATTGGTTTTGTTTTCTTTGACCTTGATAGTGAGTTCCAGAGCTATGCTTTCCAATACAGTAGACCTAGCTGAATGTGGCTATCTAAATCAAAACAAAATTAAACTTTAGTAGAAGTTTTAAAATTGATTTCCATAGCCGTACTAGCCACACTTCAAATGCTTAACAACTAGTGGGATTGTGGATTGCCTACCATCTTAGCCAGTGTACAAGGAAAGCATTTTCAGTATTGCAGGAGATTCTCCTGTACAGTGGTGTGTGAATACCTGCTTGTCAGGCACATTGAAGAAGGGAGAAAGGACGAGAGACAGGGAGTGTGGGAGAAAAAGAAGAGGGGAAGGCATGTTAGAGTGGGAAATCTGGTGTGTGTGTGTGTGTGTGTGTGTGTGTGTGTGTGTGTGTGTATTGATGTAACCAACTGTCTTATTAAATAAGAAACACAGAAACAATGCAAAAGAGAAAGCCGAGAGGTCAGAGCTCAGAGCTAAAATCTCACCCTTCTGCCTGCGGTGTCCCAGCTTCCCGAATGAGGGCTCTATTCCTGTCTGTTCGTCTATTTAAAGTATTTTGTTCTGCCTTCTCATTGGTTGTAAACCCAAACACGTGACTGCCTCGTCACTGTCTAAATGTACAGCCCCCTAGGTCTTAAAGGCATATGTCTCCAATGTTGGCTATATCCCTGAACACACAGATATCTATGGGATTAAAGGCGTGTGCCATCACCGCCACACTCTTGCTATGGCTCTAATAGCTCTGACCCCCAGGCAACTTTATTTATTAACATACAATCAAAATCACATTTCAGTACAATTAGATTACCACCACATGTGTGTGTGTGTGTGTGTGTGTGTGTGTGCGCGCGTGCGTGCCACAGGAGAACCTCAGATGTCATTTCTGAAGTGCTCTCTCTCTCTCTCTCTCTCTCTCTCTCTCTCTCTCTCACTCTCTCTCTCTCTCTCTCTCTCTCAAAAAGTTCTCTCATTTGCATGGAACTTACTAGGTAAGCTAGTTGGCCCAGGGTCCCTCTCGTACCACCCCTGTAGTACTGAGAGTGCAAGAGCATGCCCCCATTTCTAGCTCATGTGGATTCTGAGGGATCAAACCCAGGTAACCATGGTTCTGTAGTGTGGTGGTTCGAAAGAAAATGTTCCCCAAAGCGAGTGGCACTCTTAGGAGGTGTGGCTTTGTTGGAGTAGGCGTGGCCTTTTTGGAGAAAGTGTGTCACTGTGGGGGAAAGGCTTTGAAGTGTCTCTTGCTCACACTTTGCTCAGTGTAATATATAGAGAGGTTCTTGTTGCCTTCTCGTCAAGATGTAACTAGTACCACTTCCTCCTGCACGCCACCATGCTCCCTGCCATGATGATAATGGACTAGACTTCTGAAACTGTAAGCAAGCCACCCCAATTAAATGTTTTCCTTTTAAGAGTCATGGTGTTTCTTCACAGCAATAGAAGTCCTAATGAAGACACACAGCAAACACTATACTGTCTGAGCTATTTCCTCAGCCCAGGAAGCCTGTGTTCTCATACCACTCATGTGAACCCTCTGTGTTCCCTTGAATGGGTTTTTTCTTTTTCTTATCTCACCAGAAGAGAGACACTAGAGTAGGAGGCTTTGGGAATTTCTTCTAGGTTTATTTTTTTTTTAATATTTTCAAAGTATTTTTTTGCTTTATATGTAGATTTTTTCCATTCTTTAGGGCTTCTGTATAATGTAGTATTGGACTATATTTGGATATCAAATGCTGAGATCAAAGGCTGCAAACTGAGAATAATTTTCTTCCAGCAAAAATAAATTTAGTTGTAGGGATTTGTATCAGTTACTTTTCTACTGCTGTCTCAAAACCCATGACTAAGGCAACTTAGAAAAGCAAGTGTTTAATTGGGCTTACATCTTCAGAGGATTGGAGTCTATCATGGCAGAACAAAGGCATGGCTGCTGGGACAGTTGAGAACTCACCTTTGAATCCACATGAAGGAGGCAGAGAGCAGAGAGAGAGACAGACAGACAGACATACAGAGACAGAGACACAGAGAGAGACAGATACACAGAGAGAAAGAGAATGGCAAGAGTCTTTTGAAACTTCAAAGCCTTCCCCAAGTGATACAGTTCCTCTAATAAGGCCACACCTCTTAATCCTTACCAAACAATTCCACTAATGGGAGAACAAATATTCAAAGATATGAGCCTATAGATGCCATTCTCATTCAAACCACCAAAGGTCTAAACAATGTATGGGCCAATTTCCTTTACTTAGTATCAAAGCAGAGGACTCACATAGGGCACAGCAATCACCCTGATTGTGTCACCACTTTATAAATTGCTCACCAAGGAATCTAACAGAGGTGAGAGGAAAGAATGACAAAATCAATATAATCCTATTAAAAATAGTTTATTGTACATGCATTCTAGATGGCGATCTAGTATTTGGTCTTTAGTTCATTCATTATTATTCATTTATTCATTCAAACACCTCAGTGTTTACTACATCCCAGGTAGCATATTAGATTCTGAGGAGGCAGCACCAAACAAATGCTTGTTCTGTTCATCTCAGTAAGGAGATAAAGCAGGTATTAAACAGATAAATTCAGAAATAGCTGTTCACACTGGTAGTTAAGGCTGTAGGGGTGACACCCCAAAGACTTCAGGAACACATGATGCAATAATTACCTGATCTCGTCTGAGCAGTGGGGAAGGTGTCTGAAGAATGGTTTCCCTGTCTCATTCAAGTTCCTAAGGAAAGTCATCAGCAGGAATAAAAGCAGACGTGTCTATTAGTCACCTTTCTTCTTTTTGGGACAAAGTAACTGACAAAGAGCATCTTAAAGAATAGCTTGTTTTGGCTCACAGTTCAAGGGAACAGTCCATCATAGCAGCAAGAGCTGGAGACAGCTAGTCACAGTGCATCTATAGGAAGTAGAAAACATTGAGTGATTGGTACTCAGCTTGCTTTTTCATTTTTATGAAGGCCAGGACCCCAATCCATACCTGTGTTTCCCATGAGTAGAGTAGGTTTCCTACCTCAAAGAACCTAATCTAGGTAATCCCCCCAAGGT
The DNA here is from genome assembly GCF_004664715.2 of Peromyscus leucopus. Classification (NCBI taxonomy): domain Eukaryota; kingdom Metazoa; phylum Chordata; class Mammalia; order Rodentia; family Cricetidae; genus Peromyscus; species Peromyscus leucopus. The sequence continues at coordinate 112,164,668 of NC_051065.1, forward strand.
GCTCTCAGATACATGTCTCCTTGGTGATTCCAGATGCTGTCAAGTTGACAGCATTAACCATCACGACATGTTTATAACAGAAGTGCTGCAGTATAGAGGGTCCAGCTCAAGCAGATCTTTGTCAATCATAGTCATGAAATTTGGACATTAGTTAAAACTCAGTGGTAAGTCTTTGAAAAATTTTAAACTATCAAGAGCAACATGGTCATCATAGGTATCGGACACATTCCAGTTACATACAAAATGAAGAAGCTGTGGATAGAAGATGTACATTCTCAGGTAAGTGGACTGACTCAGTAGGAAGGTACTGTTATGGGCTGGATAAAGATGATGCCTGTACCTTGAGTGATGGTGTTTGAAGGAAGAAGGAAACAATGAATAATCTGAAACATAGCTGGGAAGCAGAATTAATAGATAGGAGCAACCAGATGTAGAAATTCATTGAAAGGGATGCGGCAATTATTTCAGGCACAAATCAATAAGTGAGTGAGTTATATATTTAATCTTAGAGGGACTGGGGGAGATCTGATTTCAGATCAACTGGAAATCTGAGGGATTTTTTTAAGTAGCCCTAACACTTCTTTTGCACATGTCTGCAAATGGTATACATGTGTTTACATGTTCACATGTGTGGAGTTATTTGTGCAGGTGCTTGTGCACATGGGTGTGTGTGCATATGAAGACTTGAGACAAACGTTGGGTATATTCCTTGATTACTTTCCACCTTACACACTGAGGGAGGCTCTCTTCAAAATGCAGTGTGGTCAGCTAGCTTGTTCTGGGGATTCGCCTTCTCCACCTTCTGAGTTCTAGAATTACAGGGATCCACTTTGTTCACTTGGCATTTGTATGGGTTGTGGGTACACAGCATTTTACCTTCTGAGTCATGACACCAGACCTGGATTTGAGGTTTTCACAAAGAAAAATACCACATGGTTGTTTTTAGTTTATCAAAGTAATAATTGTTACAATCCTTATGTGCTTATAGTTCATGTTCACCCCCTTGTAATGAAAAGAGAGACCTCCCTGCCCCAGTCTCTGCTTTACCAATACTTTACTTAGAAAAAAGGATGGGCAGCTGTTGTGATTCCAGAATTATCTGTGCCCTAGAAAGACAATAAAGAAATCAGGAGTTGAAGAACAAAGGAAATGACCTCATTCTTTCTTTATCTTCTGCCTACAAGACAGAGATGATAAGCAGTGTGCAGTCAGTTCTGCTTGATAAAGTAATTGCAGGGATAGGCTGCTGGAGTTGAAAAATGAGACTCCTACATGAAGGTTACCTTTTCATCAGTCCCCAGAACAATCCTGCCTCCATCTTCTTTTTCTTACAATTACTAAAATTGTGTCTTATGTATTCAGATCTGAATAGTAGACTCTCATTTTTTATAACAAGTAATTTGACCTCACTAATACTATTTTATCACTGACAGTTTGCTTAATTTTAAAAACTTATTATTTTAGGTGTATTAGTGTTTTGCCTGCTTACATGTATGTGTACCATGTGCATGCCTAGTGCCTGCAGGGGCCAGAAGAGGGAGTTGTATTCCCTGAAATTAGAGTTATGGATGGTTGTGAACCACCACATGGGTGCTGGGAACCAAACCTGGGTCTTCTGCAACAGCAGCCAGTGCTCTTAACTGCTGAGCCATTTCTTCAGCTCCTATTACCCAAATGTTTTATTGTTTCCTAAGCAATAGTAGATTTCTTTGTTATTTCCATTTTCATTTATTTTATTTTACTTTTGTGTTCTTGTGTTTTTTTTTTAAATCTCATTTTGTTCTAGATTTTAAGAGAATAATTTTTCCCTTCATTGTGGTTACTGGGGAGTTTACTTAGCATTAAAATAGTGCTATCTTTGAATGGCTGTATGTCTTACATGTCATATTCTTCTCTCATATCTGGCTTCTTTCACTTTTGTGAATAGGCCTATGATGTTATAATTATGAGTTTAAGCTTATTGTTTCTTACTAATGTTGTTTGCCTAGAATTTGGTTGCTTAGCACCTGGGCTGGAGGAATCAGAAATGAATCTGAGTCATAGTTCTTTAGCCTTGCTAGACAGAGATGTGACATTATTTTAATCATCCAGTTTTTCTGAAATTAGGTGTCTTTAACAAAAAAAATCCATCTATTAGTATTTTGTATTAAATGCAACAGTGTGTAAAGGGCCCAGACTCGTATACACCTTTCTTCTTTTCCCACTAAATGTGTTGACACATGAGCATCTAATCAGCACCATCAGCCACATAGCCTAGCTTTGTTTTTCACCTGATTTCTGTACATAATAATTTCCTCATCCAATGTTCTTTGATATAACACATTATATAATAGAAAATTTACTGTCTTTGTTTCTTTTCCTGTTGCTGCAATAAAATACCCTGAAAAAAGCAACTTTAGGAACCAGGTGTGGTGGCACATGACTTTATCCCAGGACTTGGGAGACAAAGAGGCAAAAGCTGGTGGATCTCTATGAGTTCAGGGCCAGCCTAGTCTACCTAGTGAGTTTGAGGCTACGTAGTGAGAACCTGTCCAAAAACAAAACAAAATAAGGCAACTCGTAGGGGAAATGGTTTATTCTGGCTGACAGTTACTGATGGACAGAGTCCACCATGGAAACACACAGCAGCAGAGACAGGAACTGTTTGGTCACATGACATTTATATTCAGGAAGCAGAGAGCAAATGGGGCCAGGATGTAAAGCTTCCAGGCACTGCCCAACTCCCTCCATCAAGGGTACATCTCCTATAGAATCTTACAACTTTTGCAAACAAGGCTATCCTCTGGAGACCAAGCATTTAAACATGTGAGCCTGTGGGGGGATCTAAAATGGACATTGTAGATGAACTGGTGGGTGGTCCCAATAGCTGGGGAAAAAAAAAAAACCAGGAAGAAGGGAAGGGAGAAAGAAAGGATGAAATGAAGAAGGGAGAAAAAGAGAGAAAGGAACAAAATGAGTAAACAGACTTTAGTGGTACTGATAACATTTGGATTCCAATCTTCTCCATAATCTTTTTGCCTATGCTATCATTTTCATTAACAAATTGAAATGGAAAAATGGAGGGGGGGAGCAGAACTGTGAACTCACAGCCAAAATGTGTTTTCTCAAGAAATATTTGACACATGTCTAAGCCATTTGACTTTGCATTGGACTAAAACTTGCTGTGCTTTTTAGTCTGGTTGTCGTTTATTTAAAATTCTTTTCATTGGTTCTCAATCTAGAAGTATGCACATAAATTTTTACATGCCTCAATTTCTTCTGTATGTTTGTGAATTAAAATTAACTGAATTATTAGTTCACTTATTCTTAAGTTGAAATAAGGACAGCTTTCATTTCCAGTGATCAGAAATTAAAAATGGAATGAGATAAATGGGGAATGTCTGTCTTTGAGTAAATAAACACTGGTGCCTATTCTCTCTACACGGGACTTAGTTCCTCAGATAGATTTCCCAGGTGTGTTTTGTTTTGTTTTTTAATTAATTTATTTTACAACCTGGTCACAGTTTACCCACCCTCCTTTCCTCCCAGTCCCTTCCCCAAACCCTTTTCTGTTCCCACCCCCAATCCACTCCTCCTCCATTTTTGTTTAGGAAAGGGCAGGCCTTCCATGAGTATCAACAAAACATGGCCTATCACACTGAAGTAAGACTAAGCACCTCCCCATGTGTTAAGGCTGGGCCAGGCGACCCAGTATAAGGAGGAGAGTCCTGGGTTAGTTTTTAAATCACCCCCACTGTATGGAACATTTGTATAAAGACTTGTCATCACTCAGAGCTACAGTTTCATCTGGAGAAATGCGTTATCCTACACTTCAGGTGTAGTTTTCCACCAAGACAACTGGATGGCTTAGCAGTTAAGAATACTGGCTGCTCTTGTAGAGGACCTGCGCTTGATTCCCAGAGTCCCCATGGATGCTTACAGCCATCTGTAACTCTAGTTCCTGGGGATCTGATGTCCTCTTGTGGCCTGTGTGGGTACCAGACATATACATACAAGCCGGCAAAATGCTCAGATAAAATAACTAGTTGAGACAACTGGACCGGATGGTTTCTGCTCACTTGGTTCCTTCTGTTCATCAGCCTCCACCTCTTTCCCACCGATGTTTCCTCCTCCCAGGTTTCCGACCTGTTACAGCCTTGGTCTTCTCCTTCTTTCCCTCTACTTACTCACTTTTCCTTGTGAAGGGCAGTTTGCTGAAAGTTTGGGGCTATTTCAACATCCTGGGTGCTTTAATTTTACCTCCAATGTCTCTGCAAGGCCTTCTTTCTGAATACATGGTTTTTTCCTTGGGAGGAATTCTAGTGTATAGGATATTTAAAAAATATATACAATTATATATGCATATATAGTACTGTATTTGAAATGTCTACCTTTAGAACTTTGACACAGAACATGGTTTGAACCCCACAATGCTTAGACTATTTTTAATTAATGAAACTGGAAGTTAAGAATAGTAAGACTATAGTCCATTTTAGTTCCCTTTCTTTCAAACACTGTCCTGGCATGACACTGGCCAATCATCATCAGTCACATGAGGGATCAACTTATCCATCATTCCTCACTTGGATGCCCCAGAACCTCTAGTCCCAATATTCCATGCTTTATGATTATCAGTTCTTTGACAAAAAACAGCCACTAGATTCCAATAGCTGTGGTCTCTGTGAAGACAGGAGTTTGAAGAGGCACACTGCTGTCTCCTTGGGGATAGCTTAGGATAGGACATGGAAGAAAACAATTTAATTAGGAAATGACTAATACAGGTTTAGGTCTTTACCAATCAGAATTGTCAATTTTATGCTATAATAAAGTTACAAGTCTCAGTTGCTTTGGCAACTACTTCCTATTCACTGCGTGTATCCATCTGGGTTGGGAGGGGAGGAGGAAGGGCCTCTTCACTGTGGTCCCTCAGTGATCTGATCTAGGCTGACAGTACAGCTTGTCCCTGTTAGAGAGGCAAAGAGAGATCTGGGTGGTATTGGTATTTCTCCAAACATTAAAATTCCAGTCCCAGTGTGATTGCACCTGTCTTCATTGACCAAAGCTTTAAACCCTAACCAACCCAAAGGGTACCTGCTATCCATCCTACCATGGTCAGAAGCTTTTAAAGCCACAGCTTCCCTGAAAGGCACAGAAGTCACTTTGGTTTAAGTTGAAATAAATCTCAGTGTTTGTTGCAGCTGGGAGGATGGCTTAGTGAGTGAAAACACTTGCTGCACAAGGGTGAGGACTTAGGCTCAAGTTCCCATCACCCATGTCAAAAGTCATCTATGCCCGCTACCCCAGTGCTCTAGAGGGGCAGAGACAGGAGGATTACCAGGGCTTGCTGGCCACCAGCTTAGCTCCAGGTTCCATAAGAATTCCTCTCAAGGGAATAAAGTGGAGGATGACAGGGCAAAATAGTTTGCATCCTCTGGCCTCTATGCGCACACAGGCACCACATATACCTACACCACAGACTCACCTGTGCAGACACAAACAATCAGTGTTTGCTGATGTTTATATTATGAAGGGAAAGATCACTGCCTGCAATGTAATGGACTATAAAGTATCAGGTGGGGAGAAATAAGTGGCGGGTACTGAATTTTTCCTTCCTTCCTTCCTTCCACTCATCATAGACAAGCATAGAATGTTACAGCAAATCTTTCAGCTTTTCATGTATCTCAAAATTTGTCTATGGTGTCTTAAACATGACCCATGAATCCATGCTTCAACTGTATTAAATTGCATTGAATTAGAGTTTAGCAACTATGTTGATCCTTTGTTTAATCCCTAGAAATGGAAAATATAAGGTTACAGCATTTCAAAATGATAGCATTTATTAGCATATATGAATTTCCTCTTAATTTAAATTCATTTGCAAACCAAAGTCAGAAACCCCCAAAATCATGGGGCAAAGACTGTCTTGAACATCTGAATGTTTCAAATGTCTAGAATAATCAATGTTTCCAGAATAAATGGCTAATAAGTTTGGAAACCACCTTACTGTAAAACAAATAAAAATATAAAGGCAGGTTTTTAAATTGCTTTTTCATAATTTCTTTATTGGGATATTGAAAAGATAGTCTCTTTTGCAGAGCATTTGAGCTCGGAATCTACTCTACCGCCTGGTGCTTCTGCTACTTTTTGCTTTCTTAGCATCTCTCCACACACGTCATCTGTGAATTGGAGACAATGGCGATGTCTGTCCTACTGGGTGAGTAAAACACTGTAGATTGTGCCTTCTAAGAGAGAGTTCAGAGTAGCACAAGCACATGGGGAAGATCTGATGCACCCTGGCTCCTGCTCTTATGACTATCTCTCCTTTTGCCTTGATTCTGCAGCATGAGTATAAACTTTCTGTAGACACCCATTAATTAAGATAGAAATAATGAGCCACAGAAATAAGACAGAAGAACCCAAGCTAAAAGTTTGTCATTCTTATTTCATTTGATTGTTATTTTGAAATTTGGTTTGTATAGAGAAGTCTCTCTCTCTCTCTCTCTCTCTCTCTCTCTCTCTCTCTCTCTCTCTCTCTGTGTGTGTGTGTGTGTGTGTGTGTGTGCGTGTGCGTGTGCGTGTGCGTGTGTGTGTGTGTGTGTGTGTGTGTGTGTGATCACTGAAAGACCAGTGGGAAAGACTGATGAAACACCAAGCAGGTGTTACTCTTTGTAGAGCAAAGGAAAGAAGACTTTTTCTCAAAGATGCACCCCTGCATTCAGCCTTCTTTATAATACCCACAAAAGGTAAAGGGATTCTCAGAAACTTTGAAGTTTTCAAGGCAAGAAAATTGTGAGAACCATCTCAGTTCTGAAAATAATGTAGCAGACTTGGGGTGGTGACCTTTGACAGTGGGGATCATAGCAGTCTTGCTCTTTGCTTTATTGAAAGCATCTAGCACATAGTAGGTGTGGTGTAAGCTACTTGTGAAGCAATGGAATGAGTATTTCAGAGACTTATCACCGGTGCAGCCTATAAAAGAAAAGTAGGTCATCTCCCATGCGTCTCCGAACTTTAAGTACAATCATAGTATATTTCCAGGGAAGCCGGGGTTCACACCATAGTACTCGAGATGCTACTGAACTTCTGTGTGTTTTCCCTTTCCATCTCAGCATGCTATTTAAAGAAAGCAAAAATACTTTGATAAAGAACCTTGAGCATCTTTCTTCATCATAACTCAGTCTTGGGTGCCAACAATGGTATATTTCTACTTATTAAACATGTTAAATAACTCCAAAGATTTTTATTTGGCTTACAAACACAAACATCAGTTATATTCCAGATAAATTATATTCCAAGATTTAGCTGACAAAACAGCTAACTGACAAAAAAAAAAAAAAGAAAAACATCAGGCTAAGCCTGACAGTATAACTTGCTGGTAAAAAGAACAGTCAGAGGTAAGACCTGGTGTATGTTTCACTTTCCCATTTACTGTTGCAAGCCTTACAGTCATTAACACTGTCAATATTTTGCATGATGATTCCTTCTCTCTCATTTTCTTTCCCTTCTCAGTCTCCTGGCATGAGAATGGAATAAGACAAAATCTTCCACCACAGACCATCAGGTAATAAAGCATGTTAAAGCGCTGCTTGGGTCATGGGAGAGTTAAGGGCAGTTATTAAAATTTACCTCGTCTCTAATAGAGGGTAATGTCACTTTAAGACATGTGAGACTTTAGAGAGGAGGGGTGTATTGAAACAGACTCCTGCTCCTTACAGGAGGTATAGCAGCCCTGCTCTTACATTTCGCTGCCTAACTCTGTCCTGAATGTGCCGAAGTGGGAATGGTCTGTCGGTGGCTATAAACTGCTTCTCATCAGGAAACTACATTAGCTCACCATCACTTCAAAGGTCTCGTCAGACAGAGGTGACGCCAGGAGATGATTTAAAGGTGAAAATGACAAGGTTTCCACCCCTCAAACCCTGGTTCCTTTTCTGACAATACAGTGAATGAACCCAACGTCTTCTTAACTGTGGAAATAGGATCGGAAGAGGAAAGCCTTTTTTTTTTTTTTTTCTTTAATTCTTGATAAAGAACTGCTGGGAAGCATTCTCTTTGAATATCTGAGAATTGTGGCACAGATGGATTTTAAAAAGTGTTAGCTCTTTCCAATGAACACTAGGAGAGTGCCCTGCTCTTGGCTGGATTTTTCAGGTAAGAAAGCCTCTGTAGATTTAAGATCCAGAAAGCAGATTTGAAACATATTCAGAGAAGTACGCAAGGCTAGATGCATTATTTGGGGGAAAACACTTACTGCCACTGAGCGGAGCAGAGCTCTGTGGGAGAGTGGAGAGCGAGCAGGGAAAGGGGTATTCAGGAGCCTGGGAAGTGATGCTGGGAATTAAAGAAAGTTAACAGGAAAAAGCAAAGAAAAAGGGAGGTGCTGCGATTGTCAAGTCAGAGCAGCTTTCTGCATGCTGAGGTCTACTGTGGGTTAAAAATGAGCAAGAGAGAGCAGAGCTCTGAAGAATTGTTAAGTTCTGAGGATGGTTGGATTTTTTTTCCTGAGTTAAATTCCCAGTGCATTTTAACAGTGATTGAAAACACAGCAAATGCATGCTGGGTCACCTCTGTTTTGTCTTTCTGCAATTTGCAGGCTATTCTGAAAGGCTCTAAAAGGCATTCATTTGGGGATTCACAGGAGGGGAGATGCTATTTATCTCTGCTGATAAGAATGAATCCAAGCTATCCTGCTAGTTCTAAAATCAGGAGGCAAACACGCTGTATACAAAAGTAAATAGTGGGCCACCAAACTAGAAACTAATTAGAAAGTGAGTGGTCCATCTGAGTCACTGCCTGGGGCATTGATGGCACCATGTGGTTGAAAAGAATGTTTTCCCACTTCGCACTTAATTACAGTTGTCACGTTTATCTATTGTTATCCTCAAAGCCTTTCTCAAACAGTCCACCCCTCTAAATCCTGCAAATTACCCAGAATTATGCACATATATATTTGTATATAATGCTTATTTTTGCTGAACATCACTGGTTTTGAAAGAGTACCAATTTCAACAGATAAGGAAGGCATACTGGGAGGTCACCAGCAGGGTTTTAATATATAGTGGAAATTCTTGAAGGGTGTCATTTGAAAGAGGGGAAGAGGAAAACACAACCTTAATTGCACAAACCCTCTCTAAGCTCTCTAAGAGGAAGGCATGTGGCTAACTGAATTCTTGTATAGAAGATCCTCCTAACACTGGCTGACTAAGGAAGATGCTTCGAGTTTGATTAATTTGCCAATATGAAATGCAGCATAAGGTGTTGTTTGGGAAATTGGACAATATGTAGCGCCATTGAGCTTCTGTAGCTCCTGAGATGCCCATAGGTACAGATAAGACTGTCAAAGTTTCAGCGCCTGAGAAAAGGTATATGCTCACCCATAAATATACACACCACCTGTATATGCATATTCATCAATGCTCTAGCAAATGCCACAATGGGATCTTAGGAGACAAAACAATACTGTAAATTATGGCTTGCTGTAGGATAGATGCGTAGACCTTGCATCTGAAACTCATTCTGGCTAAAGACACACTTCCTTCTGTTTTCAAGTCCAGTCAGAAAGATCAGTTCTATCGGGAGATTACAACATGCCTCTGAGAAATGACTACTTAGTTTAGAGGACAGCATTGCGATTAAAAATTCATGACTATAGAATTAAAGAGAAAAAAAAAAGAGCCCACTCTTTTCTTCCAGGCTTATGTCAGACTTGCAATGAAGTTAGAATGAGCAAGTCTGCAGCTTCTGAATGTCTGGGAAAACTAGTTTGCAGCTCTTCATGTAAAAGTGGATGTTTTCACAGGCAGACAATTTTTTCATCGGCCTGATTGACAGTCAAAAACTTTATTTTTGCATTTTAGGCAGTCATTGGCCTTTTGTTTTCCAGACCTTAAGGGACATATTTATGAGCTTCTGGAAAGGGTCTTCAATCCTACTCCCTGGCATGACCTCTGCTGGAACATTCCTGCTAGCCTGCCAAGTTGCAAAAGAACACCACGTCTGATGATATTCCCCCTTCCTTCCTCGCTGGGACGTATTGCACTGTGGGCTGGAAGCCAGGGGTAACCTGTTCTTATCTCATGTTCTCTTTAGAGAATGGCAATGGTCTCTGCGATGTCCTGGGTCCTGTACTTGTGGATAAGTGCGTGTGCCATGCTGCTCTGCCATGGATCCCTCCAGCACACCTTCCAGCAGCACCACCTGCACAGACCAGGTAAGTGTGTGTGTGTGTGTGTGTGTGTGTGTGTGTGTGTGTGTGCTGGGGGGGGGGGGCTTGCTCCACAGCAGGCTTCTCCAGTCTCACTGTGGTCTCTTCAACAGATGGCGGAAAGCAAGTGACAGAAATTGCTATAGTGTGGGCAGTTTGCCTTTGAATTCTAAGACATGTTGTGGGCTGGATGCTCTGGGGGATGGAGAGTGTACCAAAAAAATGCCTTGGAGGTATTTCTGTTAATGTCTCAGAAAAGGTGGATTTCATTTTTCAAAGGAATTGGTCCCTCTTCCTTCACCCCCGCTACTGTCTTCCACACACCTTGTTTAGGAGAATGATTTGGTCTTGGACAATAGCAAAATATTCTACAAACGGTGGAGTAACTTTCAAGACTGGGGTGATTTAGAGAGGAGTCATGGATTTCCCGGGGTGAATTTATACCTAGTGTAGATACTGTCATTGTGTGGCTAAGGGCTCCAGGGATGTGTTAATGACCAGACTAACTTTAGAAGTTGTCAATGAAAAAGAAAATGAAGCAGTGACTTACTATGCCGTGTCTGGGTGTCTGGTTTACTTTGCATCCTGTCTTCGCTCCCTTCCTTCCTTCACTTTGGTTCCTCCAGTGTCTTCCGCGCCCCCACCCTTTTTGTCCTCCCTCTGTTGGCAGTTTCTGGAACAAGTTCGCTCTGGCGTGCTTTCTGAAAATTTTCTTTATTGATTCCTTTTTTTTTTTGTTTTCCTTTTAGTTTCGGGTGCAGTTTGCTTTCTCCTCCGGCTTCTAACTCTTCCCTCGCCCCACTCTTCAATCCTGATTTTCCTTTCTTTGCCTGTCTAGCTTTCTCACACAAAGTCACCGCCAGTTCAATCGTCCTTACGCTTCCTGGTTGATTCTCAGGAAGGTTTCCTTTTCCTTTCCCCGTAGCTGTGGCTGTGTTCGCCGCACCCCCTACCTTCACCGTCCTTGGTGGCCCCCTCGGAGGGTCAAGTGCAACGTTTGGGGACGAGTTGCACACTCAAGTTCCTGCTCCTCAATTCTGGAGTGCTGCCGCCCTCCCTCTCGACCCTCCCCATATCCTTTCCTGGCTTCCTGCCATCCACAGGACTTCTCAGTGCAGCGGGTCCAGGTCCGGAGTGTTGTCTGCATCTCTGTCTTTCCTGGCTTTGCAGCCTTGACTGTGATCCCGCACTCTTGGTTTAGCCTTCTCCAGTCCTTCTCTGGGTGCCTTTTGCTGTCTCCCTCCCGGGGTTGGGTTCAGCTTCCAAGCTGGGGCAGACTGAATAGAGCCGCCAGGGTGCATGCCAGCGCACGCCTGCTGGGTCTGCAGCCCTCAGCTGCAGAGGAGGGCTGTGGGCGGAGGAGGCCAGCTGTCCCCAGGTCCCATCCGCCTTCCTTCCTTCCATAAGCCAGGTCAGCGAGGGGAGCGAGGGGGCGCTGGTGCCCCTGCGGGTGGGCATGGAAACCACGCTGCCGCCGCTGGTGCTGCTTGCCTGTGTTTTCTGTGTCCTGTGTGCAGACCCTGGCACGGGAAGCGCCAGATTCCTGCCAGAAGCTTCAGTGCCAACATGGAGGGAACACAATCGTGGATTTGGGGATCCCTGAGCTACCTCCAACCACTTAATCGCCAATCTGTTCTGGCAAGAAAAGTCTTCGGCTTGTTACATAGTCATACAAATAATCCGGGAAATGCAGTTTCTCTGTAATACTCAACAATGAGATAAAAGAACCATCCATCCCTACAGTTCTAGAGACAGTGTTCATGGTTAATTCATATTGTTAGTTTGGCCACTGTGTAAGTGGATATAATTTACCCGTTTTGCCCAGAGAACGGAAGTGGAAGTTTGAGAGGGTGGGATGTGACAGTCTGAAACCATCCAAAGAATGGTTGCAGATGGAGGTCATGCCCCGTGATTCTAAAACTGTCCCCTAGTACACCAATTGTCTATATCAGATAGCCTCTTAAGGAGCATCGAATATAATCTGAAAACTTAAAGGTCAGATCCATGCGCATACTCATTTAAACTGCAAGTCAGTTCTAGGAGATGGCTGAAGCAGGTGGCTGGTGGTGGGGGCCAGGGGCTGGTCAATGCCTCTGTCACTGAACTTTCCTAACATGAACTTGGATAAGTGACTTTCCATATCTGAGCTGAGTTCCCTGTCAGGGGAGGGGGAAGGGACAGGGGAGGGGAGGATGAGGGGATGACTTCCTAGGAAGTGGGAAGTGAATTTCCCCTTATCAATATCAAGCATCCTTTTTAAGGGACTGCAACCTGTAAGTCAGGGATGTTGAATGAGTCAAATTTTACTGTTCCCACTACTAATAGATCCACTTAGCCAGGGCAAAGCTTGATGCCTTTGTTTTCTAAGCATGTGATACATGGCTAGGACATCAGACATGCCAGAGATTACAACCTCTTTTACTTTATGCTGTGTGTGTAGTCACACACACACACACACACACACACACACACACACACACACACACAAAGAGCTCGGATAGAGTTTGTAGTGAACTCTCACATAGAGTATGTCTATTGGCTTATGGGAACTGGGACTATTATGTGTAACAAAGAAATTCATATCATCATAGGTCTTATTAAAATACCATATTTTTAAAATTGATTCTGACTGAAATTAAACCCAGTGCTCATGTTCTTCCTTATCTACCATGGAGCTTGCTCATTATCAGCCAATACATGTTGAAAGTATACCTTAAACATCCTCAAGAACTTTGTTACCAACAACTCCACCCCCAAGTACTCACTCTCTGAGCCCTGTCTCAGCCTTGCTGTAGAAAAGGAGGAACTATAAGTGCTTCTTCTAGATACAGATGGATTAAAATAACGTTGATTCAAAAGTCCAATGGGTCTGTGTAATGTGCTAACTCAACCTTCTTAGGATTGCTACAGTAGCTGCAGAGATTAAAGTGATAGATCTTGGTCACAGCAATCTTCCAAATTATTACAGTCACTATTTAATGTGTTCTTCTGTTTTGAATTTACGAGTAAAAATATGTTTCTCTCTCTCTCTCTCTCTCTCTCTCTCTCTCTCTCTCAGATAAGTGTGGCATTTTCCTTTGTGGGTCTTAAATTTTCAGAGACACTAATGAAACGTGTGAGAAAACAGAACAAAAAACAAACCACGGGGCAGTTATCTGTGACACTCCACCCCTAAATGAGCAAATAAAAAAAGAAATAGTTGGATAAATGAGCAAAAAAGGAAAGCATAATTTCATTCTCTCAAATCAGTGGAAATAAGTGACATGATGAGAAAAAACGAGACATCAGCCGATCCTAGCCTTGTTGCGTTTGCCTAAGCTTGAAAAATCACCTCCTTCACAAGGCAGAGCAGCGTACTTGGCATGCATGCCGAGTGTGTGGAAATGTGCAAAATGACAAATCTTTCACTAGGAGAGAGAGAGAGAGAGTTTGGGGGGGGCTCTATAGTCACCCTCACCTGCTTAGGAATGGAATTCCCTCCCCCTCAGGCCAACACCTCACAGTCATCTTCCCAATCCCCTCCACAGCAAGATTGATGGTGTTCCGATTGCAAGCAGGCAATTTCAGTCTCTCAAGAAATAATCCACTCCACTGACAGATGAGAGGAATTGGATGAGCCGTTCCCCTTGTTGAGAGTATGCCTCCCCTGGATGGCACCAGCCCGTCAGGGCCCGTTAGGGGAAATGGTTAGAGATTTGGGCCAATTTCTGCTGTCATGACGTGAAATTGGGACAGTGTTTTCGTAAGGCCACGCATTTGTGATCTGTCTCCTCGATGTAGTGGGTTTGTGCACAAACAGAGTGAGAATATGTTAACTAGAAAACTGACTGATTTTTAATGTATTCGCCTGCAGCCCCTAAGTACTTCCTATTTTTCATATTTATAGTATTAAGAATGCATCATTTATTTTCACTTACTCACTAGTTAAGGAAGATTAAAACAGTCAATCAAATGAAACTGAAATTTAAAATTACATAAGTGAATAAAATGTGCTATAGATGAACAGATTCATAATTTCAATAATTGAATATTGGAGTAGTTTTTATCTGGGGAATGATGTAGGAAGTTACTATGACAACTTGAAAAATATTTTTGCCTCCCCACACCCCCATACCAGACCTTTGGTAGGACAGTTATTTTTAAAAAAGACAGATTCAACAATGAAAACTCAGATGTAGCATCTCTGGTTTCTAGTAATTAGGACAGTCTAAGTTCTTCACACTTAACAGTGTGTGCACAGGGGGAAAAAAGGATAAATGGTCTGCCAAATGCAGTCTTCCAATTTAAGATTATGTTTGCTCCTGGTATGGATATATGGATTATGATGGCAATTTTAATGTTTGCTTTATTTGCGGTATGTGGGTGGATGTGGGAGTGTGTGTGTGTAGAGGGGTGGATGTGTCTTTGAAACAATAAAATATGAGTCTTCTCAAAATTCTTTAGCAAGAATAGAATCCCTGGGATTCTTTAGTAAAATAAAATTACATATCTATGAATTACACGAGGTAGAAGTTAGAAGTAAACAATGAATCATTTTTTCTTGAGTCAATGTGATTTCATTGACGTTGGAAATGATATATAAAAGCTTGCTCTGAATAGAATATCTCTGTAATTTATACTTGACGAGATTTCAGACTGCATTAAGCAAACTGTGTATGTTAGAAGTCCTCATTTATGACTTTATTATATAGTGAACATCACCATCCGTTTTAACATGAGAATTTGGGGTAAATCAATTAAAATGTGTACATACCTTACATTAATTTTTACTCTACCATTCAAAACTACATTTTAGAAAACTGCCTGGGATGTATGTTTCAGATGCTTTTCAATAAAGGGTTGTTTTATAGTTTTAGTGTGTAAGAACTAGTGGGTAAAACTGTGGTTGCACATTTTCCTTTTAGGAATGCCTACTAGCTTAAAGTTGCTAAGTATAGTGGATTGGTGTTAGAATTGGAGCAGACAGGCTGTTATTTGGTATAAGCTGGTGCTAGTGATAATGCATTGATCATCTGATGGATGATATTGACCTCCTCCAAGAGGCACAGTGAAACTATGGACATCAAATAAAACACCAACATACCAGGGCCAAGTAGAGATATAAATACATATTTCCTGTCACTGCCATGAACTCGAAACAGAATGGTGCAAATACCATACAAATGGCTACTGATTTAAGTACAAGACTATGCCTTCAAATCATAGTTAAGGGCAATAGATATTAAACTACACTGCATACTAAAGTAGTTAGTAGTGGCACAAATGAACATTAGTTGCCAATTATTAATTTCTTAAACTTCATTGGAGATGATCTGAACTTTCAACTTGAAACACTGCAGACCATTTTAGTTTGAATACAGCAAAGCAGGTGAACCATTTTCCTACAGCACTATCTCTTAAAATACGGTATCTCTTAGAATGTGGAATGTGTGAATTGGACACATGCTTCCACTCCTAGACACTTATCACCAGGAAAAATTTTGGTTATGTGTGAAATTTTTGTTGAGGTATAGTTATTGCAGGAATGGTTAAAATGGCAACAACAGTGTTTCGGCTCCATCAAAATGGGATTGATAAAATAAATGATCATCTACCCAGTGGAATTCAGTGTGGCCATCACAAAGGATGAGTTGTGCTTATGTGTGCTCATGCAGAAAAATCCCTAAGATATTGATGAATGAAGAAAACAAGGAGAGGAATACTATTTCAAAATAATTTGAAGAGATGCAAAGAACACTAAACAGTTGTGAACATCCTGCATTACTAGTGAAATCTGAAGAAACTTCTTAAATGATTTAAGAGGGTTTCATTTTTAATTTGTATATATTAGTTATACATAATAATGGACTTTGTTTGTACATTTTCATGTCTGTATATAATGATTTTGTTTATATCCAACCCCCTATTGTGATCCATCATCCTAGCATTCTCACTTATCTTTTTCTTACCAAGTAGTTCTCCTTCTACTTTTCATGTCTTTTTTTTAAGACTTAGTTTTTATTTTTAAGTGTGTGTGTGTGTGTGTGTGTGTGTGTGGGGTGTGTGTGTGTGTGTGGTGTGTGTGTCTGTCTGTCTGTCTGTCTATGGGTGGATAGGTACCCATGAGTGCTGGTGCCTGAGGAGGCCAGAGGTGTTGAATGCCCTGGAGCTGGAGTGACAGGTGTTTGTAAGCTGCTCAGTGTGGGAGCTGGGAAACAAACTCCACTGCTCAGTGAGAGCAGTACATTCTCTTAACTACTGAGCATTCTCTCCAGCCCTGTTAGATTATTTTTTATGTATGTGTGAACCAAATGAGTTTAATTAGGGATACTTACAGGAATACAGGGATGGGGTAGAGGGTAGGAGGAAGGGGTTATTTATTTGAGCATGGACAACTTACCGATTGCTAGACCACTGAAGAAAGCTTTTCTGCTTCCCCCAGAAGCTTGTAACTATCTATAGACTTTCAGGGAGGAGTAAGGTATCCTATGTCCATCCCAATCTATGTCATAGTGTTAATAGGTCCAGTTTTACGTAGACTTTGTTCAGGTAACTAAAGTTGCTGAGCGCTCAAGAGTGCCACAGTCATGGCTTAGAATTCTCACTTATTGTTTGGCTGTATTTTTAATTCATTTTGGATGAGCATGGATGGCTATTTAACAAAAGTCTCAACAATTTAGGTATAGAATTTTAATGATTAAATTAGAAGAAAAACAAATGTTATTTCTGCATAAACAAAAAATAAGGGAGGATGGGTAAGAAATTATAATGAGGCCTCTTTCCTAAGAGTATTCTAATAATAGGAAATGTAGATCAGTATTACTGAAATTATGCTTTATAAAGATTCTTATTGGGAAAATAGGGTTGGATGTTGGGGAAATAATTGCTCTGTGATTTATTTTTCTCTAGAACACATATTATATAAGTGATGAAAGTTCTAGAAACAGTTGTAGATGAAAAAAACCAATATATTATCTTGCAAATATTACTTTTTTGTTTGGGCTGCATTGACAGTGTATCCTTACATCACATGCATTGAGAAATGTAGGAGAAGAGAATTCTGAAATTTTATTCATCCTTTATATCTCAGTATGACTAAGGTACCTGACATGTAGTAGGTGCTCATAAGATAAGCTATTCTTTTATAATTTACTAAACTTTTCATAAAAAATAATCAATGAAAGTTTTGGTAGAATTGTAGCCTTTTCACTAGTCGTTATGACTCTGTGTGTGTGTGTGTGTATTTGGATGTGTGAGCACAAGGACATTATGGATTTATGTTATTTGTATGTGTGATTAGAATGTGGATACTATTCAAATGGATACTAATACAAATAGCAAATACTAAGTATAGCATAGGTATATATGTCTTTCTGTAGATACTTAACTGTTTGATATTTGACAGCTATTTTAGTAAGCAAAATAATCTGAAGAACTACTGCTTTACAATGTACTTATAGATATAGAATATATAGATATTATACTTATAAATGTAGTCATATATTAAATGCCTAAGAATTTTTTATGTTCAACTATGGGCTTTCTTTTCCCTTTTTGGGTTTGAAAAATTCTCATAGGGATGAGCTTGGGGAATCAAAGAAAAAAAACACCCCTTAACAGACAGAGAAAAGCCTTTCACTGTATAAATCTTTTGATTTTGAGAGAAAAAAATTCACTTCAGCTTTGTAGCAAAGAGAGCAACAGACAGGCAATTTCCCCCTTCTTTGGGGGTAAAGAAAAGATGAATTATTTTGTTAACAAGTTGTATAAACTAATGGAATCCTGCAAAAATAATGTCCTTAAAGTACACAGGGAACGCTCTTAGCCCACTCTTTCTGTTTCCTTCTTGCTGTTATGTAATAATAGTCTCTAGAATGAAAACAGAAATGGTATTATCATGAAGTTTTCCTCTCAGAAAGTTCGAGTGAATACTGAGGGGTCTGTCTGTTGATTAAAGACTTCCTTCCTTCATGTAGGAAAGACATCAAACCAAGTCTTATCCTGTCTCCTAAAGGGCAAAAGACCCTGGTGCCCTCTGGTATGGTCACTGTTCTCATTATATCACCAATATTTACCTTTACTACATCCTGACTAGACATTTTCTTTTAGGATGTTCCATCCCACTCAAACCTAAATCAAAGCCATCTGAGTATACATATCCAGAGGGATTGTCATGTTTCTCAGTTCTGCAGATGAAGAATGGACAGACTGAGTTGCACACGTTTTAAAATTCCAGCTCCTAGATTCCAATAAAGCACCTAAATTGAAGGAAAGCATTATCATGCTCTAGTAATTAACCACACATCCTAAATTAGGGTCAGCAGGCCAGGCTTTCTATTGAAGAAATATTGAATAATGGTTCAATAAATATTTGCTGGTCAACTAGGCTTTATCTAAACAAGATCTTTGTATATCCTAACACTTACATACTGGTAGAAAAGACTACATTAGCTTTTTAAGAAATGATCCAATTCAGCGAGGAGAGATGACCATAGAGTAGGAGTCAGAGGCTGAGCTTGTAGTGTCTCTCCTAAGCTGTCAATTACTAAGGCTCCAGTGGCAATGGTTGGAAGGAATGAATGAACACTGTTCACACTCCCAGAAGGCAATCTATATGTTCCATAAATAGCGATGTATGTTGTCAGATAATAAATCTTTAAACTGCCTCAAGAACTGTTTTGTTCATGTTATCAATTCCATATAGAAAGGTTCATTGCAAAATTACCTCTTTCAAAGAGTCATTGGCTGAAACTAATTAAACATTATGGACAATTCATAGGTAAGAAAGACAAAATCCCCCATGGTAACAGAAATGATTGAAGTATGTGTGTGTGGGGGGGGCATTAGAAGATGCCAGCAGCTGAGATAACCAGAGGATAGACACACATCTTGAGGAATGAGCTTGTTTGGAGTTGCCTCTGAGCCCAGCCCAATGTGAGATTATCTGACATTTGAAAGTGATCCTCAATCTTAACGTTCATGTGTACTTTCCTTATCCTGTAAATATCAGGTGAGCGCAACAAATCTTGAGTAAGAGTGACATCCTTCCTGAAGACTGCCAGACAAGATTATCTCCAGCTCCAACATTTTTTGATTCTTCATGAATTTATCAAATATATTTATGCAAGATAAGTCAAGAGAGACAAGGTCAATAGTTACTAAGGGGGGCATTATAGGCACATCTGTCTTGGTTTGGTTTAAAATTGTGTGCACACTTGAGTCATGCCCTGAGTTTTGCCCAACAGGCACCAATACTTGACTCTGTGCTTTTTACATGTGCTGGAATTGTTATTACAGGGGCTCCAGTCAGCTGAGAGTTTTTATATAATGAGGCCATTGTTCTAATCAGAGGTCTCATTTGAATCTCAGCTAAAAAAAAATCCATTAATTTTCTTTTAAATTAAGGCTTGGAAGAAATGGTAATCGGTAAATGTAATAAAATGGAAGAAGCATCCAGAAGTACTGTGATGCTCACATAAAACTCTTAATTTAATATTTTATTAAAGTTCTCAGAATCTAGTTTGCAACCCACTAGTATGTCATAAACATAGCTTGAAAGCCAATATTATTTCTTTTTCGTTGTTGTTCTTTAAGCATGGGCATTTATTTCATGCAAGAATAAAGGTAACTTATTAGAAAGACACCTATGTCATCATTCTTCTGCAGATGACATAAAGCTGAGGTTCCTGAGCATTCTTAATTTAGTGTCCTCATAGGAAACCTGGCTGCCAGCTCTTAGAAAACACGGCAGAGTTCCTGCATGCAGATAATTATAATTCATCCCGTTTGAGAAAAGACAATTTGTTATCAGTGTATCGTGAGAGTTGTTTTAGTTGTTAGTGATTTTCAATTGCTGTGGTCTTGCTTTTTAATTATAAATCGCTGTTGGTTTAGTTTTCTCATTATCAGTGAGTTTATTGTGGGTTATTTGGTTAACCCTATAGTATGAATGATGCATATTTGTTTCTTTTGTACTTTAAATTACTGTAGAATACTAGCCATTAAGCCAATCCTGAATTATGGTTGATCTGATTTGAGCTGGTAGAATGCTTGCCTAGCAGAGATGAAGCCCTGGGTTTGATCCCCAGTACCAAATAAACCAGGTGTGGTGGCACATATTTGTATGTAACCTCAGCCCTCAGGAGATAGAGGCAAAGGGTTAGATGCTCAAGATCATCCCAAGTCTCTTAGCAAGACTGAGGATAGCCCAGATTATAACAGGGCCTGGAGACAGAAGGGGTATATGCGGTAATTTCGATTCTAATTGGTAAAACTTGTACATCTCATCACTCTTTGTGCATGTATTATTTGTATAGTGACACTATGTAGACACTAACTGTGGACCTCTGCAATGTGTTCTCATGGTACTTTTATGTCCATAGAACTAGAACATTGCTTTATAAGAATCTGTTAATAGATTGGTTTTATCTCAAAACAAAAAATCAAAAACAACCAAACAAAAAACAAAACAAAAAACTAACATTTTATACAGGCTTCTTTCCAAGATTTTATCTCTTAGGACTCTTTCCATTATAAAGTTGAAATAGGTGGGCACTGGATATTTCTCTTCTTCACCAAGCTATGGTTATAGAAGTTTGAAGACTGCTCTTGTCAAGACAATTGTGTGACTAGAGATTAGTGTTCACAGAAGTTTAAATTAGAAACAATAGCTGCCATAATGAAAACCCAATCAATCAAGCAGCCAATCAATCCCCTGTTATGAAACAAAATGATAAAGGGCAGAGGAATGCTGTGTTTGGAAACTTCCAAGATGCAGTTAAACCAAATGGAAATGGTTTGGTTGCTCCTTACATCTCTTCACCTGCCAAGAATGCAAAATGGTACTCCGGAATTGAGGTCACTGGGTGAACATTTGTAGGGCAGCATTTTTGACAGCTGCTTCCAGAATTATTGAGAAGATGGAGTAAATTCAGGGCTTGGTGGGTTGCCAATTTCCAGTCCTTCATCAGGCCTACAAGATCAGTAAGTGATCACGTTCTACACTCTTGTCCTTGATGTTCCCTGAAGCTTGGGGCAGGGGGAATAACATAGAAGTCCTATTTAGGGCTAGGCTTGGGTAGTCGCTTATTTTCAGCACTCAGTATTCCTTCCTTATGCTTCCATATGGCATTTGTTCTACTATCTCCTCCAGTTACATTTTTAATTGGGTTTCAATATAGTAAATGTCTATATGGCTTTTTCATACACCCTTCATTTTGGTTAGCTCCCTTTCTTGTCCCCATCCCTCACACCTACTCCAACTTAAACCTTTCTGTCCCTAAAATTCCTATCTATTTTCATTTTACCTATAATTGACTATTCATACTCTGTCCACAAAACTTCCCCTCTCAATTTTATTTTTAACGTACAGTACACTTAATACATGATACTCCTCAAATATTTTCTGGCCATTTACTGGGTGCAGTGAATTGTGTGTTTTTTTTTTTTTTTGTTATAATAGAGATGAATTTTTTTTTTTTTGAAGTAATGTCCACTTAACATAAGCTCATATAATCTGGGAGGTAGCAAATGCTGGTCATGCTAGAGACTGTGTTTACACATAGCAAGGTCAACTGAATACTTGCTGATGAATAAATGAGAAAATGAGCCTAAACATTAGTTCTCACAACCTTGTGAGGTAGAACATCATTTCATTTTATGAAGAAAACCTAAAATAATAAGTCCATTGATTTGATTGAGTTCCTATAGCTTGAGACGTAGCATGGGATGACAAACTGGAGATTATTTCCAGTGTCTGAGTGGTACTCCATTTACTGTACACAGAGTCCAATGTGGCATGATCCTTTCTCCATCACATTTTACCTGAAACACAACCCTACATGTCAGCTAGTGTTATCCTCATTGTTCCACACAGTAAAATGTGGGTAATCATGCTAACTGTGTGAAGAGAACTTAGGTTATGCAAGGTCTCTTAGTCAAGCCATGCTTCCATAATAGCCACATAATGCTAGGAATACCAGCAAGGTATCCTCAACCAATTGAAATTAGAGAACAAATTCCTGTGCAAGGACCATTGTTTTAATTTAGCTAAGTACCTTGCTTCTTGAGAGCTTTTCTTAGTCTCTATCAGGCAGTACTTTTGATAACATGGCTGAAGAATGCATTTGTCTTTATTTTGCTGGGCAAGTTGGGGCACATGCATCCTGTTCTTTCTTTGCTGGATGAACAGCAACTCATCTGCAGGTACTTTTTTCAGGGATATTGTTTACCAGCAGACTCTGGAGACCCTTCTTTATTACACATAGGGAAGCAGCAGCAGAGGAGAAATTGTCTTAATTGGAGACCTTTTCTGTAATATTCAAAATGAAATTGTAAATCATTCACACTTGGAAAGAATTCTTGAAAACTACAATCTAACTTTTCTGATACCATATTTTTTTGGTATTTATCATGTTGAGACTTTATAAATTATTTAGAATATTGTAAAGTGGACTGACCTTTCTGGCTAGTGATTTGATCATTTGCAGCAGTGTCTTTTTGCTGAAATATTGAATTTTCTGACTTTCAAATAAAACATGCAAGGCCCACAGCCCAGTAATATGGTAGGTAGAAATTGCTTGTAGAATCAGACAAGAAATCTTCCTTTCCTATCCCTGTAATTATCAAATAGATCTCTTCCTCTGCTCTAAAAATATCCCCATGACCAGTGATGGCACACTTTTGACAGACAACCAGCTCATTCTTACTCTGGAGATATCATTGCAGGCATCATTAATCAATCACAGAAAGTCTTACATTGAATCAAGGTTCTATCTCAGAATGACTGAATAATTAAATGTGTCAACAATGATTTTAAAGACAACCACAACAACTGCCCCCAGAACAGTCATCACCCAGCTGCTACTACATACCATGTGTTGCATCATAGACTTGCCTATTTAGCTGCAAAAGAGCATTGGCTCTTTCTAGTTTAGACTATTCTTTAATGTACATCACATGTCCTTTCAGTGTGAGCCATAGTATTCATTTAAAATTAATTATTTGGGCACTGGAGAGATGGCCCAACAGTTAAGATTATTTGCTGGGTTCTATTCCCAGAGCCCACAACGAGGTTCACAACCATCTATAACTCCAATTCCAGGGGATCAATGCCCTCTTCTGGCCTCTGAACATACTGCATGAACATAAATGGCACATACATATAGGCAAAATACCTAGACATATTAAACAAATTAAAAAAATAAAAATAATGATTTAAACGATCAAAAAAGCTGATTCATATTTAGTGCTTAAAATAGATCCCAGAATAGGTTAAGCATGAGTGAAGAAGCATCATCCTATATCTTTGGGAATTAGAGAGCTGATTTTATTTTGTATGTCTTGACTTCACCCTGTTAATTATTTTTCGTTCAAGGAGTGTGGTGGGATGGAACAGCATGGCATTCTAAACAAACCAGAAGTTCACACCATGTTTCTATTATTGTTATACTTATTGGCTCTAAGTACAGATAAGTAAGATAAGTAATTCTTCCTGTTTCATCCATTGAATGGGGAACCCCTATTTATAAAATCCCAGCTTTCAGGCATGAGCAGGAAATATTGAAAATGTGTGTTGTATATCTTCTCCAAAATAGCTGCTCAGCATGTGGTATCTTATTATACTATTAGATAACTATGTGACTGTCAGAAAAAAATGAGGTAGATGGAATACTTGATATTGGCATCAATGCACTTAATATTTCATCATGTAATGAAGATGCACATATAATTTTTATAACTTGGCCTTAATTAATCACAGTCATATTTGAGTCTCCTAACAATAAAATCCATGTATTCAGCCCAACAAATAATAGAGGTTTTATGGTGAATCTCTCCTTTACAATACTCAATAGTTAGCCATGAGTTCTAAGTCAATATGAACAGTTCAATATTTCTAGTGTCCTTCTCCTAACAATATACTGTATATGCAATTACTTAAGGAAAGTGCTCTAGTTAAGTTTGGTAGTGCCTGTGTGGTGCCACCCGAGGGAAGTTTAGTTAATTAATAATCTATCAAAGGGAAGTACTCTGAAAGTTAATACTGTTGCTACTCTCAGAAGATAACCCAACTCTATTATAATCATACTAAAACAGATACTAGTCACATGAAATCTTATATTATGTATCCACACTTCCTTGTGTGGCTTGGCTTTTTATTAACTTTAATTATCTCAGAGGCACTGGGGATTGAGCTCAAAGATTTGCCAATGCTAAGCCTGTACTCTATCTCTGAGCCCCTTTCTTTTGATCATGCTGTTCCTAGGATAATTTATCGCCTATTTATCACAGAGCCCAACTACTGAAGGAAGATACTCATAAATATGCTGATAAACACAGTTCTATCTAAATGTCCATGGGATTCATCCTAGCCTGCCATTTGTGTTTTGAAGTTATGCTCTCACAATTTTCTGAGTATAAAATGACCTTTGTATACTAAGACTTGCCCAAGCTGGGGCTGGGGAGATGGCTCAGTTGATAAAATACCTGCCATACAAGCATGTTGTGGACCTGAGTCAGGATGCTTAGAACCCATGTAAAAAAGCAGGGCATGGTTGTGAGCATCTATACTCCCAGTACTGTGAAGGCAGAGAAAGGCAAGTCCCCAGAGCTCACTGGTCAGACAATTCTTGAGCAGTTGGTTCATCAAAGAGACCCTGTTTGGAACGATAAGGTGGAGACAATAGAATTGAACTTTGACAATGAGCTCTGACCTCCACATATACATGTGCACAATGCACTTACATCCAAACACACAAATAAATTAGCATACATTTTATACTACACACAAGAATTACTTTGACCATGGTTGTGGTTCCATTGGTAAAGTGTTTGTCTGATATACACAAAACCCTGGATGATCCCAGCATAAATGGCATGTAATAAATGAATGCCCATTGCCCTGGACCTTAGGAGATGAAAGCAGCACAACCACAAATTCAAGGTTATCCTTGCCTACAGAGTCAGTTTGAGGACAACATAGGCTATGTGAAACCCTGTTTCAAATGCCTAAGTTGTATGCTATCTAAAATTCTGGACCTTGGCAGAGAGAAAAAATAAAAAAAGAGGTATCAATGGTCAGTTTCTCATGTTTTAAGAGCTTAGGGAATTTGGGCTATCATGAGAGAGAATATTCTGAATAGGCAAAACCATAGATTAAAGCTATTTTAAAATGATGATAAATTTGCAGTTAATGTCTCAGAGTCTCTTACTAACTGTATCCAACAGTCATCAGATGTGTACTGAAGGGGTCAAAGGCATTATCAAGCCTTCCTGAGTTCTTCCTGGAGCTTTATTATTTCCCTTTTACTGTCCTCATTAACATACTTCACAAATGCTGTTAAGGATTTCTGGCAAGCAGAGCAGCTGAGTAATTTTACAGTGGTGTAAAGGATTTATTAATTATAATCTTTTCATGAGTCTATTTATTTTCAATTGTGACATTAATAGGTTGCCAAAACAAACTAGAGTTAATTGTGTTTAATTAAAATTGTTGAAAACAAGTAAGAGTAGTTTATTATTGTTGTAAGTAGAAAGCCTTATTGATGTACTTGTTTGTTTGAATAAGGCTTAGTGGGAAGTTCTTTCTGCTGGCTATCATGCAATTCATCAAGGAAAAGCAATATAAAGATGCTAATTCAAGGATGTCCTCATGATAGAAAATTTGGAAAGAGAAGCTTCCCCTACATTTGTAACATTGAATTTTGTGTTAGGTGGTTGAAGTATGTGTGTGTGTGAGGGGGGTAGCATCAAGGCAGAATCCCTGTCTTCCTTCTGTGGTCCCTGGGGAGCAGCCATACATCCTATCCTTCCTTTATGGACTTGTTTGATGGGAGGAAATGACTAAGATCTGGGCAAAGTCCTCTCCTGCTTCAAATGCAACTAGAAGAGTCTCCAGTGAGTGTTCCAAGAGTAAATGATAGGGTTCAAAGGGCAAGAAAAAACTTCCTGGGAAAGACCACAGCATTCTCTTTGGTGTTTCAGTCAGGATGAAGGATGAGAGTTAAAGAGGAACAATCGGGTCTGAGAAAAGGAGCTGCCTTGCTGTGGAGCAGTGCATGCAAATGCTTTGAAGGCCACATACAGAAGGCAGAGGAAAAGCTGGCTTTGGAAGGAAAAGAGTGACTTAGCGCTCCCCTCCTTCTGCTAAACCTAAAATTTACATGAATACCAAATGAAAACTTTTGCTAATCATTTGCTGTGTGGCTGGTACAGTGCCAAGCATTCCAAATCATTTCATTAGCCTGCATATTTACCCCTCTGAGATATTTACTCTCTTCTTTCTACAAATAAGGGGCATAAGGCTCGCAGGAGTTACATATCTTTTCCCAAAGTGCAGACTAGTGAGTAGAAAGGCAGAATTTGAAGCAGACCATCTGGAAGCAGATGCCATGCTTGCTGCAATGATAGTGTGGAAATTGTGCCTCTGGCAGCATGCTTAGCTTGAGTTGGTGTGGGAAGCATTAAAGATGGAAACAAATGTATGTCAGGCCAGGGAAGGTGATGCTAGAGCATCTAGTCTTCCAGTGTCAGTGACTTGAGCTCCTTTACTGTTTATGTGGCTGTCTGCTGAGATTGTCTTTAAGCAGTTCCCTCCAGTCTGGGTCCTGGGAGGCACCTAAAGGAGACAGAGCTGTTCACTGCAGCAGACAAGAGTTGGGGAGGGTCTGAACAGCAGGGCTGCTGTTTGGAATTGCCACAAATCATTTTTGTTCACAACTTTCTGGCTAGACCTGGTTGTATGGCTCAACCTAATGGCAGGTTCTTCCATTTGTAGGTATCCCTGCTTAAATGGCTTAGTTTGTCTTAATACTTTGGTGAGGCTTTAGGAACTTCAGTAAAGAAGGCAAAAGAGATAATCTAGTGAACCCAGATCAAACTAAAATTCCCACCGAGGTCTCTGGACTGTTTTTGCTTTTAAGTGACCGAGTATCACAGTTCACCTTCTCTTTGGCGTGAAAGTGAAGAAAGCCTTTGAAAGGCCATGTGTACTCCTGTTCTTCAGTCTGTTGCACTTCTTTCCTGTCATGGTTGTGTCATGCTTTCGCTTGCTTACTCTGTTTTGCTTCCCTCCTCCTCACTGGTGAGACTGCAATCTGGGTACTGATACCCAATTCAAGGAAAATTTCCACATGGGTCTCGAAGGTCCAAGCATTCACTACTACACCATCTAGGACGCTCCTGTTTGTTTTAGAGAAAATTGGGGTAGGGCATATTTAGCAAGGAAGTATTTTTCTATTCTCATGACTATGTTTTTTTCTTTTTTAAATCTCCTTATTTTCATTTCTAGAACTGTGCTTCTTCCTGGTTGGCAGGCAGAGAGATCAGCTATGGATCAAATGCACCCATGTGTCATGGATTAATGCATGCAAATGCTTTGATGACAGCAGGAGACAGGGGCTTGTAAGCATAGATGCTGACTTGAGGAGAAAAAAAATTAATGAAGCTAGGAAAACAGCGATAGCAGAGAACATTGCAATTTTAGGTGCTAAATGACTTATTTTTCAAACCCTAGGAGTATGGCAATATTATTCCTCGCCTCCTTTCTGTAACTAAGTGTTCTCATAATGCATGGCGACCTCCACTGAAGGAGAGTTGTTTGGGGAGTCAGGCTTCAGGAGAACTCTTATTTAACTAACAGAGTTTTTCCTTATTACCTAAAAAAGAATTCCATGTTCATGGGCGCATCAGAAGGAGCTGAAATTCACCACTGTGTAGCTAAAGGAAGAGAATTAAAAACAGGAACACTAGTCTGGTCTGCCAACACGTCTGTGTGTCACAAATGTCATTACC
Source organism: Peromyscus leucopus (assembly GCF_004664715.2). NCBI lineage: Eukaryota > Metazoa > Chordata > Mammalia > Rodentia > Cricetidae > Peromyscus > Peromyscus leucopus. Next base: position 112,192,620 of record NC_051065.1, read on the forward strand.
AAACACCGTTTTCCTGTGGACAGTTTAAGAAGATGACATTTGCTTGCCGGGTTTAGTTCTGTGAAACGTGACCATAATATCTGACCTATCTCCTAAGAGTGGAATTCAACAGAGGCAATTATTTTTGTTATGACTTTAAAGGCCTCTCTGGACTAGACTATCACACCCACCCCCACCCACCCACCCACCCACACGCACACGCACGCACGCACGCACGCACGCACGCACACACACACGCATTGTGTCATATCTTGTTAAGATACTACAAAATTATATTTCGGTAAAGAACAAGGTGGAGATTATCCTAGCAACCACCTAGACTAAGCTTTTGTTGGATTCCTTGTTTGCCTCAGATCATTGTCTGCCAAGTGATTGTTGACTCACTGATGATGGGGTCTTTGCCATGCTGTTTTGGTGTATGCTGCTGAGATTTGGGGAGTTTCCATTGTCTTACCTAGAAAAGGCTCTTTCGGTCATGAAGCTGAGCTGTCCCTGACCAGCTTCCATTCATAACTTTCTTCATCACAGTGAATGGCAGCCCCAACTTTCCCATTGCTTCTACTCACACCTTGGCATTGCTCTCAGCTCTGGGCTTTCTTCCAGATTTCATATCGAATCTACCTGTAAACTTCATGATACATCTAGATTCTAGTCACTTGTCTTCACCTCTACAGCTGATTATTATGTCCCCCAAGGTGGATTGTTGCATGAGCCCTTTATGGACTCTTACTTTCTTCTCTTTCCAGCGGCAGAACTATACAGTTACACTTCATTTTAATTTATTTATGGCCCCACACCTTTTATGGGTTTCATATTTCCCTCAAGGTAAGAGCCACAGTCCTTACAATGATCCTACACAGTATACTCCACACCCATGACCCTGCTATCACTGTTGTCTTTAGCTGTTTCCCCTATTGCTTTCTTCCTTACCTACAATGGCTTCCTGCTTTTCCTTTAAAAGACTGACACACCCCTGTGTCACGGGCTTTTACTCGGCCTGGCGCACAGTCTCTTCCATATCTACGTGATGCACACTCTCGCCCTCTTTTGTTGGGCTTTGTATATGGATTCTGTGATCCTGTAGGCCCCTTTATAGATTTTTTGATTTCTCCATCCTCCCAGAGGTCTCCATCTCCCCACTTCTTACTCTGTTTTTGTGGCAGTAGCATTTGCTACTTTGAACTTACTACACCTCCTTTGTGCTTATGTTAGCCTGTCTCCTCTAAAATGTGAGTTGCACATGGGCTGTGGTGCTATCCTTTTTATCACCTGATAAACCACAGGGTGAGAAGTACGTCCCTTAAATATCTGTGAAGCGAATCAATGAGGAAAAGGAATTTTGGAGTCTCATTATGTGAAAACTTTTCCTTCGATTTCTTATTAAATATACAGAACTATCCCCCCAGCCCTCGCCCCAAACCCTTGTCCCCAGATCTTTGCTCAAAAAAGGAATACATTCCTATCTCAGCTGTTCTGTCCCCAAGAACTGCAATGTCTTTGCTGGTCACAGGGGTGAGCATAGGGGGTTATCCCAAGAACAAATGTGTTTGAGTGTGAGGTGGCTGGTCTAAGAAGGAGCAGGATGTGGAACATGTGTCCTTAGGCTGATGTTTATGGCCATTGTGGTGCCAAGTCATATGTCATATCCCCACCCAGAGAAGGTCCATTTCCACTTGATTCCCTAAGAGAAATCTGAAAGAGAAATTAATATGATTTTCAAACACTGAGCTGTTGTAAAGAGGGAAATTTGGTGATGTCAATGTCTTTTTCTTCTGACTCAGTAGTGTTTGCCTGTGAGGTGGTTTTTGTCATGTGTTACATGAAGAGCACTGTGCATGAACACACCAGTACCCATCCCTGCTATTGAATCTTGACAATAACCAAAGGGGATGGAGACTTTTAGTCTCTTAATTTTTTCAGATGAGAAAAATAATTTTCCAGTTTCATACAAGTCATAAGTGACACAGAGCTGGACTAAAACCCAGTCTGACCCTAGTGTGTGGCATACTGGTCTGACCCTAGTGTGTGCTCCTAACCAGTATGTGGCATGCTGGTCTGACCCTATTGTATGCTCTAAACAGTGTGTGGCATGCTGGTCTGACCCTAGGGTATGCTTCTAATCAGTGTGTGGCATGCTGGTTTGACTCTGGTGTATACCCCCAAACAGTGTATGGCATGCTGGCCTGACTTTAGTGTGTACCCCCAACCAGTGTGTGGCATGCTGGTCTGACTCTAGTGTGTGCTTCTAACCAGTGTGTGGCATGCTGGCTCATGTGTACCTTCTTTATGGAGGGCAATACACCGTTCTTTTGGGATACCATTCTTGGTAATGTTCATCACCTTTTGGGACAGACTGGTTCAGTGTTTGATAGCTCAAAGTGCATTAGCGCCAGCCCCCCCACCCCCCACCAGCTGCTTTGGTTTTTCAAGACAGGGTTTCTCTGTGTAGTTTTGGTGCCTGTTCTGGATCTCGCTCTGTAGACCAGGCTGGCCTTTAACTCGTGTGTACCACCACTGCCTGGGGATCAGCTCTCTTTTTATTTAAAGGTTTTTTTTGTTTTGTTTTGTTTTGTTTTGCTTTGTTTTTTTTTACAAACTATGTATTTGGTCATGTTTTCCCCTCCCCAAGTTTCAACTTTTCCCATATCTTCCCCACTTCCCCACCCACCCAGCTTTGTTTATTTTCTCTTTCTTCCCCCCACCTCAGGAAAAATAACACCACAAAAACACAAAAAGCAAAGCAAAACAAACAAAAAGCAATTTAAAAAAATGCAGAAATGAAACCAAAAGCCCACAAAACAAAACCACAAAACTACAAAACAAAACACAAGAATGGAGTTTGTTTGTGTTAATCAACTATCGGCCATGGACCTGCCCTGGAGCGTTATTTGCAATTGATACCTGTTGGCAAAGGGAAAATCATTTTTCTCCAGTGGTGTGTCTCTGGCTGGACCAACTCCCCTCCTCACATTTACTTGAATTGTAAGAAAATTGTAGCTAGGGAAGATGAGCTTAGTTGACTTTAAGTTTGTGGGAGGTTAAACAGTCAAGGTATCTTTCTGACAAGAGCCATTCAGAGATGGTGAGTCAGTGTGTTTCTCTGACTCCCCCCTTGGCCAGGCTAGTTGCCTAACATATGATATGAGACAGTTGTGGACTGGAACAGGCCTCTTGCTGTGATATACTCTGATCTTTCTTTAAACTATACAAATGTCCACATAGTTACCCTGGTGACTGTATCACCCTGCCAACTCCTATTGAGTTCTCTATTAGTGAAGACCCCCAGGCCTTTTTCACACATGCCACACAGACATCATGTTCCCCCCTCCCCCATCTCTGCAGCTGGCTATTTGGATCCCAGTGTGGACTCAGAGTTTGTTCCAGTTACTTTCTATCTCATTAGGTTTCAACCTTCATTTCCTCTCATTAGAAACTGTCAAAAATTTCAGTGGTCTTACAGCCACTGAATTCTCAGCTTAATGGTTTTGAATGAATAAAGAAATCTGTAAATTAATAATTAATACATTAGTTTCTAAGCATGAATTGAGAATTTACCATGCTGATGCCATGTGAACACTTTATCATTTTGTGTTTGTGGGTGGGAAGATAGCAAATGTGTTTGTCATATAAATAGGAGGACCTGAGTTTGGTTTTCTAGCACTCACATGAAAAATCCAGGCATACTCCATGTCTGTAACTCAACCTTGGGGCAGTGGAGACAGGAAGATGCCTGGGCCTTGCTGGCCAGCCAGTCTAGCCAATTAGTGAGATTAGAAGTGCCTTGAGAACTATTGAGGAAGGTGCATGAGATTGACATCTGTCCTGCACATTGTAATACAAGTGCACCTTCACACATCTATGTGGGAGTACTTGCTGTGGATATTGCTCTATATAAATAAAACACTGATGGCCAGTGACCAGACAGGAAGTATAGGTGGGACAAGGAGAGAGGAGAATTGGGGAAACAGGAAGAAGGAGGAAGAGACACTGCAGCCACTGCCAGGATAAGCAGCATGTAAAGACACCAGTAAGCCACCAGCCACGTGGCAAGGTATAGATTTATAGAAATGGGTTAATTTAAGATATAAGAACAGTTAGCAAGAAGCCTGCCATGGCCATACAGTTTATAAGTAATATAAGCGTCTGAGTGATTATTTTATATGTGGATTGTGGGACTGCGGGGCTTGGTGGAACCTGGAGAGAAGCCCTCCAGCAACAAGTACTCTCTCTCTCTCTCTCTCTCTCTCTCTCTCTCTCTCCCTCTCCCTCTCCCTCTCCCTCCCTCTCCTCTCTCTCTCTCTCTCTCTCTCTCTCTCTCTCTCTCTCTCTCTCACACACACACACACACACACACACACACACACACCCGCACACACACCCGCACACGCGCACACCCGCACACCCGCACACGTGCACACGTTCACATGTGCACATGCACACACATTCCAGCAACGCATATTATGCAGAAGAGCAGTTTCAAGATGCTTCCTACACATATGATCTTAGAGATTGGAACTCCAGCAAAAATGCCCTAAAAGATAACATTAAATAGTTCATTCTAGAGTGAGGGAGTGCAAAGGAAGTACAATGTGAGTTATATATAGCACAACTTTCTAGGAACCACATTTTTTATAGTTAGTTAAAAATATGCAATTAGAATATTATTTTTTACCCAACATATTCACAATGTTAGTTTTAATTTTTTTCCTGTGCCTGCTGTTTACTTCACTTCTATACTTACTATACATTTCACTGCTTAAAGCAGTAGGAGTGTGTTGTCTCACAGACATGGAGAAGCCAGGTCTGGCATCACTGCAGGCTTGCAATCCTCCAAGAGGAGAACCAGTGCCTCCTTTGTCTTCCCCAGCTTCCTTTGGTTGTAGGGACTCTGACTGTGTTGAGTACATCACTGAGATCTCTATGTCCATACGACCTATTCCTCTGCTGTCTATCAAACCTCTCAGTCTTACCTGAAGGACACTTATCTTTGGATTTAAGACTATCTAATCCAGGATAAGCTCTTCTTCAAGATTTGTAATCACTTTTTTTCCCTCCTCTGCCCTATAAGGTAATATTTACTCACTGTGTGAAGTTATGATTGTAGGTTCTTTCTGCATGTCAGTACTAGAGTTAGGGAACATGGACATATTGTTTAGGGGGCATTATTCAATTTATTAAAATGACCATGCAAGCTGTCATTAACAATATGAAATTATTTTATGAGTTGTTTACTTTTTCTGTGGGAGTGCTTTGATATATGGTCTTGTACTGGCAATATGTTGGCATGCAGATACTCAATATTCATCATAAATTCTTTAGTAGAACAAGACCTATTCACACATTGAAGTTATTCTAATTATATTTAAAATTTTTCCTCTAAGGAAACTAAAGGCCAGTTTGAAAATTTAAATTACATAAATCCAGTAAGATTAAAACGCCATCTTGTTGGTCCCTCTGGTCGTGCATCAAGTCTTTGGTAGCCATGTGATTTGAACTTCAGAAGAATGAACTCTTCCACTTTCCATCAGGCAGGAGCCAAATGCCCTTCTCTATTCCTCTAATTAACATCTTTTCAGAACGTTAACTTGATGTTTTTTAAGATGAAGAAATAGGAGACTATAGTTAAAATGTCAAGAGAATGGATATAACTAAAAATGAGATGGAGAGTGTTATTAATAATGGCAAACAGTAATGTCCTATCAGTAAAACAAGCTATAAAGATAAAACAAGTTTAGACCAGCCCACACTTAATGGTGTTTTAAGCTATCTATCTTTTACATGGTATTTTGCCCAAGAGCTTTCTTAAGTAAGACACCGAGTGTCTGCTTCCAATAGCAAGCCCAGACTGAAATGTCCCCTCCTTCATACAGAAAGAATGCCCCCCCTTTAGAGGCTTCAGAGAGACTGTGAAAAAGCTCATGCATTACATGAGTCATATGAGCTTAGCTTCCCTACCAGAAATAATTACACCAGCAAAAAGGATGCCACGGCTTCTGAGATGCTCAAGTTTCTGAAGTCTCCTGGTCCTTTGACTGCATTGCATCACTTAGGTGTTGAAATTCCTTCCTATGACAACTCAGATCTTATTTAAAAATGTCAGTATTTCCCCCCCAAAGGTTTCTTATTTAAGAATAGAAACTCGAAGGTCTCAACTGGGAATATCTTAATACAATCATTATTGGAAGAATATAAATATTCAATATGGACTAAGGCCTGGAATTAGCCATATTGAGAGACTGATGTATAAGTACTTTCCTTGTGGGATGCCTGGTGATGAATTTTACATCCCGTTTGGATTCTCATTTCATTCCACAGATGTTGCTGTGGGATACTGTGCTAATGCCGGTAGGTGCTAGAGAAGATGAATGAAAGTCTACTTTAACTCCAAAGTACTCACAAAACTGTAGGTGAGGCTCAAAAATGAAAAAGATGTAAAGCAAGGGAAGTCAGTGCTTGAAGGAGCAAGGAATAAGAAAGAACAAGGATGCTGACCTAGAAGAGCCAGGCAAAGCCTACTAAGTGGAGGAGATGGCAGAGGAATGGGTCTGGAAGACAATTGAAAATAGTCATTTCCGTTTGTGGAGTTATTCTTGGGCGGCAGACTAGTCATAAAGCCAGAAGCTAGTGCACGGTGGCTGGTCATGGAAAAGGATGGAGAGTAAATGAAACAAGACAGTCAGAAAATTTTGTTAAAATAAGTTGGGGCCTCATTACATAAACATCCCTTCCTGAATCCCTAGTAACATTGAGCTATACTGCATAACTCAGAAGGTTAGGTCTGATGACTTCTATCATCTCTTGTACTTCCTGTGGCTTTTGTTTTCATTTCTAAATGTACATACTGCTTGAGACATATCCTATTGTGATAAGCCCAAGCCAGAATCAGAGGGAAGTGGTTCTCTTAGACTTAATCTCTAAATTATACCTATTTGAATCTTCTTATAGATTTTTTCTTCTCAGGCCTGTGGGGCTTATTTATTTACTCATTGGCCCTGCTGGAATCTGAGTCTTAGTATTTGTATTTTCTCTGAGATTTCCTCACGTTTTAGGACTTAAGCCTTGCGCTCCTGTCTTCAAGTCTTTCTGAACTCTCATAAAAACAAACCAGTATCAGGTCTGTGTGAGAATCATCAGCTAAAGTTCTCACCATGCTCTTTTACCATCACAATGAGCCAATGGCCAAACAGATAGGCCCTCTAATAAGATAAGTGAATACACTAATGCACCAGGAAGGAGTGTGTAAGGAGGGGTGCTAACGCCATCAACTGGCAGAGGATTAGTCAATGCCTGTTTTGATTATTTTTATTCTTTTCCTCTCTTCCCTGCTTTTTCTCATGCCCATTTAAATCCAAAGAGTTTAGTTCCCAACCCAAAGCTCCTCTGATCCCACTAACATTTGGGAAAGAAAGGATGGTAAGGGTGCCAGGCGACATCAGGCCTTTGCTGACAGTCTTACAGAGGTAGCACACAGGGAGTGGCAGCTGGTAAAAGGAAGCATGGGTTTGGTAAATTCTCCTTTACCTGGCCCCAGTGCTCTGAGTCCTGGACTATGCCCACCCACACTCCTCTAACTCCACCCCGCTCCTTTCCCACCACCTAGCTCCTCCCCCCTCATGTCTATCCTACTCTTCCTGACTGTCAAATTTCTTGTCTACATCTGTAAGAGGAACCCCAAGTCATTTGTTTACCACAGAAGCCCACCCTTTTTGAGTTTCCCTTTTATGCCAACCTGTTCAGTAAGATGAGGAGAATTTCTTCTGGACCTACATACTAAGTGACTTGTGAGATTGTTCCTATGGTCCTCCTTTGATAGCATAGGGATATTAGTGTCAGGATCCCCCACAGATACCCAACTCCTTGGCTGTTCAAATGACTTATATAGAACGGTGCAGCATTTCTGTTCTCCTATACTTTAAACTATCTCTGGGAACTCCAATACCCAGCAGAAGTGAATGTAGTATATGTTGACATAAATTGCTGTTAGACTGTATTTTAGAGTTTGCATTAGTTTTCTATTATTTCTTCTTTTTCTTCTTCTTCTTCCTCCTCCTTCTTCTCATTAAAATATTTTCAACCATGCTCGGTTGATTGGCAGGTGCAGGACCTGGGGCTACAGAGGGCTAATTCTGCACATAAATTAATTATTACTTGTATTTTCCTTCCACTCACCCTTGTTCTTTCTATCAGTCCCTCCAATCTCTCATTCTTTTCCTTTGTTTTCTGTCTTCCCATAGAACATCCTTACATTTCTATCAAAATTAAGTGAAAGGAGAAAACCTGGATTTCTATATGGTCGATGGAAAATATATATACTTACTGGTTGTTTAGGCAGGTAATGCCTAGTTGTGAAACACTTTTACAATAATGAAAAAGTGGTCAAATTGCCTTCAATTTTTGAGGAAAATAGATAACGCCTCTAGTAATTTTCTGCATTTTCCCATTGACCTAGTTGCTACTTCCTTGTGTGGCAGTCTGGGCTCACATTTTTCCTGTGTGGGAGCTTCCAGACTCACTTCCCTCCTGACAGTCTGGTCAGCTGTCCCCATCGTCACCTTCTCTCTGTCCTCACAGCTGGGGACTGAACACTGACTTTCCACAGCTGACATATCTACCGGAACACTCTACCTCAGGGTCATTCCTTTGTGTGCCTCTCTTTCCCAAGTATCGAATCAAGAGGGTTTTACTCTTCTGTATTACTTTTCTTTGTCTTCCTTTTTATTTTTGCTATTTGAAAGCTATGTACAATGCAAGAAAACTACGTACAACGCATGGGTTTAACTTTTGATACTGACATTTACTTTGCAATTTTATGTCAGACGTTGCTCTTTTAAAAAAATTATATACAAATTAAATGCTCCCCTGATAGCATAGCATTGTTATATGCAGATAAGCTAATATGATATGACAAATATTAGCTTATGAATTGCTGGATCAAACCTATGTTGGATGCTTCCTTCTTAAGGAATGGATAAAAGGAAAATTAGCATATAAAGTATTTTCTCAAATAGGAAACATTTATTCTCTGTAGAGAGTGGAATTGAATGATGCTTTCTCTTTCAAAACTGTTTATTATAGACATTTTTGTCAGCTGATAAATGTTGAAAATAAAGTTTTTAACATGCTGGTGCATAGGCAGACACCATGTTGAGTTTCATCAATCACCTTTCAGTTAAGAGTTCACTTTTCAGATCAGTTTCTTTAAAAGAAAACAGCTGACAATAGAGCAGTAAGGTAAATGAGAACTTGATCACACTAATGACAAGACAGGCAGTATGTTCACTCAGAGGAGCACATGTGTTCATTGTGATATGATGTGTGAGACACTAGTGTCTTTCATAGGTGTGACATTGCCTGCTTGCCAATCCATAGCTGCCTCCTGAGTGTGTGGCTCAGCTTATAGATTAAGCTAAATAAATGAATGATTATAGAATAGAGAAAAGGGAGTATAGGAGTCAGGAGGAAATGAAATTTGGGTCCTCTTGAATGCTTGCTTCTCTTGACAGATGATAAAGCTCATTTTAATTGTGATAATAAACTTGAAAGCAGTAGCAGCTGATATTCAGCATTTATTATCCACATACTAATCTCCTTGCTTATATAAATTCATTTATCCTTCCCAGTGTACATTACCTGTTATGTAAACCTATAAGATCCCACTACTATTGATCCTTTAATCTAAGAGGAACTGCAAAGTAGTTCATCTTTCCTGAAAATATCCATCAGATGCCTAGCAAGCAGAGGAGTCAAGCTTGTGTACAGACTGTCTGATTTCTCACCCAAATTGCCTGTATTATGCTCTGGTATATTGTAGTAGGTCTGTGAGAGGTTCCTAGGGTGGAAGATGGCTCAGTGGGTAACGTATTTGTCGTGCAAATGTAAGGACCTGAACTCAAACTCTCAGATTTGAAAACCAGCTGTCATAATGTATGTCTGTAGTCTCAGTGCTGTTACTGTAAGGTGGGGGGTGGGGACAGAAGAATCCTTAGAGGCTCACAGGCCAGCTACCCTGGCATATGCAGTAGAAGTAGAGAACAAGAGACCCTGTCTCAAATGAGGAGGACATTACCAACACCAGAGGTTGTCCTCTGACTTCCACATGCACGCTGTAGCACACACACACGTCTGCTACATCACACATAGACAGATTCAAAAAAGAGTGTCACAAAATGATGCTTTCTGTTTTTAGTTCTTGCTGTCTTTTGAGTTGAAGACAAGGAAGTTGCTATTAGTCTTTCATGTCCTTACTTGGTAAGTATTAACACTTCCTATGCCAGGAAGTGGAGCCTAAGAGTCTCCTTTTTTTGTTTATATGAAATAATGATGAAAGGAGAGGACAGGGATATTTATGTGAATGTTTGGGTGAATATGTAAAATTGGAAGTGCCTAATACTATCACAGTGGAGGAATAACCCCATTACAAACAGGCTATTTTCTATTCTTGTGTTTGTTCTGCCTTGTAGTGGCAGCTAGCTTAGAGATGTCTTAGGACTTGCTCATAAAGGCTCTTCAGTTCTCTCTGAAGAGTTTGCCTTTCAGGAATCCATCCAAAATTTTCAGAAAAAGGCTGTTGATACAGCAGGCACTCATTTCTCCCTATTCCAGTGCTTCTCAACCTGTAGGTCACTACCCCTTTGGGGAGTGAATGACCCTTTCACAGAGGTCACCTAAGACCATTGGAAAACATAGATATTTATATTACAAATCATAACAATAGAAAAGTTACAGTTATGAAGTAGCAACAAAAATAATTTTGTCCTTGGGGGTCACCACAACAGGAGGAAAAGGTTTGCAGCATTAGAAAGGTTGTGAGCCATTGCCTTATTCATTGTTCATATCCCATTGTATGATTCTGAAAAGCCAAGAATTCTCTCTGATTTATGGATTGTAACTAGACCTCTTTTTCCTGTGGTGTGTGACACAGTTATATTTGTGGTTTTCCCAGCCCATGACTACTATTTCTTACATACAGTTTTGAGGCACTTTCTCACTATGTGCATATCTTCTGTTTGCTAGTAACTTTCTGTCCTCCTAAACCCAAGACTCTATGGTTCCTTGCGTTTTCCTTTATATTAAATACTTGGTGTATTTAATAACAGAGTGAGTGGCCTCCACTTGTATTGAAACTAATTTGTTTAACTAAGCTATTTCATGATGTCATGAATAACGTTTTGCAGGATTTGAGGATTAAGTCGAGAGCTTTACATATGCTAGGCAAGCTCCCTGCCACTGAGCTGTATCCACCAACCAGCTCTTTTCTTTTAACTTGAATGTGGCAACCCTCCTATTCCAGGTTGGGCTATAATTCTTACATCTTCAAAACCCTACCCTCTAATGCCAAATCTCCAATCTCAATGAACCACTGACTACAGCAGGAAAAAAATTACAGATAATACCAAATGCTGAAGAGAATGAGAAACAATGACATAGGAACAAAACCTAACAGAAACCAGAACAGTGTGCCAGGTTCCTTATCAAATGGATACTTCTAATATGGTTCACTGGTGTTTCTTCTTCATGTTGGCTCAAGAAAACTATAACTGATATTCATGTAATACCATGCAACAATATTTAATTGAGGTTTTATTCAAAATAAGTAAGAACCGAGAACTCTACGAATGTACCATAACAAGTGAGTAGACCAGTGAACTATGATGTATCCGCAGAATGGAATAGGAACAGGGTACAAAATATTGAAACATGCCCTGATATGGTGTCATGTTAAGTGAAAGAAGGCAGACTCCAGACCATCTTCTTCAGATTTTCATATATGCAGTATTCTGAAAAGGCAAAATTAGAGTGATGGAAAACTTACAGTGATACCCCAGGGGCTGGTGCTGGAGCTAAGTATGGGGCAGTGTGAGGGTATTTTGAGGGGGATGGAAGTACTCTACAATGTGCTAATGGTGAGGTGACAGTTGGGTTTTTTCAAAACAATTCAGCAAAAAGGATGAATGTTACTGTAAGTAAATTTTAAAATAGTGACTGTAACATAAAACAGATTTTCTGACATTATTTGTAAGTTTATTATTGATTTCCTATCTTGCTTAATGTCAGGGAGCCTGACACTTATTATTTTAACCTTTTTTACAATTTTTCTTGGGGGAAAGTGTCTCTAAGCCCAGTGATTTTTAAACATGTCGTGTTTCTCTTTAGGTGATGATTAGATACAGGCTTGATAAGTCCATGTAAGGTCAGGCTAGCAGCATAGGTATCACAATTCCTGTATTCATCTATCTGCCCTGTCCAAATCCTGGCCATTTTCTCCCTAGTGAATACTACAGCATGACAATTATTCTGTTGATCCCCAAATAAATATTGACTTTGAGGACACTTCCTCCTCTTTGTCAAAGTAATTCCCATGAGCTCAAGAAAATGATAATAAAACCACTTATTCAATACATAGAACCTAGTCTGTGGCCATTCAAGATCAACAGAATTTTGAGTACTCAGCTAACACTTCAATGTTTATTTTTTTGTGTTGATCCATCATTTGCTTGTTGATCACACGTCTAACACCTGCCAAGAGCTAAGTCCCCAGTCAGAAGCCAGCAAAGTCGAGCTCAGTCAGATTCTGTGAAGTCTGTTCTCTTGCATCAGATAGACTTGCTGTTTAGATGCAGTGTGGTCACCAGAGCAAGGACATGGACCCATGAGCAGATGGCGAGTGACTTCTTCTCTGGGCAGGTCAAGGAAGAACTGAGGGACGTGGTAGCAACTGTGTTGTCTTAAAGTAGGAAAAGTGTTTATCCCAACAAAGAAGGGTAGAGAAGGACCCAAGATAGGAACAAACACAGAGAAGAGCAAGAGAACATGAACAGCAATATGTCTGGAGAATTTGAGGACTGTAGCATGCTGGAGGGTGGGACACAAAGGAGTTTATGGTCTGGAGATGACACCAGGGTGGTGAGGACCACATTTGCAGGCCCTGGCTTATCACACTAAAGGAACTGATGGCACTGTCTTGTACGCTGTGATGATGAACCTCCAGACTTCAAATCCTCCCATGACTGTCCCCAGCCCACAGGACTCATTCAATGTAACAGATTTGAAAGCTAATTTTTTTCTTTTGAAAAAAAAAATGTCTAGGTATTAACATTTTATGTCTAAACTGCAGTTTCAATTTTTCCCAGTGACATTCTTCTACTCAATAAAGGAGGTAATCCATTTTAGAAGAAATACAGTTCATCCATGGGACTCAGTAAAACGATTTTCCATTTTAGTGGGGAAATATTCAGCCTGTAAATATTTTAATCTTCTCCTCTGGTGTGTGGAAGGGGCTCTTTTAAATGGTTTTTGGCAGGGATGAGACACAGTAAGATTTGCATTTTAGAAGCATCACTCCAGAGGCAAGGTGGAGAGAGGACTCTGGCAAGAAAGATTTTACTGCTCTGGAGGCTCAATTTAAGCAAATCCATTTTAAGCATCTTATGGCCAGACAGGACAACAGAGCAAGAAAAAAATATTCTCACCGTCTGCCATTTCTGTGTAAGTGGGAATACAGCCCAAAGGAAATTGTGTGGCCTTTGTCTTTTGCTTTCTGAGAGACTAAAGAGAAGAAAGGCAGAGGAAAACCTTGAAGTACCTGTGCACACCATTGCATAAAAGCCCAGTGTTATCTGAATTACTGTATTCCACATGATTCTCAACTGATCGTACCATCAAGAGGCCACAGAAGAGCATTTGGAAATTCTAGAACAATGCTGGATTTTGTCTGGAATGCTGTTAGCAGATGTACCCTTGTTTTGAGTTGTAGACTACCTTGTCATATTTTGTCAAAACCATCACTGTCAAACAGTAAAACAATAGCTCCCAGAGTCCACAACATCTTCCTTCTGCTTTATTTTTTTAATAAGTCATTTTGAATAAATGATAGATACAAAGGCAGCTGAAAAAATTGAGGCAAATCATCTAAGTCTTTGAACACCAAACTTTTGTGTCAAAGGAATCATATGCCAATTTACTGGGGAAGTCTGAATTTTGGCAGACCAGATCAGGAAGTTTGCATCACTAGTGCAATGGTTTTCATACAACTTTGCTTCATTTGTGTTCTGCTCTGGACTTAGATGCAAGTGCTCTGAGGCCATGAACGATATCTCTTCCTAGTGAACCACAGCACACTGTGTAGAGCACAGACTATAGTGAGACCTTGTCATACATCACTTGTCTGAATGAATGATGCTTTTATGTTTGCATTGTTAATATATAGAATCCAGAGTTGAGTGGCCAAGATTTTGAACTACATGTTATTTGTAGTAGAGGGTATCTTTAAAATCCAATTTAAAAAACTGCACAGAGAGATGGCACAGGGGTTAAGAGGACTTGCTGCTCTTGCAGAGGACCTGGGTTCCGTTCCTGGGACCCACGTGGTGGCTCAAAACTCCCAGGCCTTCTCTGGCTTCCGTAAGCACTAGGCATGCATGAGATTCACACATGTGGAGCAAAGACTCATAGGCACAAAATAAAAATAAATAAATAAAACACACTACTCAGAGGTCAATGTTTATAGATTTAAAAAATTGCATTAATAGAAAAACAAACCAGCATAATACATTGGAGATGTTAGAGTAAAGTGAAAAAAATAAATGTTTTAAATAAATCTCCATTATCCAGTCATCATTACTTGGTAACATATCATTATTTAGCCTCCCATGTTCTTTACAATCCATACAATACAGCTTCCATGCATTTTCATGAAATGAGATGCATTGTATCTTTTGTTTGGAGCCACTTTTTTTTATGTTAGAGGGCAACTCTCTAAATTTTTAAATTCTGTTTTACTTGCATTGTACCAGATTCTGTTTCAGCATCTTCCTTCCCTAGTTAAACTCCAAGTTCCATGGCAGCAGGGATTGTGTCATCCTCATCCTTACTTAGCCTCTGCCATTTGTCAGTCCGTACTTGAACACTTGTTGATGGATATGTACTGTCTTATTTCTATGAGTGGCATAGTTCTTTATTTTCTGGATATCGCATGATTCATTTCCCCAACCTTCTGTTGATGGAATTTTAGGTTTTAAGTACTTTCATGGGAAAATCCATTTTCTAGGTTTTCATGTAGAATAAATGCACTAAAGAAAATCTATGCTGCTGAGTGTGTGTGAGCATTTAGTACAACTAATAAGAGACTGCCTTTATTATTCTGCAGTTTCTTCCTACTCAGTGAGACCAATTCCATCTGACCATGATAGATAATTGTTTTGCTGCATATTTTAAACAATACTTCAGAGAACGGTTGAGTTGCCCCAGATGTAGGCTTTTTTGAAACAAGGATTAGAGTTTTGATAATTCAATGGGAAGAAACTGGTTGTCCTAAGAGATGTGAGGGGTGGTGGTGGAGAAGTGAGGCAGGAAAGAGAGGACAACCATTATGTTTTGCATCAATAGGCAGATTACTGATGGGGACAGTAGGGGCTCATGCCCACTAAAGCTTTCTGAGGTCTGTGCAAAACATGCCTCAGGGGAGTCCCATTTAAGGAATAAACTAATTATTCTACCTTGTCACTGGCCATGAACTTTACTTCCGGGTATTAACTGCACAGTTCTGACTTGACCTATGAGAGGGCTAAACATGCCATGTGCTCATATTCATAGGAAGTCCTCAAGACACTCCACATGTAAGATGATAGAGACTTCTGAACTAATATGATAGGGCACCATGAGATTGTCCTACAAAGATTGTGCTTTCTTGTGCACAGAGGTATTCCTGCTGGTACTCTGATGATGTGTCTGTTCATCGTGTTTCATCATAGTGACAAAATACAGTAACTTTAAGAGGTGTTTATTTTGGCTTGTGGTTTCCGTATGAACCATTATGGTTTTTAGCCCTATTTATGTAGGCTTGTTTTACGTTTTATGTAGAACATCATGATAGGTTAGCATCATGGTCCCCAGGAAGCAGAGAGAAGCAGAGAGGAAGAGCCCAAGGGTAAGATACTATCTTAAGAAAGTCTCAACTGAGAAATTGCCTAGCTCAGATTGGCATTGGAGGATTATCTTAATTGCTAATTGATGTAAGAGGGCCCAGCCCACTGTGGGTGATACCATCCCTAGGCAGACAGCTTTGGATTGTATAAGAGAGCTAACTAATTATGAATCTGTGAGTGAGTGAGAAAGCAGTATTCCTTCATGGTTTCTGCTTCAAGATTGTTTTGAAATTCTGAGTACATTTTATTAAAGAAATATAATCCAAATTAAATTCCTTACTTCTCTGGGTAAATTAGCAGCAAAAAGCCTTCCTTTTCCTATGGATCACCAAGCATTTGAGGCTAGCCTGGGCTACATAATGAGTTAGAGACAACTCTAGATAATTTAGTGAGACTCTTTAAACAGGCAAAAAGAAAGAAAAGAGTTGACTGAAAATACTATCTTGGTTGAAAAAAATCTTTTCAAATAAGAAAGCACTGTGTAACAAGAAATTCAATATCAAAGACATTTTTATTTTTAGGGAAATATTAATATACTTATTTGGATCTATGATTTCAATAAAGATGATTAAAAGATTCACCAGGTACAACATATATAAATGGAGGCAGAGTTTTTCTGTCCCAACAGCCCAATCCCAAAGAAACACACAAAAGCTTCTATTACTTACAAAATGCTCAGCCACTAGCTCTGGTTTATTATTAACTAGCTCTTACTTTTAAATTAATCCATTTCTATTAATCTATGTATTGGTACGTGGGCTGTGGCTTTACCAGGTCCTCTGGCATCTTGTTTCTTGGGCAGTTCATTTGCATCTCCTCCAGCTCTGCCCTTCTTTATCTCAGTCCTCAGTTTGATTGTCCCACCTAAATTTATCTGCCTTGCTATAGGCCAAACAGCTTTATTATTAACCAATGAGAGTAATACATATTTACAGCATACAGAAGGATCATCCCACAGCAAACATAAGCACTTGCTATTTTAGAAAAGAAATTAATTATAGCCTAAAAAATAAAGAAATGGGTTAATCATGGACAGAATATGCTGTGAGTTCTTTTTCTCTGGTATCTAAGCATGAGACTGAAGATTCACCTTCTTTTTGCCCCTGAATTCTGAAAGAGGCTGAAGCAGCTGGCAGAATTCAAGTAGTTCTTTCTCCTCACTTTTTTTCCCTAGATTATTCTGCATGTCTCAGATGCTGTTTACCAGAGTCAAATCTTCCTATGTTGTTGATAATGCCATTTATTTGGAAGTAGGCTGTTACTGATGGATGTATAAAGAACTCTTTCAGAAATCCCCTCCTCCATTTTCTGACCTAGAATGCCTATCCCCATCATTTCAGCTATCACTTTTCACTAATATATAAAGACAAGAAAATTCATTACTCTTAGTTTTAGGATTCTGGTCTTGAAAGCCACTGGTTCAGTACCATATGTCCTTAGATATGAGTCCTTAACCTACCTACCTACTCTCCTTCCTTCCTGCCTTCCTTCCTTCCCCCCTCTTCCCACTCTCTCTCCCTCCCTCCTCCCTCTTTCTTTCTCTCTCTTCCTTTTCCCTTCTTTTAAAAAGTATTTATTTATTTTCTGTATATGGGTTTTTTTTTTTTTTGCCTGAGTACATGTATGCAGTGCCAGCAGAGACCAGAAGGGGGCATTGGACTCACCTGGAACTGGAGCTGTGAGCCACCATGTGAGTGCTGGGATCTGAATCCAGACTTCTGCAAGAAGTGTTCCTACCCCACTCCCCCTCACCCCCCCCGCTCCCCCAAGATATTTCTCTAGTCCCAGAATAGAGTCCTTTCTATAGCTTTGTCTTTCTTCATTCATTCAACCCCTGA
The DNA here is from genome assembly GCF_004664715.2 of Peromyscus leucopus. Lineage (NCBI taxonomy): Eukaryota > Metazoa > Chordata > Mammalia > Rodentia > Cricetidae > Peromyscus > Peromyscus leucopus. Next base: position 112,210,381 of record NC_051065.1, read on the forward strand.
TCCTAGTTTATACCTTCAAGTTGTATGTACTTCTCCTGACTCAAAGTAACTATATTTTTATATTTCTTTAAAAGAATATATTCTCTCAGTTTCTCCTCACTCCTGTCCTCCCAACCCTTCCTTCCCACCTCCCCTCTATACCAGATCTACTCCTCCTCCATTTTTTCTTCTTCTAAAAAAAAAAGAGCAGGCCTCCTAGGGATATCAACCAAACATGGAATAACAAATTGCACTAAGATTAGGCACAAACTCTCATATCAAGGCTGGATGAAGCAACCCAATATGAGGAACAGAGTCCCAAGCACAGGCAAAAGAGTGAGATACACCCCACCCCTATTCTCACAAGAACACCAAGCTACACAACCATAACGTATATGCAGAAGACCTAGCTCAGACCCATACAGGGACTCTGTCTCTTCTGTCTCTGTGAGCACCTTTGAGCCTTGCTCAATGGATTCTGTGGGCTATGTTCTCCTGGTGTCCTCCCTCCATTCGGCTCCCACAATCTGTCCTCCCCCTTTTCTGTGGGGTTCACCTGGCACTGCCTAGTGTTTGCCTGTGGGTCTCTGCATCTGCTCCCATCACTTATTGGATGATACCTCGATGACAATTGAGCTAGGCACTGATCTATGAGTATACAGAATATCATTAGGAACCATTTCATTGTTTTTTTTTCCAGTTGTGTTTGGTTCTACACAAGCTACACAACTGTAACATATGTGCAGAGGGCCTAGGTCAGTCCCAGGGAGGCTCACTGGTTGTCAGTTCAGTCTCTGTGAACCCCTATGAGCCCAGGTTAGTTGATTCTGTAGATTTTTCTTGTAGTGTCCCTCACCCCTCTGGCTCCTACAATCCTTCCTCACCCTCTTTTGCAGGAATTCCCCAAGCTCTGCCTAATGTTTGACTGTGGGTCTCTGCATCTGTTTCCATCAGTTGCTGGGCAAAGCCTCTCAGACAGATGTCATTTTTTTCTATAACAGCTGAGTAATACTTCATTGTGTATACATCTTTTTTATCCATTCTTTGGTTGAGGGACATCTAATAGGTTGTTTCCAGTTTCTGGCTATTATGAATAAAGCCACTATGAACATAGTCGAGCAAGTGTCTGTGTGGTAGGATGGAGTGTCCTTGGGGCATATGCCCAAGAGTGTCATTAGCTGGGTCTTGAAATAGATCAAGTCCTAGTTTTCTGAGGAATGGTCACATTGATTTCCATTGTGCCTGTAGAAGTATATACTCCCCTCAGCAATGGAGGAGTGTTCCCCTTGGTACACATCCTCACTAGCATGAACTATCACTTGTGTTTTTGATTTTAGCCATTCTGACAGATGTAAGATGAAATCTCAAAGTAGTTTTGATTTGCAATTCCCTGATGGCTAAGAATGTTGAACATTTCTTTAACTTTATCTCAGCCATTAGAGATTTTTCTGTTGAGAATTCTCTGTTTAGATCTGTACCTCATTTTTAATTGGGTTATTTAGTTTGTTGATGTCTAATTTCCTGAGTTCTTTATATATTCTGCATATTAGCCCTCTGTCAGATGTGGAGTTGGTAAAAATCTTTTCCCATTCTGTAGGCTGCTCTTTTGTTCTATTGACAGTGTCCTTTGCATTACAGAAGCTTTCAGTTTCCTGGGGTTCCATTTATTCATTTTGTTCTTAGTGCCTGTGCTATTAGTGTTGTGGTCAGGAAATTGTCTCTTGTGCCAATGTGTTCAAGGCTAGTCTCTACTTTCTCTTCTATTGGGTTCAGTGTATCTGGATTTATGTTGATGTCTTTGATCCACTTTGACTTGAGTTTTGTGAAGGGTGATAGATATGGATCTGTTTGCTCTTTCTCTACATGCCAACATCCAGTTAGACTAGTACCATTTATTGAAGATGCTTTCTTCTTCCTGTTGTGTACCTTTGGCTTCTTTGTCAAGAATCAGGTGTCCATAGATGTGTGGATTTACATGTGGGTCTTTGATTCAATTCCATTGATCCATCTGTCTGTTTTTAATGCAAATACCATGGGATTTTTATTTCTATAGCTCTGTAGTAAAGCTTGAAATCAAGGATGGTGATATCTCTGGAAGTTCTTTTATTATACAGGATTATTTTAGTTATCCTATTTTTTTCCATATGAAATTGAGTTTTATTCCTTCAAGGTCTATAAAGAATTGTGTTGGGATTTTGATGGTGATTGCTTTGAATCTGTATATTGCTTTTTGTAAGACAGCCATTTTTACTATGTTAATCTTACTGATCCATGAGCATCAGAGAGCTTTCCATCTTCTGATATCTTTTCCAATTTCTTTCTTCAAAGCCTTGAAGTTCTTGTCATACAGGTCTTTTCACTTGCTTAACATTACCCCAAGGTATGTTATATCATTTGTGGCTGTTGTGAAGCGTTGCTTCCCTGATTTCATTCTCCACTCCCTGATCTGTTGTTTAATATAGGAGAGAGAGTGATTTTTTTTTTTAATTAATCTTGTATCCAGCCACTTTGATAAAGGTGTTCATCAGCTGTAGTAGTTCCCTGGTAGATTCTTGGGGGTCACTTATGTATACTATCATATTATCTACAAATAACAATACTTGGACTTCTTCCTTTCCAGTTTTTATCCACTTAATCCCCTTTAGTTGTCTTATTGCTCCAGCTAGAACTTTGAGTATTATAATAAATATATATGGTGATAGTGGACAGCCCTGTCTTGTTCCTGATTTTAGTGGAATTGCTTTGAGTTTCTCTCCATTTAATGTAATGTTGGCTGTTGGTTTTGCTGTAAATAATTGTCTTTATTATGTTAATGTGTCCCTTTTATCCTCAATCTCTCCAAGACTTTTATTATGAAGGGGTGTTGGATTTTTTCCAAGGGCTTTTTCAGCATCTAATGAGGTGGTCATGTGTTTATTTATTTTTTTTTCAATTTGTTTATATGGTGAACTACATTGACAGATTTTCATATATTGTACTGGGATGAAGCATACTTGATCAGGGTGGATGATCTTGATGTGTTCTTGGATTCAGTTTATAAGTGTTTTATTGAATAATTTTGCATCTATGTTCATGAAATTTTTGTTTTTTTTTTTTTGAATCTTATTATTTGTATCTATATTCATGAGGGAAATTGGTCTGTAATTCTTTCTTTGTCAAACCTTGTATGGCTTGGGTATCAGGCTGTCTGTGGCTTAATAAAATGAATTTGACAATGTTCCTTCTGTTTCTATTTTGTGGACTAATTTGAGGAGTATTGGCATTAGCTCTTCTTTGGAAGTCTTGTAGAATTATCAAACTAAGCTTTCTGGCTCTAGGCTTTTTTGGATCGGAGACATTTAATAACTGCTTCTATTTCCTTAAGGGTTATAGGTCTATTTAAGTTGTTTATATGATCTTGATTTAACTATGGTAAATGGTATCTATCAGGTAAAATATTAATTTCTTTTAAAATTTGTTTTTGTAGGCACTTAGTTCTATGAGCTACTTGCCTCTTAGAATTGCTTTCATTGTGCCCCATAAAATTGAGCATGTGGTGTATTAATTTTCATTGAATTATAGAAATTCTGTAATTTTTTTTCTGTCTTGACTAGTAGTCATACAGTAGAGAGTTGTTCAGTTTCTATGAGTTTGTAGGGTTTCTGTTTTTTCTCTTGTTGTTGAAATCCAGCTTTAATCTGTGTTGTCTGATAGAATACAGGGGGTTGTTTCAGGTTTTTTTTTGTTTTGTTTTGTTTTGCATTGTGACTAAGTATGTCGTCAGTTTAGAGAGTGTTCCATGAGGTGCTGAGAAGGTTTATTATTTTGTGTTTGGGTGAAATGTTCTGTAGGTATCTTTTAGGTCCATTTGGTTGATAATATCTGTTATCTCCAGTATTTCTCTATTTAGTTTTTGTCTGGTTAGAGTGGGGTACTGAAGTCTCCCACTATCAATGTGTGATTTAAGCTTTAGTAATACTTCCTTTACAAAATTGGATGCTCTTGTGTTTGGGTCATAAATGTTAAGAACTGCAAGATGATCTTGGTGGATTTTTCCTTTGATGAGTATGAAGTTTCCTTCCCTGTGTCTTTTGGTTAATTTTGGTTTGAAGTCTAATTTGTTAGATATTAGAATAGCTAGCTACACCAGCTTGCTTCTTAGGTCCATTTGTTTGGAAAATCTATTTCCAACCCTTTATTCTGAGGAAATACCTATCCTTGATGTTGAGGTGTGTTTCTTGTATGCAGCAGACATATGGATCCTGTTTTTGCGTTCATTCTGTTAGTCTGTTTCTTTTTATTGGAGAATTGAGTCCATCAATGACCAATTGAGATATCAATGACCAATGATTGTTAATTTCTATTATTTTACTGTTTGTGGTGGTAGTGGTGTGTGTGTGTGTGTGTGTGTGTGTGTGTGTGTTGTTGTGTGTGTATGCTGCTTTTGGTTTTGTTGGTGTAAGATTATTTATTTCATGTGTTTTCATGAAGTTAACCCCCTTGGATTGAAGTTTTCCATTTAGTACCTTCTATAGGGCTAGATATGTAGCTAGGTATTGTTTAAAATTGACTTTATAATGGAATATCTTATTTTCTCCATCTATAGTGATTGAAAGTTTTGCTAGGTATAGTATTCTGGGCTGGCATCTGTATTCTCTTAGCATCTTCAGGACATCTGTCTAGGCCATTCTGGCTTTTAGAGTCTCTGTTGAGAAGGCAGGTGTAAAATTAATAGATCTGCTTTTGTATTTTATTTGGCCTTTTCCCCTTGCAGATTTTAATATCCTTTCTCTGTTTTATATGTTTATTTTGGTTATTATATGGCATGGAGACTTCCTTTTCCTATCCATTATATTTGATATTCTGTAAGCTTCTTGTAAAGAAGCAATGTCCTTCTTTAGCTTAGGAAATTTTTCTTCTATGATTTTTGTTAAAGATGATTTCTGGACCTTTGAGCTGGGATTCTTCATCTATTTCTTTTTTTCTTTCTTTCTCTCTTTCTTTCTTCCTTCTTTCTCTGTGTAGTTTTGTTGACTGTCCTGGATCTCCCTCCCTCTGTGGGCCAGGTTGGCCTTAAACCCACAGAGATCCACCTGGCTCTGCATCTTGCCCTATTTCTTTCTTTCTTTTTTTTTTTAATTCATTTTACATATCAACCACAGTTCCCCCTATTATCCCTCCTCCTGCTCTCCCTTCAAGGAATGCTCAATCATACCACAAGGACACTTACTTAGCTATGTTCATAACTGCATTATTAGTAATAGCCAGAACCTGGAAACAACCTAGATGACCCTCGACTTATGAATAGATAGAGAAAATGTGGTACATATACACAATGGAGTATTACTCAGCTGTAAAAAAAAACAATGACATCATGAATTTGCGGGCAAAGGATAGAACTAGAAAGTATCCTGAATAAGGTAACCCAGACTTAGAAAGACAAACCTGGTATGTACTCACTCATAAGTGGATACTAGGTATAAATGTAGGACAATCGGACTACAACCCACAGCTCCAGAGAAGCTAGGATACAAGGAAGACTCTAAGAGAAAAGTATGGATCACCTTGGGAAGGGGAAAGAGAAGAGATCTCCATGAATAAACTGGGCATGAGGGGGGCAATAGAAGGGAGGGGGTGGGGAATGAGAACATGAAGGAATGGGATGGTTGAGCTGTGGGAAGAACAGAGTGGGTGAGCAATGAAAGAGATATCTTAATAGAGGGAGACATTATGGGGGAAGGGAGAAACCTGGAGCTAGGGAAATTCCAAGGAATCCACAAGGACAACTCCAGATTAGACTTCTTCTATTTCTATTATTCTTAGGTTTGGTCTTTTCATAGTGTCCCAATTTCTTGGATGTTTTGTCAGGAACTTTTTAGATTTAACATTTTTAGAAGGATATATCTATTTCTTCTTTTGTATCTTAAACACCTGAGAATCTTTCTTCCATTTCTTGTTTTCTGTTGGTTACCATTCTTGTTTTCTGTAGTTCCCATTCACTTACCTAGATTTTCCATTTCCAGAATTCTCTCACTTTGTGTTTTCTTTATTGCTTCTATTTCCATTTTCAGGTCTTGAACAGGTTTATTCATGTCCTTCAACTGTTTGTTTGTTTGTTTATTCCTATTATCAGCTTGATACAGTACAAATTCTTATCCTAATACTGAAATGTTTCATTGTGGCTTGCCCAGTAATTGAGTAAAGCCAAAACTTATTATAAACCACAGTCATCCTAGGGTCCCCCCTGCTATATAGCCTGTCTGGTTCTGTGGGTTGCAGTCTGATTTTTCTTTGCTTTATATCTAGTATCCACATATGAGTGAGTACATACCATGTTTGTCCTTCTGGGTTTGGGTTACCTCACTCAGGATGATATTTTCTAGTTCCATCCATTTGCCTGCAAATTTCATGCTATCATTGTTTTTCTCTGCTGAGTAGTACTCCATTGTGTATATGTACCACATTTTCTTAATCCATTCTTCAGTTGATGGGCATCTGGGTTGTTTCCAGGTTCTGGCTATGTTTTATTTTTGTTTTCTTTAAGGGATTTGTTGATTTCTTCTATTTCTTTAAGGGATTTATTAATTTCCTCTTTAAGACCTCTATCATTGATAAAGTTGGTTTTAAGGTCATTTTATTATGTTTCAGCTGTGTTGGAATATTCAGGGCTTGCTGTAGTGGGATAGCTGGTCTTTGCTGGTACATAGTATCCTGGCTATTGTTGATTGTGTTCTTACACTGGTGTCTAGGCATCTGGGTTTGGGGTAATTATAGGTCTAGGAGCAGATTTCTGATTTATTCTTTATTGGATGGGTGTTTTGTTCCTTGGTTTCTGTTTCTTCTCTGGTCTTCTGGCCTGAATGGATTATGGTTGAGAAGAAGGTCTCTACCTGAGTTGAAGGCTGGACTTCTGATGATGGGTTTGACTTCTGAATTGAGGGCTGGCGTTCTCAAAGCTGGTATGAACTCTGGTCCAGCATTGGATCCTCTTCAGGAGCTGTGGGCCAGGATATGGTGACTGGGAGGGTAGGGTGATTGGAGGTAGGCTGGGCAGGCACTGAATGGAGACAGCGTTTAGGCAGGTGTGCTACTCATGGTTATGACGGCAGGTGTGGCCTCTGGTCAAGCAGCAGGTTCTCTGCTTGAGCTGGGAGATATGGCAGAGGGTAGTTGGACGGCCAGAACTGAGAAAGAGGGGTTGGTTCTAGGGTGGGATGCTTACTTGGGGTTCTTGTTGCCTGTTTGGCCTCTGGTGGAGCAGGGGGTTTCTCACCAGAGTTGTCGGCTAGGATATGGTGAGTAACTGAGCGGGGATTGTTGGAAGGAGGCTAGATGGACATTGAGGGAATGTTGGTGGTCCACGGGTGGGACCCTTACCTGGGGTTCTGGTTGCCAGCATGGCCTCTGGTAGAGCAGGGGGCTTCTGCCAGAGGAGTTGTGGGTCAGAATATGGTGAGGAGGAAAGGAGAGGCAGTTGGAGGTAGGCGGGGCAGGCAGAGAGGGAGTGTTGGTGGTCTGCAAGCAGGGGATACCTGGGGTTCTGGATGCCAGCATGGGCTCTGGTGGAGCAGGAGCCTTCTGACAGAGTTGTGGCTATATTTATTTTTCACTTAGCTCGGAAACTCAATAATAGTAGGGCTTTCTATTTTTTTATAGTTGACCACTGAAACCCTTGTGTCCCGCAAAGCGCTCAAAAAATATCCATTGGTTAAAACATCTGAATTCCTTTCTTTTCATTGTGGGTATCTATTTGTGTTTGTTTCTTTCTAGTCTCTGATGGTGACCAGGTTAGACTGGCATTTTCCATCCTCCTGCTTTAGCCTTCTAAGTGCTAGGATTACAGACATGCATGTGTCACCATGCTCAGCTTTTGTTCATAGTAAAATAGGAGCTCTCTACGATGGCAAGAGGTCTTGGTGAGCCAGGCTGTGTCCACCTTCCTGAGTTTACTGCCTATTACTCTCCCCTTGCACACTTCCTTGACCTTCCAAGAAATATATATACTCTCTGTAGAAAAGTTCTACTGCCTTACATTGACATACTGTTTAGAGAGAGGGAGAGGACATGGAATGTTAAAGTGGTAAATTTCAAATTTCACGCTAGCCATTTACTTTTGGATATTAGAAAGATGCAAAAAATTTTCTAGCCTTCAATTTTCCATTTCCAAAATTGGAAAAAAAATATTCCCCTGGCAAAGGTCCTGTGATTGGGCTCGGCATAGAGACACAGGTAGTAATTATTACTGTCAACGATCATGAATATATCATCCAGATATTGTTGTGAAATAAATATCTGCATGATCTCAGGTAAAGGGACATTTTCATACTTTTCTGGGCAGGCCACTACAGGTTAGCAAGGGGTGCTTCTGCTAACCTTGGCTGGCTTTCTTATGTAAGAAGGCATCGGCTTACCTCAACAGTTCTGCTCTGAGTTGTGGATCCAGCCAGGCCAGATCTCTTCAACATGTCTGGTTCAGGTTGATGAACACAAGCCATAGGGAGAGAGAGCTCTTGCCATTTCCAAGGACCAAAAGTGAAAATGAGGCATCTTAAGAACCTTGGCTCAGAACTGGCCCCACATCCCTTATGTGCGTAATCTATTGTCCAGACAAAGTCATGTGCATGAGCTTTACTTCATTTTGAAAATCAAGCACTGAAATTAACAAAGGGGGTCTCTCTTCTAGAGAGAACACATTGCATATCCTAATGAAGGCTGGAATTTGAAGCCACCAAGAACTGTTAGTAATGTGAAGTAACAACTTTAGGATACTGTCATAATCACTGAGTTTTGGGAATTTGCCTAGTGGCATATTTTAATTACATTTTTCTGCTGGCAACATCTTTGTCCTAATAGGTTTACACTCCCCTTAGATCAACTGGAATTCATTTTCTCTTATCCTCATGGCTTATGTAAGTCATATTCCCATTGAGGATACTCCATTTTCAATTGAGGTGTTGAGTATAATATAGTTAATTTGGCATTGGCTTCCACAATTTGAAGCAAACTTGTGTCTTCATTTAGTTTCTGTACTACATGGAATATTGTTATGTAGCTGCAGATAATGTTTGTGGTTGTTTCCTGGTATGAAAAGCTGTATTTTAGAGGCTGTTTGTATCAGTGTAAAATAATTCACCCTCTAACCAAAACATTAGCTAACCAGACCCTTAAGAATATTGTTCCATTAGTTCTGGAAAACACTGAATTTCAACTTTTAAAGATTCATTATTAAAATACTGTCTTATTGCCGGGTGGTGGTGGCACATGCTTTTAATCTCAGCCCTCAGGAGGCAGAGGCAGGCAGATCTCTGTGAGTTCGAGGCCAGCCTCGGCTACAGAGTGAGTTCCAGGACAGGCTCTAAAGCTACACAGAGAAACCCTGTCTAGAAAAACCAAAAAAAAAAAAATTGTCTTTTAACTGTGTGCCCAGTTTGGAATGATACTTTTTTTTTTTGTAAACTTTTAAAGCAACGGGCTGGCTATGAACAAAATCCCTAGAAATAAATCAGTAAAATTGTCTATTAAGGTCTCATTGTCTTACTGATAAGATCAATGTTGAGTATGTTGCTTCTTTGGTGACAATAAGTATTGATTGAAGGCTTACTGTGTTCAAGCATCATGATAAGTATGGCACATTGATAATCCCATTTAATCCGCAAAGCACCCTCTGTGGAAGATGCACCAACTGAATTTATAAATAGACACAGGTTCAGAGAGGTTAAATAGCTTAGTTTTCTAGACAGCCAACAAGTGGCAGATCTAAGATTTGAATTCAGGTAGTTTGATTCCAGACCCTGAGTGGACAGTACTGTATAGGCAGGATACATGTATATATAAAAGTTAAACCTAGTGGAACTGTATTTTATAAGTACTATTATGTACACATATTGGGTTTATTTTCTGGTGCTGGAAACAAACTCATAGTCTTGTGAATGCTAGACAAACACTTTACTATTGGGACTGTACTGCAAATTGATATATTTACAAAAAATACTATTAAATATGTACTACTTCTACCATATGTTATCAGAACTATTATATAACGCTGTACTCAATAAATACTGGGATAAAGTTTTTGTTTTCTCAGTCACCCCTGTACAGAATCTATGAAAAACCATTGTTCTAATATTCTAGTAGTTGAGCTTATCCTCCTCACGTGTTCTTATTCTCATAAAGGCTTTTGAGTTCTACATACATCATTTTTATTAAGTACCCACAGTCAGAGCCATTGTCTTCCTTCTGGATGTGAAAGAGACACTGCCATCTTTTGGTATAAGAGGCTCTCAAACATGTGATTTCCAACAGCCTTTTTTTGAATGGTTTCTGTTACCTCCACTCCTTCGTCAGCCATTAGCTGCCTAGAGCTCTCCATGGAGGGGTGGGGCCTTATAAGCCCGTCTCCCATCCATGATGGAGTGTTGATAGTCCCAATCTCATCACATTTTGGGCTGGTAGCCCCTGCTGCTGTGAGTTCATGGGTACAACAGACATGCCACAGTCAGAGGGTACCACTTCATAGCACTCCTCCTCATCCTTCAGCTCATGCGGTCTTTCCAGCCCTCTTTCTGCAATGTTCTCTTGCAGGGAGTGATACAGATGTCTCACTTAGGACTGAGCATCCAGTAATCAATTAGTCTCCATACTCTGACAAAGCTTTCCATTGAGTTTATCTAACTTAAAGGAGTGACAGTAATTACATTTAATTAAGAAGGGCACTGTACTCTCTGGAATGAAGTCATGGATCTTTTTCCCTTGGGGTGCCATGTAATTGCCCAGATGGGAACTCTCTCTCTTAGTAGCAGGTGAAAAAGTTGGTTAAGCCATTTGATTGGAAGGAATAGACATATGCTCACTGAGATTGTTTAAATGGGGAATGAGGATTACTGGAAATATTTACCAATATGGAACCAAAGTTGGTGGGTGGTGACAGGTGACAGATCTAAAGGCTTTAGAAGCTTCCAGAACTCCAGGACCATCACTCTCCTATAGAAGATGGGGATTCAATTACTCTCTGACCTTTTGGATTCTATAAGTGGGTACATTTGGCCAGGCGTCCCTGGGGAATCGTGCCCAAGCTACAGTAGCCATCTGCACATCAAGAGACAGAGGCAGATGTAACTGTATAAAAGTCAAGTAGGAACCCAGGTCCCATGGAGTCGCTGAAATAACAAGCCCAGAATGACCTGCTGCATTTCTGCTTTAGGAGTTACAACTCTTGTTAATTGAATGATTGATTTCTGCTGGTCAGATACATTTTCATCCTTTTCTTAGTAAATAATTCATACTAATTAGCATAATATCTATGGTTATACAAATGTGTTGGTCAAGACACGTCCATATGAGATTCATAGATCTTGAAGGTGGGCTGAATGAAGGCCATGTACTACTGGGTGGACTCTTCACCATGCAATTCTAGGGGCACCTATTCTATAGTCTATATTGTATGTCATAGCTGTGCCTCAGTCCCCTGTTTTCTCCTTAGAAGACCACAGATTGTCTTACATAGATTCAATACATAGGATATTCAGAGATAATAAACACTTTGCCTTTGGCTATAGTGCCTGGGGCAGGGCCAGTGCAGAGGGGTCTGTTGACAGAGGATGTTTCCTCTTGGGGACCAGCTCTCATTCAGCTACCAGGCAGGATGAGTGCGTGACAGTCAAAATGATTTGAATGTCTCTCTTTAAAGGAGGCTCATGGTCTGTGGATGAAGAATAACGGCAGTGGTGTATCAATCACATATGTGTTTTATTTTAATCCCTTAGAGAACAGAGGGTGATGGTCTCATTGTTTCCCCAGACTGAAGAGGAATAGAAGCATGATTTGTGTTACTGGGGACACATGAATTCTGTGTGTCAGTAATAGCACCTGAGTGGAGATTTTATGTCTGTCTTGATGCCCGGGGAAAGGTAACTGATTGTGTGGAGCTGGGGGGAATAGTCCACCTGGGGCTGGTAGTGGAGCAGAGGCAAGGGGAGGTATAAATGCCAATTCCTAGGACTCAGGGGAAGACAGGTCCCTCTTCCCGTTACCCAGGTAGTGGCACAGAAACTGTTGTCATGAGAGAAGCCCTGTCTTTTCTGTGAGAGCAGGGGGAGAATATTTAATCTCCCTCCTGAAAATAATTTTCTTCTCTCCCCAAATAAGCTTTCTTAGGTTGTCCCGATGCTCTTCCAGATTCCTGTTAAGCAAAGGAAGCTGAGCAGGCACACTTGGATACACCTACACAGAGCTGTTCTGAGGAAAGGGTTTGGCTAAGACTTTGGAGCCAGATGTTCCTGGTTCAAATCTTGATAAGATCAATTCCCAGCTCTAGGACTGTGGATCCCCCATATATCTTTCCCAGATTTTGGTGTTTATATTAGGCAGAGTTTTCTAGAGTCCAGAACTTATAGAATGAATATCTCTCTATATATCTATATATCTATATCTATCTATCTATCTATCTATCTATCTATCTATCTATCTATCTATCTATCTAATGATGCATTCTGTAGAATCACCCTCTGTCCCCAGCCATTCCTGTCATTGCCCAATGGGCCCATAAACAATCCAATTTCCCCATGGTAATCTGAATCTATCACCCCTCCTAACATTGTTAATTCCTTTCTTAGCCTGTTGGCTAAGATATAGTCAAGTTGACAACCAAGAATAGCCATCACAATCCACCCATTGTCAAGTTGACACACAATTATATATCCTTGTGTCATGATTAATTTCCAAATGAAAATAATAACCAGGTCATAATGATGCCTAAACATAATATAACTATCCCACATACTCTCAAATGCATTATATATTTAACCAGGTCTTAATTATGCCTAACTTGACATAACTATCCCTTGTACAACTGCAAACATATTATAAATTTAGAATATGTGACAATATCCCTTGGAGGACATTCTTTTAGGATCTCAAACTTAAATATGGTAACCATTGATATTCTCTTAATTGATGTCAATGAAATCGAAAGAAAACACAATATCTGCACAAACACATTCTTAACAAAATACAGCAGAAGCACTCATGTCAATTATAATCCTCATTTCTGCAAATAGTCACATGGCCTTAGATAGTATTTATATCTACCTTCTTCTACTACCCATTCTGTATTTCCTCTCCCTTCTCCTAGCATCTCAGCAGATCTTGGCTCTTTTCTTGGAGGAGTGACCCACACCTTCATTCCTGATGGGTCTGTACCCTTTGTCATCCTGCCTGAATTCAGCTGTTTATTTTCCCATTAACTTTAATCTTAGGGCATGGTAGCACCAAGAGATGCCCAAAAGCATCTCCTGCACTCTAGACATAATACTTCTAACCTCCATTGTGGAGAGGCAATCCAATTTCCCCATGGTAATCTAAATCTATCACCCCTCCTAACATTGTTATTCTTTCTCAGCCTGTTGGTTTAAGGGCATTAGAAGTCCAACGTAACCAGGAGAAGGTCTGACCTTCCAGTTCAATGGAATGTTTATACATGGCTTCTGTCAGGAGCACTACCCACTCTGGAACCAAAACTTCTAGGCTAGCAGAATTTAGGGTTGTGGACAGGGAGCAAAAACTTTCCTAGTGGGTCACTAGGATAGTGAGTGAAAGTATTCCCTTTTCTACTTGTTGACTCCTGGACACATAGATCCTGGCTATGGGAGAAACAGTACCATATATTGGATGCTGATTCAAAGCATACACTGCCTCTGGAGAACCCTTTCTCTGCCCTCCATGCTGCTGCCACCCAACTGGCACTATAACTGTGTCTTCAAAAGGCCATTCCACCTTTCTCTCAGGTCAGATGCTTCAGGATGGTGGGGAGCATGGTAAGACCAGTGGATTCCATGACTGTGGGCCTACTGTCACACCTCTCTGGCTATGAAGTGAGTTCTTTGGTCAGGAACAATAGTGTGTGGAATACCATGTCAAAGAATAAGTCATTCTGGTAAGTCCATGGATGGTGGTTTGGGTAGAAGCATTACATGCAAGAAAGGCAAATCCATAAGCAGAATAAGTATCTACTCCAATTAGGACAAAGTGTTTTACTTTCTATGGAGGAAGTGGTCCAATGAGGTCAACCTGCCTCTAGGTTGCTAGCTGGTCACCCCAGGGAATGGTGCCATATCTGAGGCTCAGTGTTGGTCTCTATTGTTGGCAGAGCTCATACTCAGCGGCAGCTGTAGCCAGGTCAGCTGTGATGAGTGGAAGTCTATGTTATTGAGTCCATGCATTACCCCCATTTCTGCCACCATGGCCGCTTTGTTTATGGGCCCATTGAACAATGATAGGAATGGGTGGGGACAGAGGGTGATTCTACAGAATGCGTCATCCTATCTATTTGATTATTGAACTCCTCCTCAGCTGAAGTCACCTTTTGATGTGTATTTACATGGGACACAAGTATCTTCACGTCCTTTGCTCATTTGGAGAGTTCTATCCACATACTTCTTCCCCAGATGTCTTTCTCACCAATTTTCCAGTTATGCTCTTTCCAAATACCTGATCATCCAGCCAGACTATTGTTTACACCCCATGAGCCAGTGAACAATTGTACATCTGGCCATTTCTTCTTCCAAACAAACTGTGATACCATGTGTACTGCCCAAAGTGCTGCCCACTGTGAAGATTTCTCTTCACCAGTATCTTTCAGAGTTGTTCCAGAAAGGAGTTGAAATGCTGCAGCTGTCCACTCCTGGGTGGTGCCTGCATAACATTCAGAACCATCAATAAACCAGGCCCTAGTCTTCACTTCCTCAGTCAACCAATCATAGGGAATACCCCATGAAGCTATAGGTGCATGCTTGGCAGTAGAAGTTATTATCATAGGAATAAGGACCATAGACATTTGGGAAACTTCCATGTAATTTGTTTGTGCCTTTAGGACCTGCTTGGGCCTGATCACATATGTACCCCTTCCATTTGATAATAGATTGCTGCTGTGCATGTTCTACTTTACAGCTTGATAGGTCTGAGAACACCCAGTTCATGATGGGCAGCTCAAGTTGCATGATAACTTGATAGTCCATTGTCAAATGTTAAGTTTCCATTAAGGCTCAATAGCAGGCTAAGAGCTGTCTTTCAAAGAGAGAATAGTTGTTTCCAGATCGTGTTAGAGCCTTACTCCAAAATATCCCAAAGATCTCTTCTGTAATTCACCTATAGGGGACTGCCAAAGGCTCCAAACAGCATCTGTATCTGCCACTGCATCCTCAAGTACCATTGAGTCTGCTGGATCATATGATCCAAGTGGCAGAGCAGCCTGCACAGCTTCCTGGACCTGCTGAAAATCCATCTCCTGTTCCAGGTCCCATACAAAGCCAGCAGATTTTCAAGTCACTTGGTATATGACTTGGTATATGAGCTGAGGTAACACACCCAAGTGAGGAATGTGCTGTCTCCAGAATTCAAATAGGCCTACGTATCCTAAAGAGGTAGGCTCCAATGCCAGTGAAGGACTAAATGTGCTGGCAAGGTGAGAAGAAACAGGTGCAGAATGAACAATCTCTTCCTTCTTCCATTGTCTTTATATAGGATACCAGCAGAAGGTGTGGCCTGGACTCAGGGTGTGTCATCCCACCTCAAAATCTGGAACAAAGGCTGTTGTTTTCCTAACTCAAGATCTAGATCACAGGTGTGCCCTTCATTTCTGGATTGTAGTTCATTCCAGATAAAGTCAAGTTGACAACCAAGAATAGCCACCACAGGGTTTTTGCCAGAAAACCTGACAAGCCTTAGTTTCATTTTCTTCAGAAACAAACCTTGAAGTCAGAGTTCAAGCATTGTTCTTTCAGGAGACAGTTACAGGACATGTGTGTTGGAAGTGAGGAAGAGGTATCAGAAAGGGAGAGATCCAATAAAGGATCATTCTCAAACTAGCTAGTCCTAGAAACTGGAAACAAAGGCTAGGCTTGAGATTTCAGGTTTGTCTCAGTCAAGGCTCAGACTGAGGGACTCCTCACTGATTCATTTCAGGGGGCTCCCAGAGTATGATCAGAGGTGTGGTCTTTGGAGCATCCCACTTGCCCTACATTTGGTAAACTGTTCTCAGGACATTAAGAGAAAAGGCCTCTCTACATAGCAAGAAATGGAGAGGGCACCGGGCTGAGTCCCTTTACCTCTGCCTGCCATGCAATGGTACCTCACTGTTAGAGGGCTATGGTGTTTCCATCAATAAATGCTTTCCAGGATGGCCCACAGAAAGTTCTAGCTCTCTGCTCATGGCCGTTTGTGTTATCATTAGAGCTAGTCCTCTGTGTAAGAACCTGGGAAAGGAACTGACCTAGATTCAAGTCCTGCCTCTTTCTGTAACCACTGGAGGAAATAGCTTTTCCTCTTCTGGGACAAGGTCTAAATCAGTGACAGACTTCTGTAAAAGGCCAATTCATAATTATGTGGGAGCTAGACAGATGGTTCAGTGGGGAGTTTGGATCCAGCACATAAGTAAAACCTGGGAAACAGAGATAGATAGATTCCCAGGGGGTGCTGTTCAGTTAGGACAGCTGAAACAATAAGCTCTAGGTTCAATGAGAGACCCTGTCTCAAATACTAAGAAGAGTGATAGAAAAAGACACCTGGTCAACCTCTACACTCTATATGCACATGCGTGGATGTGTATACTAGCACATCTATGTGCACACACAGGCTTATAAGATACACACATTAAAAAAAAGAATAGTAATTGTTTCTTTACAGGCCTTATAATATGTTACTTCTATTCAGTGTGGCCTTGTAGCATAAAAACAGCTATAGACATAATATCTGTATGTGGATGTGACCCTGATTCAGTGAAAATTCATGAACTATCAAAGGTTGTCCATTATTTTGCTCAAAAGCCAACGTACCTTCCTCTATACCTGTATACTATTAGCTAAAAGGGCTTTTACTTCTCAAGACACAGTAGAGAGAGGCATGAAATATGCTCTGTACAACACTGCCTGCTTTTGAACTTGAGCTTGAAGGGTTTTCTCTGTAGAGACTTCATGCAAAATGTTTACTATCTCACCGTTATGTTTCTCACCTATAAAATGAAGGTGATGAATGTGCCTACTTCATAGGGTCATTTGGATGATTTCATAGGTTAATCTATATATTTGGCTTGAAATAATATCTGGCACATTTAAAACTGAAAAAAAAATGTTTATATTACACCTGTTTAGATTTCCTCTCTCTCTCTCTTCTCTCTTGTCTTTACTAAAAATCCATTGGAATTATTTCGGGGTGAAAACTACAGGATCTTTCCCTAGATCCTTCTTAAGATTCAGATCTGGTACAGTTACTTACTAAAATATTTGAGTAACTTTTAAGAACTGTAGAGTTCGAACCAAAGGGCCATTTGATAATTCTAGAGGCTTTGCAGGTTGGTCTAACCATGGAAGAGGGAGCTATTGGCATGCCATGTGTAGAAGCCAATGATGCTAGCCTCTTTGGCAAGATTTATTGGCTTTAAACTGGCATTAATGCCAGACTGAACCCCTAAATTAGATATGTCACTACTGAACTCTTAACCTCTAATATTTGACACAGTGTATGTCATAATACCACACATGATTTATAAATTATCATCATAATTTTTCTGGCTCATGGGCTTTGAAAAGATGGATGGAAATATTTTGTCAAGATAAGTACACGCAGTCATGGAGGGTAATTTCTTTCTTTCTTTTTTTGAAAGGCACTATCATTGAACAAAACTCTTGTCAGGTGCCTAGTTGGTGAAAAATGTGTAATTTATTTTCTCCTAAATCAAATTTAAACATTGCAGAACTGTTTTGACAATAGGAGTGGTATCCTTTGCATTCTACATCTTTCTATCAGTCTGGGACAATTGGAGCTGACAGAGGACAGCCCCCCAAATGCTGGTCTTTGTTGAGATTTAAAGAAGCCTTTTCTCCATAAATGACAGAAGTGTCTGGCAGTGGAAAGCCTGTGAGACTGTTATTTCTAACTATTGAACTCTCAATATTATGACAGCGTGGCTTTGAAGTGGAATACTCCCATTCAAATGCTCTCTCTTCTCAATTTCACCACACTGGAGCAATTACTAATAGCTCTTTTCCATCAAAATCTCACCATGACCTCTTTCTCTTACTTCTAAATATGGAGATCTTTCAACTTGACAGATATATTTGCAAGAGAATTTTTAATTAAAAAAATAAATAAACAGGTCTAGCTGGTGGCTAGGGAGGTCATAGGCCCCGGGGGAGAACCTACTACTAATGCTCTGCTAAATGGACAGTGTCAAACTCTCATTCATATCCTTTTCTCTCTTCTCTCTCTCTCTTCTCTCTCTCTCTCTTTCTCTCACTCATGTCAACCCTCTATCTTCCCTCAAAGTTTCTTTCCCATATTTTCATATTTGCTGGTTTTGTTTTGTGACAGACTGAGTTTAATCAGGATAATACATGTGATCATTGGTTTGCAACTATTCATTGGAGTTTGGTAGACTCCCTGGTAGCTATACAACTAAGGCAATGGGTTCCTTTTTCCAGAATCTGTCCATTGCCAGTAGCTCAGCATGGAGGACTAGGACCCCATGAGTCTCTCTCCCATCCCTGACTAATTTTCTTTTACAGCCTCAGTGCTGATAACTTTGGGTCCCCTGAGATCATGGTTTCAATGGTTGTGACATACCCAGAGGATTGCTGTGTACAATTCTTCCCCAGGCTCTTCATGCTTCCTGTCTCCTCTAGCACTGTTCTGAGCATTGGCCACAGAAGTTTGTTTTACAGAGGACAGACTCAGAAATGGTCAAAATGTGAACATTAAGTAACTATAGGGTGACCACCCCTAGACAGGATGTTTTTGTTGCATGCTCGGAGGCTCATGGATTTACGGAAAATGTGTTCACTTGCACCATACCTATACCAGACTGGGCCCATCACAATTTTATTATGCAATGGGAGGGACTTCTGAGGCTCCACCCTTCATCTAGGAACTATAGGCAGTTAATGAGTTCTGGGGGAGGATTATCATTTTCTTCAGTGGTATAGTCACTGATAAGTTGTCCACAGTCTAGTAAATTAGCCCCCAACTCATGCTCATCCAAGCAACTATAATTAAACTCAGTGACACACAATCACTGCCCACGCCTCATCATAAGCCATCAAAGTACAAGAAGAAAAGTTTTCAGCAGGAGATGGAGTGGGATAACAGGGTAAAGGGTATAAAAGTGACAAAGATCTGTATACATTTGTGGAAATGTCAAAAAATGAAGTGCCTTTCATAGGCTACTTCTGCCAAAAGTCATTTCTTAATGACTCCTCTTTTGACAGCCAGTTTTCACCTGACCATCAGCAGGTTCCCATGGCTCCTGTGAGGCTTCTAATGCTCTTATGAAGTGTTTCCACCCTCCTGAAGCCCACATGGAAGCTTTGTGATGATTAAAGAAGAGTATCCTCTGAGAAGACTTACACTACAACCAAGACATGGGGTTTTGATCAGGAGGTCTTGCACAGTTCCCAACCAGTGCACTCTTATAAGGCATATTTGAAAGTTGTACTCTAGCCAGCTTTATCTCCTGGCTTCATATCTTGTTTGGTCAACCCCATTCATCTTACTTGTCAATCTGTTTGATCAATTATTCATCTATAATTCCCACAGTGTGCCTGACACAATATTGAACCATACAGTTTTTCCTATCTGGTTCACTTTTGGATGTTGTTAATGGCTAATTTTGAAAAGATGAGTCATGACTCATTCAGATAATACATGACTCTCAAAGATTTGATTCCACTTTTAGTTTGATAATAATATTTTACAGCTGGTTTGAATGAGAATTGGATTTACAAAGAATGACACTCCATCAGGGATACTCACTTTTGTTTCATGAGCAGAAACCATTTGACTTGATTTGGACAGGAGATATTTATGTCACCAGCACCATCCACAGCTTATTTTCTCCTTCGAGATACAGATTGGTAAAAGAGAGCCAGAGTAGATGTACACTGATGGAATGGAATCAGAATCAGAGCAATGGTTCTCAACCTGGGGGTCACAGCCTCTTTGGGGGTTGAATGACCCTTCCACAGGGGTCTCCTAATACCATCAGAAAAGCACAAATATTTATATCATGATCCATAACTGTAGCAAAGTTACAGTTATGAAGTAGTAACTGTTGAGTACAATTAGAATACCACCACAAGTAATGAAAATACTTTCGTGGTTGGGGTTATCACAACATGAGGAACTGTGTTAAAGGGTTGCAGCATTAGGGAGGTTGAGAGTCACTCTTCTAAAGGGTTTGGTATATGTTATCCAGCACCCTGCAGTGGCCATCCCTGGTCTAGGCCATAGCCTTTGACAGTTCTAGCAGAGATGGCCACTGCAGATAGGATGAGAATGAAAACAGACGCAGTGTGGCGTGGAAGAAGGTGAGCCCTATTAGTAGGAAATCTTCTAGGTGACCAAGTCAAGGAGGATCTTAGTCAAAATTGTTTAAAATGCCACTCCTCTTCTAGATGGGCTACTTATTTCTTTCCAAGAAATCACCTATACTTAATTTACTCAGTAAATGAATATCAAAAAAAAAAAAATTCCAAAACCTTTTTATTCAAAAGTATTCTGCATGTTAGGCGACTGTTAATAAGGGAGAGCAACTTTCTCCACATTCATCTGAAGTTTTTGTTGGCCTTAATTTTCCTCACGAAATTTCTATTGTATGGAAATTCTTAGGGTGTCATAAGCAAAGACAGATGAAAAACTACGTTTTGGGGCAGAGCAAAAAGCAGGAAGTTGGCAAGCTCTGCGATGGAATTTGTGTGTTCAAGTACCCTTTCTCTGCAGTAAAATTTTGTGCAGCTCATCTGCATCCTTACTTGTTTTCACCCGAATTAGCATGGTGACCTCGATGGCGGCATTCTTCTTATCAAGCGGTGGATCGGGCACACAGACAATGAGGACATTATTCTTCCCCATCCGGGTACATGGCGTATTGGCAGAGATCAGCACATTCAGGAGTACGCTGCCTACCTTGATATCACGCACTAAGAGCCGCGTCTTCTGATTGGCCGTGGCTTTTAAATGCAGTATGCCCACACCTTTTTCTTTAAATTCACTGTCTTTCTTGTACAATAGTTTACATCTTTTGGAGTAGAAAACATCCTCCTCCTTCTCTTCCACGAGGACCGCCTTGGGTGGCTCATCCCTTCTGCCTTTGTGTTCATCACTGGTGCCTTGTGCTGGAATGTCCAGGGCGTTTGCAGGCACTGGTTTCCTCTGGGTGGAACTTTTACCTGTTAAGCTGGAGCTTCTGGTAGATGATGAAACTCCATTCATGGGACCAGAGCTTAAGGAAACCCAAACTTGGCTTTCAGTCGTGTTCTTGCCAAAGTCACACGAGGCACTTGTTGCTCCTTGCGATGGGTCTGCTTTCTTCGTGGCTACAAACTCCGTCTTTTCAGACGTGACTGACTCTGGCTGTAGATTAGCCACAACATCTCGGGGAGGAGGCTGTGTCCCAACCCAGCCCCTGTTGGGATCTCTTTCAAAAAGACAGCCGCAGCTGCTATGGAGCTGCTTCTCGATGGCAACCAAGTATTTCTCATACTGTTTAAACACAGGCGTCAGGTCACAGAAGGGGTTTGCGTTCACATGCTTCACTATCCAGTCCCGGACAGAGCAGTTCAGGCCAGTCAACTGCCTGTGGTAGACACTCCCAGCGTAGGCTTGACTGAAAGCCAGGCCGGAGAAGGCAGGATACTGACTGTGGCCGTTAGTCTGGGGATCTGAGATCTGTTCATGGTCCAAAGAGGTGGGGCCATTCGCAGTAACAGAACCCAGGACTGCCTTGGGCTCTGCTGCAGCCCTAGCTGTATTCTTTCTGGTTGTTAGTCCTTCCCGAGCCTCCTCTCCAGCGCCACTGCTAAATTCTCCTCCCCCTGAAGGCACAGCCAGACCTTTAATCCCTTTGGAAGTTCCTCTGTCATCAGGCTGGAGTCTGGTGTTTCTCCGCTTGGCTCTCTTTATGGTTCTATTCCTCAGGACATCCTGACTGGCCAGTGAGAATGTTCCCTCCTCTTCAGCGCTTTGATGCAAGTTCCTGCCTGTCACTTCCTTCTTGGCATTTTTTTTGGCCATATATGTTGACTCTCCCTCAGGGTCCCCACAGATCTTTGTGGGTTCTGAGCACTGTCTTTATCAGAAGCCGGGAGAGATTTGGTCAGCAAATCTGGCGTCTCGAAAACATGTCCATGGCCCTCCTTTGTATCCCGCACTGAGCGAAGGGACTTCTGGGCCTGATACCACTTGGGGAACGGCGACCACACAGCGCGCTCCAGGCTGGAATCTCGGGGCTATTTAAATTTTAACGGATCTTTTTCAGGACTTTGGCCTGTATGCCTGAGAAACTGGATATTCAAGAGGGAAACAAGTAAAATCTAGGATTTTTCTAATAGGAATGAGAATACCACTTCTGCCTTTTCAGCTGCTTCATCTCCTTGTATTTCTCCTCCTTAATTTTGCTGTCCATTTTTAAGGTACATATATATAGCGATCTTCTGCTTTTACCATGGCAATAGGTTCCAGGCCCTCAATGAATGCCTGCAACTGTAGATATCGCTGAACGAAGTTTGCATACATATTTATGTGTGTATGCATGTGCGTGTCTAGGTAAATATAAGCCATGGCTATATATATATATATATATATATATATATATATATATATCCTTTAAAAATAGTTTTTTAAATTAGGTTTAAGATACCAACAACAGTGATAAAACATAATGCATCTTTACAAAGTTATTTGAAACTTATCTGGTGTTTATTTCTCAAATTTTCAATTCAGTGTTTTTAGAGCACATTTAACTGCTTATAACTGAAAACTTAGAAGGTGAAACTGCATTTCACAGAGGGCCACTGACTCACTCTCCTCTCAAGCCAAGTGTGGCATCCCATCTGCCTTTGCTATTTATTGTGTAACATTTTATTTCTTCATAATTTGCGTGCTGTAGAGTCACTCAAATGATCAGAGAAGCTTCCAGCAAAGCATCTTAAATAATAAAATTTAAAAAATATCAAAATGGTCATCAGGGACACTTGAAGTTTTCTGAATTCCAACTTATTTGGTAGTGAAATCAACTTGATTATACTAGGAATTAGTAAACTATGCCCTGTGGCCTGGCATGAGGTTACAAACAAAGCTTTATTGAAATGCATCTATGTTCATTGTATATAGTCCACAGCTGCCTTTACACAGCAGCAGAGACAAATAGTTACAACAGACATTGAGTTCCCTATGAAACCTCGGCTATTTATCATTCATCATTTTACAGGCAAAGTTTGCCACCCTGTGAGTTATGAAATAGGTTAGAGTTAATGTTATTTGTTTTGTAGTCATGCATTCAGCCAATATTTAATGTAGCTACTAAAGTCCAGACTATGTCCTAAAATTTGCAAGTGAATTGCTAGTTACCTTAAGTATTAAGATTCTCAAGTTATTAATTGGATACTAGTGTGTACCACTTTTGGTAATGCTAAAGGATGCTCTTAAATCTTAGTGTTGAGATTTTCTTCTCCATATCTTGGTTTGGGTTTTCCTGCAAGCAAGCCATCAGACAAAGATTTGGGTTCCAGAACTTCCACTGTGTGGAAAATAAAACATCAAACACAATCTGACAAGCCACCTATCATCCTTTGTGACAAGGTTAAGACCTCTGTGGATAAAGTCTAGAAAATATGTAAAGTTCATCATCAGAGATGGCCTACCTAAGTGGGGTGAGTAGGGACATTTGTTTCCCAACTTTAGATGTCAGTTGAAAGCCACTCATGGGTTCAAGGGCAGAAGATGGGAAAGTCCAATTTCTGTTATTCTCTATGTAGTCAAAGCCTTGATAGCAGCAAATTTTCCTTCACCATATGTTGCTCCCTTCCCTTACCCAAAGGTACATGTTTTAAGACCCATTTCCAGACATGTGCATTAGTTCCACAGGAATCTGTTCACTTGGTTGTGAAATACCATCATTGAATAATTTGTATTTCATGATACAGAGTTGGTACTGTCCTCATGAAGCTATGTTGAAACTTGACCTTGGTTATCAGACCATGGGGTAGACCTTGAGGACAGTGGTATGGTCATCTTTCAAGGCTTTTTCTTGGGTCAAACTTCTGCTCAGTTCTTAAGCAATGAGAGGTAGCTGTTGTTCTCTATCATATCAGATATCCCCACTCTTCCCTCCCACTAGTTTCCAGTCTGATCTCTCACCTGCAGAAAATGAGAGTCTCTTTTCATGTTGTCCGTTGTCCTTCAAACCTGCTGGCTTTCTTTCTTTCCCTGAGTTGGTATTCAGAGCACTTTATTCAGTCATTTCCTTCTTTCTTCTCATGGGTGACACTTGACAGCCCTCGGGAATTCCACAATCATTCCAATGACCATTGCCACTGTCTTTCTCAGGAGCCACAGAGATAACACAAACCACTGTATCTTCCTCCAGCTATACCCCATTCCAGGTTACCCCAGGTAAGAGTCATGGCAATTCTGATAGCATAGCATACACATGGTCTAACCAATAAGAGCAATTGTGTTTGAGTTAGCCAGTTTCAAGCTTCTAAGGTTAATTATACCCCCACCACCCTGCCATGTGTATGTGATGGGTGTGCTTGTTTGTGGAGCCCCAAAGTTGACATCTTGTATCCTACCTGGCTTATTTTCCACATTATATACTGAGGCATGATCTCTCCCTGAACTTCCTGGAGATCATCTATTCTGGCTTGTCTTGCTAGCCAGTTTGTTTTGGGGGTCTCCTGTCTCTGCCTTCCAAGTGTTGATACTGCAGACAGCTGCCATGCCTGCCCAGCTTTAAGTGTGTCCTGGAGATCTGATCTTTAATCCTCAGGCTTGCAAGGCAAGTATCCTACACACTGAACCATTTCCTAATCTCCTTCAAGGGTCAGTTTTAAAGATGCCTTTCCTGGAGCTGGTGAGATGGGCTCAGCAGGTAAAGGCATTTGCCTGATGAACCTGAGTTCAACACCATCAATACTAGGGATACACATGGTAGGAAGAGAGAGAGAGAGATGCTGCTATAAGTTGTCTTTTGACTACCATATGTGCACACACATGAATGTGTATGTGTGTGTGCCTGTGTGTGCAAATTTAATGTTTTTTTAAAGATAACCTTTTCTAAGAACATTTAGGTTTACAACTGAAGTGTCTAGTTCATTCTTGTTTCCCCACGACTTTCTCACACAGTAAACACACACTGTTTTATATCCCCAACAAACAAAAACAAGACTAAAATAGAACCAAATGAAAAAAAAAAAAAAACTTCTCAATTTCAGATAAATTTGAGCTGCTTTTCTTTATACGATCTTTTTTTTTTTTTTTTTTTGAAATTTGATCGTTCACTTTCCTTAATCTCTCTAATTCCAAATGTTTTGATGCTAGGTGTATATGCTAAGGTGAAATTTTTCTTGGTTTACCTAGAAAACACAGGAGGACATATTAGTTTGAAACAGTGGAGATAAAACAGCTAGTCAGGAGGCCAGTACAATATCACAGTGAGCAGCTAGGGCTTAATCCCATGGGAAACTGAGAACTACAGCAAATACAAACTTCCTTAAATTCCCAACAGGGAATGAAGGTACTGGGGAACTGGCAAATCAATTCCCAAGATTCATTGGCTAAGAGTTCTTCCCAGCCACCATTAAATTCTAGTATTTTCAGTCATCTGACCTTGGACAGGGTGACTTGATTTGAGTTCCAGTATAAAAAGCAACATGTGGTCCAGGAAGCCCCAGCTGCAATTTTGGAGGTGTCATTGCAGGTATGGGGTTATGGAGGCATTAAAGAGCATTTATCACCCATGAGCTCTGTTTGTACTCAGATCTACTTATAGCCCATGTGAAGCTGATTTCATCACAACAAAGGAGGTTCTCATTGACTATAGTTTATAATAAGATGCTTAGTGATAAAGAGGTGTGAATCTGACAATTATAACTTAGCTGTATTGAAACCACTTTCTCTCCTCTCTTGTCTTAGAATCCTGTTGCCCCTGGCCAATAGTTCTCTTCCTTGAGTGAGGGCAGAGATGCTTTTTCTTGGCTCAGAGTCAATGTATCTTCTACACTCTGCAAAGGGAGCCCTGGATAGAAATATGCACTCTATGGATTGTTGTCTGAGAGCTCAAATGCTATCTATGGTCCACAGCTTCATTCTCTGTTTTATGGGCTCATTCCCATCACTTAAAGCAGAGCTCCCATAGCCACCAAAACCAGCTTCCTGCATCAGCACTGGAAAGAGATGACACTGGGTATCTTCCTTACCCTCCTGTGACTGACAGCTTATTTCATTAAGTTAGTGAGAAAAATATCAAGTTCACAATCTTATTTAAACATGAATCTATGCTCTATTAAACATAAAATATGGGAGGATGGACGAAATTTACTTTTATATTAGAAAAAATTCTTTAAGTATAGTTTCATAGCTTGATATTTTTGAGGTGTGATAGACAAAATATTGGGTCTATCCAAAGATGTTCCTTCTGCATTCCTAGGGCAGATCCTGTAAATACCATATTTTACATGGCAAAGGGGACTTTGCTTATTTGAGAAAGAAAGGATATTGATGTAAGTGCATAGAGCACAGCAATTACAATAGCCTTATCATTGAATGAGTTAGGAGTCATTCAGCATCAGAGCAGGAAATACAATAATGTGTTTGTGTTTTAAACCATTGAATATTGTAGTTTCTTGATGATTGTGGTGCTTTAGTTGAGAAATGTCTCCTATAGTCTCAGACATTTGAACGCTTGGTCCCCAGTTGATGACACTGTTTGAGGAAGCTTAGGGGTTAAGGCCTGTTGAAAGAAGCATGTCACTGGAGGGAGACCTTGGGATTTTAAAGACTTACTCCACTTTGGAGTCCACTTTCTATTTGGTGATTTTGGCTCAGGATGTGAGTCCTCAGCTTCCTGCTCCTGTTGCCATGTCTTTGCTTTGCTTTCATGGACTCTGACCTTCTACAGCCATGAGCCCAAATAAACTCTTTAAGTTGCTTTGGTCATGGTGTTTTCTCACAGCAGCAGAACAGTAATTAATACAGTGGTGTAGCCTCAATAAAAATATTCATTAGTATATAGATCATACATATTAGTGGTAACATTGATAATGATTTCTCTGTGAATTATGATACAGGTGCAAAAATTTAGTTAGCGAAATCACACTTCACAGCTCTATTACATATACTCTGTGACCTTCAGAAAGTTACCTAGTGCATTGAGCTTTGTTTCCTGTGAAATGGGAGTAATAACAAATATGTATCTCAGATACATATTTTCAACCAAGATGATTTATAATCTATATAATGTATATCACAGAGTTTCTGGCATATAGTAAGAACTAAAATATAGGTTTACTGCAACATAATGACAACAACCCTTATCCCACTTCACAGTTCACAAAGTGTTGTCACATACACAGTTACTACTCTTACTCTGTACTTTAGCTTTCTACTGTTGAGGCAGAAAGGATAAATATTATCCTCAAAGTCAAAGAGTTAGTGGCAGAGGTGAGATTTGAATTCAGGCAGCCTGGCCTCAACTCCTTATCAAAAGAGGTAGAGAACACATCTCTAATAGTTTTGAACAAAGGACAGATGAGTTTTGGCAGTCAGAAGGGAGACTGCAGGAACAGTGCCACTAAAGAGCCCTGTCCTCTCTGACAGCACAAGGCACTCATTATAGTTGGGTCCCTATTTACAACTCCCTCACCCATGGATTCAACTGAGGACTGAACTTTTTTTGAAAAAAGTTGCATGTGTAGTGAACACATATAGACTTTTCTTGTTATTCTCTAACAATACAGTACATTATTTATGTACTATTTATATGACACTTAATGTTATATGCAATCAAGAGATGCCATATTAAAGTGCATATAGGAATGTGTTTGAAGGCTATGTTAATAATATGTAGTTATATTATACATATGTAACTTGATCATTTAGCAGTGTTGGGATGATGGGATATTTTTGTGCATGGCATTGGACAAAAATAGCCAAATTCAGACAAAAAGCCCCATGGATAATCTTTATCTAGTCTACAATTTAGCAAAGGGCCAAGCCGAACTAAATAAATTAAAGAGTGAATGAAATAAGTACTTTTGTGAAGTATACTACTTGGATTTACAGACTGTTAGGCATTCTGAATTCAAGTGCCATGAGAGAGTAATTGCTTAAACTTAGGTGTCTGAGCTGAAATTCCCTAGGTCCAAGTGAATCTGTCCCTATCACTAGGATTATATGGTGTGCTGTTTAGGTTTTGTTAACCTGATATAGGGTATGGATATTTAGGTCATGGTATTTATCAAAGCAAGAGAGCAAATTAGGACATTAATGGTAGAACACTCACCTAGCATCATCAAGACTTCCCTTTGGTCCTTAGAACCAAGACACATACCACATACACACAGATACACACACACACACACACACAGACACACATATATTCACACATTCTTTGATTCTTTAAATGGGTACAATTATAGCCAATCTGCTGCTCACATCTCACTCAGGAAATATAAGACCTGATTCTTCTAGTAGTCAACCTGGAAAGGAAGAGATGTTTGTCTGTAATGTCTTAGTATTATCCTTAAACTCCCTCAAAAGTCTACCTATCAACAATGCATGCATATGTGTCTATGTTCATGAGTATGTATGTATGTATGTATGTATGTATGCATGCATGTATATGTGTATGTCTGTATATGTGTATACTCTTATACATCCTTACAAAGGATCCTTTTCTTCCTTTGGAGGTGTGGCCTCCCCAAGTGGTCAGTGCCTGCCTGTCTCCTGGCAGTGACAGTACTCTACTATTGCACAGTACATGTATAGCTGCTTCACCTACCACAACTACATCACTATAGTTTTTATACCAACTGGTTTCAATGGAAAAATCCCACACAGACAGACCCTGGGTGTACAGTGACTAGTGGAACTTCATTTTGTGACTCCAGAGTAAATGATTTTATTTTAATAGTGTTTAAGGCCATGACATTTGATCTGGAAGAAATAAAGCTAAACTGGTATAATTTCAGGCAAAGAAACATATAGTGCATGGGGATATTCCAGATTAGCAATTGATATGCAGATGCTTTGCCAAGAATCTCTGCACTGAGATTTTATAGCAAGCTTATTTGCTCATGAATGGTGTCACTCTGGGGCCCCGTGAATGTGGAGACCCTGGTGTCCACTGTGATGTGGACTTAGTTTCCTGTTGAGCTGTGGCTCTTTCTTTTCTCATGGAGGTCAGGTACATATGCCTTAGGGGAAAGATAAAAGAGTGAAGAGGTGGGCTGGAGAGAGGCTGTATAATTTTATTGAGCAATATTTCTTTTTTAAATGGACTCATGGATAATTCAATTAGGTAGCTTTTGATTGCTCTTTTTAGTGGGTAGGCACTACATAATGAAAAGGTGGATTCTTGGAATCTCACTATCACAAGCCATCATATTAGGGTGGATGGTTGGACTGTCTTAGTCACTGTAAAGAGACACGACAACCAAAGCAACTCTTACAAAGGAAAACATTTAGTTGGGACTTTGCTTACAGTTTCAGAGGCTTAGACTATATCCTCATGGCAGGGAGCATGGTGGCAGACAGACATGGTGCTGGAGGAGTAGCTGAGAACTACATCCTGATCCATAAGCAAAGAGACTGGATCTGTCACGGGGTTCTGAAACCCCCAAATCCACCCTCAGTGGTACACTTCCTCCAACAAGGCCACACCTCCTAATCCTTCTATTCCTTTTGACAGTTCCACTCCCTGGGGACTAAGCATTCAAATATATGAGCCTACGGGCCATTCTTATTCAAACCACCACAGATTTGCATAGGTTTCATCTCTGTACCAGCTGCACGTTCCTTTTCAATGCCTCACTTTCTCTTCCCCCTGACTCCCGGCTGTATATGTCAAGTTTATTTCTCAGAGTTGTTTGGACAGAGCTACTCCCTGAAAGTGAACTTGGCTTAAGCAGAGTAGACAGCAGCCACCAACAGCACCATGAAACTTCCCAGTGGACAGTGCCACAGCAGTCCACACAGGGGTCTGTCTGTCCCATCCATGCTACACCGTGTAAGAGCCCATACCACCCGTGCTATAAACAGATGAAAACATTAATGACGGGCAGTGGGCTTTGAGAATGATATTAAATGAGTGTCTCATCAAAATCTGGGTTCTACATTTTGAGGGTGAAAATGACATGAGTATAAATTTTTTTTAAAGAAATGTGGTGATTGATTTATTCTTATATGAATAATTCCACCCTTAATGTAGTTGGTATGCCTCAGGGAGAGTGGGAAGCAGAAATCTTGAGAAAAGGAACTAGGTTGGCTGGGATGGAGTTGTGGTGGTATTGTGTTCCCCAAAATATTGTGTACCCTAATAAACTTACCTGGGGTCAGAGAACAGAAAAGCCATTAGGTGCTTAGGATAGGCAGTGGTAGCACACGCCTTTAAACCTAGCATTCCAGAGGCAGAAATCTATGTGTTCAAGGATACAGCCAAGCATGGTGACTCACGCCTTTAATCTCAGAAAGCAAGCCTTTAATCCCAGCGAGTGGTGGTAGAAAGCAGAAAGGTATATAAGGCGTGAGGACCAGGAACTAGAAGCTTTTAGCTGGTTAAGCTTCAGGCTTTTGAGCAGCAGCAGTTCAGCTGAGAGACATTGGGTTGAGGACACAGAAGCTTCCAGTCTGAGGAAACAAGATCAGCTGAGAAGTTGGCCAGGTGAGGTTAGCTGTGGCTTGTTCTGTCTCTCTGATCTTCCAGTGTTTACCCCAATACTTGGCTCTGGGTTTATTTTATTAATAAAGACTCTTTAAGATTCATGCTACATGGAGTGGTAATCAGTGTTGGAACATGAGGTCCAAGTAGGAATCACATCTTGTGCTACAACGTTAGAAATGATCTGGGCATCAGGAAGGGCCCTGTTTATCACCTCACTGGAAGTTTGAAAAGATGGGATTTAAGCCTGAATAACAGATGTATTTTACACAGGATATAAGCACTCAGGATTATACATAGTGTCATGAGAGAGGAGATTCCTAAGTAGAACAGATATGTAAGTGAAGAACAGAGCTAGCTAATGATGAAGATATATTCAGAGGATCCACGAGCAGCCTCTTATTTTTGAGAGTGAGATCATGTCTTCTTCAGGAAGGATCTTCACGATGGTGTAGGAAAGGTGAGCAATGAACTCAGTGTGGTTTTGCCTTTTTGCTTTTTCTAATTGCACTATTTATTGCTCATTAAAGACAGGGATGTTTCTTTATGGGCACATGAAGTAATGAATTTACAATAAAAGAAAACCCAGAATTAATTTCCATGTGTGATTTTTTTTGTTAGCAGGTTCCTTTTAAAATAAAGCTTATAAAAATTTTAAAAATGTGAAAATGACACCTCAGAAAGGATAGTGTCTTCTCTAAATTTATGATGGAAGTTTGTGGGAGCTATTCTTTTTATCACTGTAGTAGAATATCAAAAAGAAGCACTTTAAGATAGGAAGGATTTGTTTTGACTCACAGTTTAAGGACATAGTTCCTCCTAACAGGGTAGGTTAGATGATATGGTGGCTACAGGCTGTGACAATATATGCTGGAGGTGGCTTGACTACCTCTTGGTTTGCTTGCAAGGCAGAAGGAGCAAACCATTTGGAAGCAGGTCAGACTATAACTGCTAGCACTCAGTTTTCTATGGCTGGGAGGGATTTAAGAGTAGGCAGAATCATTCATCATTCTGAAACAACAAAAGTTAAGCTTTAAAAGGTGAGGAATTTTCAATGTTAAATTTCAACATCCAGAAACAGGGTGGAAGAGAGTTGACTGACAGGGTGCTGCTGTGAGGGTGGGTTTGCAGCAGTTGGAGCCACGGAAATGAAAACAGGAAACGAGTGGGAAAGAAAGATGGCCAAGCTGGAGCACAGAATAGCAGCTGGGATGAACAAATGAATGAATGACTAAATGAAGAGTGGATGAGTGAACAGGGTAGGTGGTGGGGATCTGGGAAGGGCTCTTTTAGCTCTATGTATTTATTCATTGTTTGTTCATTTGTTTGCATTTGTGTATACTTGAAGGATGGTGGAGGACGTTTGGGTGTCTTCAGCCACTTTCCAGCTTTTTAAAAAAGATTTTTAAAAAGATTTGTTTGGTTTGCAATCATATGTGTGTGTTTTGTCTACAAGTAAGTCTGTGCACCATGTATGCGCCTGGTGCCATTGGAGATGAGAGGAGGGTACTGATCTTATTCTGCAGCCCCCATCATTTTCAGAGGGGCTGACCCACAAGCTCCCAAGGTCCTTCTGTCTCTGCCCCCTCCCCTTAATGAGCAGTTACAGGCACATGGGACCACACCCTGCTTTTAAGTGACTGCTGGGACTTTGAACACATGTCCTCCTATTTGCATTACAAGTTCTCTTACTCACTGAGCCGTTTCCATAGCCTGTCTATCAGTTCTTACAGGAAAAGTATCTTCTGAAGTATTTTTTCAGCCTGGCGGGTGACAGAAGAACACTCTTTCTCCTACCTCTCAGAGGTATCTATCCTCTCACTGAGCAAATCAGCCCAGAATTTGCTATTATTTGAATGTAGGTTTTGTATTTATTAAAATGAAGCAACTGTCATATTAAAGTAGAAAGGGAGTAGTTGCACATGCAAATTATTTCTAAAGTTCATCTGCTGCTAAATGAGATGCAATTCTCCTAAACTTAGAAATGCTTGATATAAATTATGACCTAATTAACATTTGCATGGTAATCCGGACTTCCTACAGCTTATTCTGCTAATTAACACATGACAAATGAGCACACATTAATATTTTATTGTAACATAACTTGCCCAAGAAATCTTCTTAATGCCTCTGAAAACATTTCACACTTTGTGTATTTTTTTTTGTCATTTTCTGCCTGAGAAGTGTCTGATTATGGTTTTGTTGTTATATTATTTTAATAATAAAATTGCCTCTCATGAATTTAATAAGATTGGACACATTTGCAGACTCTAGGAATCTCTATTTTCTTCATTTAAAGGCTTTTAATTCAATTTATGGCAACTATCTGTGTTTTTGAGAAAAGGAATTCATAAAGTGTACATTTCAGTTAGTGTCACTTTCCCTGGTGGATCCTGAGATGGGTCCAGAGCTGTGGTTCACAAAGACATCAAAACCCATCCAAGAAAACGGCATCACACATAAGCCTAGATTTGTACTATGCAGGTGACGTCCTGTATATTGTAAATGCAGTGAATTAGTGTTTGTCATCTCTTATCTAAATTACAGTTTGGGGACGTTCAGGATAGTCTTACTTTGGCCTGGAAGAGAATGGCTACCTACATAGATGCATTTTTAACTGATTTTCTTGCCTTTGCATCACTTTCTGTTTTGATGGGCTTCCCTTGTGTGTTACAGGACTTTTTGTTTGTTTTCCTTGGGATTTCTCTAGTATAACGGCAGAATGCATTTTCATCTGATCATATAAATCTGATTTGTGGCCTTTAAACTGTGAGAGAAGACTTTCCTGGCTAGAATAAGAACCTTTACTGGAATGGATAATGAATTCTGTGTTTCAAAAGCATGTTTCTAGGGCATGTAGTAAGTCACTAACAAAGTATCTATGTCTTACTTTCTATGTTGACATATGCTTCTGACATTATTGAGCAAGATTTCTTGCCTAGTGCTTGATTTGTGTCGATGGCTTCCCAAATCTAATACAGTCAAAACTCCTTCCCTCACAGAACTTACAGGGGAGCCTACGAGCATGGTGGAGGGCACAACCTGGTAGTGGAGAACTATGTGAGTGCTTGATTTAATGCTAGGATTTATATGTGTGTGTGTACAAAGAAATATAGATGGACATCTATGAGATATACATATGTGCCAATCATCCAAATTGTATACAACCAAAGAGTTTGCCATCAGATGGAAAAACTAGACTGTAGTAAAACAAATAATGTATTGAGTTACTATTTTAAATTTGGAAATAACATTGGTTTTAATTGTAAATTGCTAAATGCAGTTTCTACCAATCAGGTACTTTCCTTCTCTCTGTCCTTACATCCTCCTCTGTATCCCCTCCTTTCTTCCTTCCTCCTTTTTCCCTGCCTTCCTTCCTTTCCATTCTGTATGCATTCACTAATTGACTGTTGTGTAGTAGCTCTGATGACAGAAATCTGAATGAGACTGTGTCCTTGCTGTGCAAGAATGACAGAAGGGCAGATGCATGAACAGTTAGGACAGCTAGAAGGAAAATGTTTCTATTGAAACAACTCTGAATGCTCAGATAGAACTGGGAAGACAGGTGTGGCTGTGCTGTGGGGCTTTGTCACAGTTCCTGTGGCTTCCTCTGACATTACCATTCTTGTCATTCCTCACTGGTAGCAGTGTCGTCAATAACCAAAGACAAGAAGCCATGGCTGACCTTTTGGCTCTGGAGGACAGTAACTGGAGATAGGGAAATAATGAATACTCCCACCTTATTTCAATCATAACATTTCCTGTTGGCTATGAGATGATAGATAAACTAAATAACTTGTCTCAGGATGTGATGCACATAAAATGAGAAATGCCACAAGAAGGATTTTGGAGAACATTGTATAACATGTCATTTTGCCCAGAAAAGATTAATCAGTTGCGACTGGCCTCCACAATTCTGCATTTTGATTGGTTGCGGTCTCCATCTGTGGCAAAGAGAAGTTTCCTTGATGAGGGGTGAGATTCCACTTATCTGTGGACATAAGGAAGGACAAATATTTAGAATATGGTTAGGGTTTATGCTGGCTTAGTAAAGAAGTGGTTATAAGCTTTCATCTAAGATCCATGACTTCACTAGCACTAGAAAGTTGGCTAGGTTTGCAGTACTAAGCATGACTTTGCTCTTGTTGAGGAGGTCTTAAATGCAACTAGACTACTGTTGGTTAGTGCCAAGGTATGTATGACACTACCTCACCCTTAGGGTTGTTGTGCATGTTAGTCATTGTTGTGGTTCATAGATGCCATAGTTGGGTGGGACTGTTGGTTGTTTCTCTTCTTTGGAAGGTTATATGGCTCTTTCTGGTACTGTGAGTGCTAGTCCTCAGGGAGGAGGCTTTCATAGAAGACTTTAATGTATAGGTTTTCTTCTAGGGCTTTCCTTCTAGGGATGTCTTTTGGACCTGTTCTAGAAATAACATTTCTATGCAGCTCGAAAAGATCCCTCTTGTTTATATGCACTGGATTTTTCTGTCGTCCTGGGGTTTGAGACTTCATAGTACAACCATGCTGACGGCTCTAAGCTTTTAAATCTTTAATCACTTTAATTCCTGTACTTGGGGTCATGTTACTTAAGGAGGCGCCACTGTTCTCAGGAATAGCACCGCTCAGATAAAACCATATTTATGTCTTTCCTTCCCCTGTGGTTTGCTTGAAACAAACCCCAAGAGCATGGAACTGGAAACCATAAACTTCTTATTTCCTCCAAAATTACACTTTGATCAAAAAGAGCTCATGCATTATGGCTTTAACTAGACTGTTTGCTTTCTCTCTCTTTCCCCTGCCCTATCTTTCTTTGGAATTAATAAGAAAAATTGTTAGGTATTTGTTTGCTTTCTTCTCTTTGTATCTAAAATGATTCAGAGAACAAAAGAATGATAGGAGTAGCATGTTTGTGTGTGTATGTTTGCATATATATGTGCAACTATGGATGCATGTGTAGGGGTGCATGTGCAGGTGTATGGACATGCATGTAGAGGCCACAGGTCAACCTTGAATACCATTCATTAGTACTATAACCTTGCTTTTTGAAGTAGGCTTTCTGACTGGTCTGGAACTCATCAGTTTGGGTAGGCTGGCTGGTCAGGGAGCCCCAGGGATCCTTCTGTTTCTGCCACTAGCACTGGAATTACAAGTGCATAGCACGAAGCTTTCTTACATGATGCTTGTGGGATTGAATCCAGGACTTCATGCTTACATAGCTTACACTTTACCAACTGTATTAGCTAATTTTCTATTTCTATGACAAAACACCATGACCAAGGCAACTTATAGAAGAAGGAGTTTATTTGGGCTTATAACTCAGGAAGGTTGGTATCCATAATGACAATGAAGGTGTGGTGGCAGGATCAGGAAGCTGAGAAGTCACATCTTGAACTGCAATCACAAAACTGAAAGTGTACTGGGAATGGCCCAAGGTTTGGGAACCTCAAAACCCTCCTCTAGTGACATACTTCCAATAAGGGCACACCTCCCAAACAGTGTCACCAACCAAAGACCGTATATTCAAACACTTGAATCTTTGGTGGGGGACAGTGTCATTATCTCCTCATCCCAGAGGGCTAATATATTTTTGAGTATTCATTATATAAGAAGCTGTGGTAGATTCAGTACCATTCTTACATTTTTTAAATCAGTCCTTCATAGTATTGAACACACAGTCTTTTATAAAGACTGCTAGTGCTATGGGGTCCTGGGTTCTTTCCTTCAGTATGTATAGAACTCTATGTAGAATTCTGAATTTGGGTTACTTTTGATAAAGGGAGTAACTTAAATCCTATAGTTTTCAACATGTTTATTAGAATGCTCTACTGAATGTGACACTGGACAATGGGAAATGACAGGTATAGGAACCATAACAGATAGGTCCCTGGCATGAAATTAAGAGGTCTGTGTCAACTAGTGATTATATCTTGATAGTGGGGGTGGTGAGGCGATGGGAGGAAATTAAGGAAGGTTTCTGAGAGGTAGGTTCACATACTTTAAAATTGTAGAGCCTGGAGAGCCATGTTCCCATGTAATGGCAAAGTTGTTAACCTGTCTGTACCTTAGATTTTTATCTCAAAAATGGTGCAATCATTGCAAAGAATAAATGAGTTAAAAACCATAATTTTCTTAGAACACTATCAGAAATATTGTAAGCATTATTTGACATTCATTCTCATTATAATTCCATTACCAGAGGTTGTAATCCTTGGAATGAGGCTTAAAGAATGAGGAAGAGTCAGCTAGAAAGAGGACCAGATGTGGTAATAGCAGGTGGCTTTTGAAGCAGAGCTATGATCATGAGCAAAAGCACAGATGTGAGAAAATGCCTCATGTTGCTTGATCATAAAGCACAGGATGGGAGGCTAGAGAACTGGGCTGAGGTCACACTATAGCTCTTAATTTTGTATTACAGATTTTTAAGTGATGTGAATGCATTTTCAGGATGAGAGAAAGAGTGTGATTTTTCAGCTATTCTTAGGCGGAAGATGTGGAACATGGAGTTGGATGAGTAAGACTGCAGGCAGGGTGAAAAGTTGGTTGGTCTTATAGGATTCCAGGTACAAGGTGGTGTAGAAAAAGAATGAGGATAGTGTTATAAAATACTCAAGACTGGGTAATTCCTGGAGTGGAAGTTCATTTGGCTTGTGGTTCCAGCAACTAAGATTTTCAAGAGTGTGGCCTTGGTGTCTTCCAGCAGGTAGCAAAGGTACTCTTGAGGCATGGTGGCATGGCAGAGGACACCCCATGATGAGACAATACCAGTGTGCTATCTTATATCTCAACTCTTCTCATTATACATCACTAATGTCATCAGGAGGACCTCATACTCATGATCTCAGCTAAATAGCTGTCAGAGATCACCCGATTTCCAGATACCAATTGAGGATAAAGTTTCCAATACATGAACTTTTGAGGTGACATTCAAATCATGGTTGATGGATAAAAGGATAGCCAGGGAATGTTTAGGAGTGAATGAACTTGATACATCTTGTTTCATTTTATTTAGTCATTCTCTCATAAAATATATCCCAACTGCAGCCTCCTCTGAATCCTCTCTCCTAATCTCCTCCACCTCCCTTCTTCCCCAGATGCACTGGTTTTCCATTTCCACTCAGAAAAGAGCAGGCCTTCCAATTTTATGCTTAGAAGGAAGAAGGGAGCCACAAAAACAACTTTCTGGCCTTGGAACTAGAGCAATGACAGTGACAGATAATGTACACGTTTTTACGGATTGGCGGCTTTTTGTGAAATTTGTGGTATCATGGGATGTTCCTAGACAGATAAATGCATTCAGTTGGACATTATGAACTGGAGAGTGAGTGATGGGTCTTGTCTGAACTCTGGAACATGTGACCTAAGAGACAATGAGCGTCTGGTAACCTGAAAGGAACACTACCTGCTTAAGGCATGCAGAGCAGTGTGGATGTGTTTGTGCTGTTTTCAGCATTAATTAATTTGAGTTAGAGTACAATGAACT
Source organism: Peromyscus leucopus (assembly GCF_004664715.2). NCBI lineage: Eukaryota > Metazoa > Chordata > Mammalia > Rodentia > Cricetidae > Peromyscus > Peromyscus leucopus. The sequence continues at coordinate 112,248,519 of NC_051065.1, forward strand.
CCAGTGATATTTTCCTAAAAGGGAACAATGCTCTCTTCCCCCAGCTCATTAGAAGGATTTCTGTAGAGAGGATCTTTGTTCAATGACAGACGTTTGAATTTCAGGCTTCCAAAGGAAATTAGCAGACAGGCCATCCTTGTTCTGTGTTAATTAGAAAATGAGTAGATAAATAATGGGAAAGACTTCCTTTGGGTAGCCTTTTCTACTTGTGGGATTCTTGAAGGATTACTTATGCCATGGTTTGGCTTTGTGATAGGAACACATTATGCTTTTACAGAACATTAGATTTTAGTAAAAATGATGGCGTTGACAACACATTTGGTGTGTGATTTTTGTGTGGCTGATGTTTTGTATGTATTCAAGGCTGTGAAAAATTTTAATCCCAAACTCTGAACCTGAAGTTCAAATTCCTGGAATTGCATCCCAGGGTGGCTTTTACCTACTATGTGACCTTGAACAAATATTTAAATTATTCAAGCTTCATTAATCAAAACTAGAACTATAACTGTCTATATTAAAAGAATATGATTAGATTGAAATAGAAAGAAGCATTTGGCAAAACTTGCAACCCCAACTTTGCAAGGGAGGCCTTTTATCCCCACATATCAGAAGACTGAGATTCTAGGAGGTGAAACAGTAAATAGTTCATTTTACGGTAGAGCTGAGAGATCAGCCGGGTGCACAGAACCCTTAGCTTCATTTGTAGCTGCCATGTACATTTCCTTTGGATAAGTCACTTCAATCTTGAATCAGGAAAATTGCTCTTGTATCCAGAAAATGTATCTTTCTTAGGCTTCTTACTGTTTGATTTTTTTTTTTTTTTTGGTGGAACTATGAATTGACTCCAGAGTTTTATGAATGCTGTACAAGTGTTTTGCCACTGAGCTACATTCTCTCTCTCTCTCTCTTTTCTTTTAGTTTAAAACAGTTTTTGTTGTTGTTGTTGTTACCAAGACTGATATTGAACTTGCTATATATCCCAGGTAGACCTCAAACTTATGATCCTCGTGTAACAATTCCACCAAGTAGCTAGGAACACAAGCCTGGGCTATTATCCCTAATATACTTACCGTTTGCTATCTCAGATTGGTTTTCATTTAGCATTCTATTTCAGAATCCCCTGGAATTGTTGCAACAAGATTTACCCACTCTAACACTTTTTTCTCTCAAATCATGTCAGGAAGCTGACAGTTAACAAAAGGCACATACTTTATATGGCTCCTTGACATAGTTATGTCACATAGACCTAGGGTCAATAAATAATATTTTTGGAAGAGTATTTGAATCTGTGACTTTCTTTTGTAAAGAATTTTCTTGAGACTGTCATAGTTGGGTACTGCTTTGTATGCACTACATGACTCCTGCTTACATTTATGTATGGATGCACTGATGATGGTAGGCATAAACTTAGCTACATTTTGTTTTTTTCCATTGTAGTCTGGGGCCTATGTGACTTTGGTTTTTACTCTTGGGATAATCGTCTTTTAAGTACTATCAATGTGATTCCTTCCACTATGATCCTCTCTCACAAGATAACCAGAAATCAACTTGGGATTTTTGACAAGAATGTTGAAAAGCTAGCTGGAATAGTGCATTTAACCATTCTAAATAAAGTCTATTTTGGTAGAACAATAACAAATTCCCTATGGGCTTAGGTGCTAAGGATGACTTTTTCTAGGTAGGTATATACATACATACATACATACATATGTATAAATAAGCTATTAATTTCTCAAAATATGATTTCAATATCAATAGGATGGAAAATTAGTATTATGGCTGTTTATGAACTGTTGTTTATTATAAGGTAATCTGTTTTCCAAAGTTTTCCACTATTTACAGTTTTGGTGGCTGAAGACTGTCGAGACAACTGAAGCTAGCAGCCAAGCACAGTAGGGTCTGGGTGATGATGGTGAGGGGTTAATGTTCTGTGTGTCATAATAATTATTTTAGGTTCGCTTGTCCCACTACACAGTGAGTAGCTTGAGGGTAGGAACAAAGCTGTATTTATATAGTGTTCCCTAAGACAGACACCATTTTGGTTGCTTCAAGTTCATTTGAAAAATGCAGGAGTCCTGAATCCAAAGAATTTGAGTCTCCGTGCTGTAAAAACCCAATTGTCATTCTCCATTCTCTTGCTGTTTGACATTGAGGAAGTCACTGCCCCTCTTGGCTTATCCACTTTTCCATACAGAAGGAGGAGGTATCCTACCTGCCCTTTGGGGATTCTGTAAGAATGTATTTAACATTTAACAGAGAATTTCCCTTAATCTGCTAGGAATTAATATTTAATATTAATGAAGTTCATGGCCTTCCTTTGAACTCTTTTCTTTGTAGTTGCAAAGTGCTCAGCAGCTGAAAAGAGTATGAATGAAAGAAGCTGAAGGCCATGGCTATGGCATGCACGTGCCTAATGAGAGACTGCCTCTACAATCAGATGAGAGTTCCGTCTAGTGACAAAACAGTGCTCTGGGCAGCAAGGAAATTAATTGAGGAGCTTAACTGTACCCACCCTTCGACCTACCCTATTCATGTCTAGCTAGTTATGTATTTCAGGTGGTAATCACTTTGCTTTGACGGTAATCACATTGTTTCTGTATGACTCATCTGGATTTTAATTGCCTGTTTTCTGTAGATTTTATATGGAAGTCATTTAAACTAAAATTGTACATCAGAACAACTGGACAAGAATGCTCCAAAATGGTCATTACATGAGAGCAGTGTGATTATAGTTGATTTCTTTGTTCTTTCTTAGTCTAAACTTGGTTTAATTCATCTCTTTGAGTGGCATGGAGCAGAGGCATTAAGACTAGCACATGATCAACAGACCAATGGGCTCTCTTGGGATTTTTGAACTGGCACTGTGACACTCCAGAGGTTTATGGAAAATGGAGATGAACAGCTGCATTGCTGTAGATCTCAACAAAAGTTTCTGAATGTCCTTGCAGGTTTAGGCTTTAATTATTTTTTGGTCTTAGCTTTTATTTTTGGCATTTTTTTTATTGCTTCTGGTCAGTTACTGACTAGAGAGCATTGAGTATTTGATTCATATTCTCTCTCTCTCTCTCTCTCTCTCTCTCTCTCTCTCTCTCTCTCTCTCTCTCTCTCCCTCTCTCCCGCATGTGCTTCTGATTTTCCATGACCCCTACTTCTCTACTTCTCCATAAATCAGCTCATCCACCAGTATTGCTTGGCAGTGTCCCTCTCAGTCACCTCCACAGCCTCTTTTCTCTTGCACAATCTCCCGTGAAACCAGCACAACAGGATGATCACTGATATTTCCCAGTTTAGTTTTGCAGAGTGAGAACCTCAGAATCCCAGCCCATTTCACTTTTGACAGTGCTATTCACGCCAGCATCCCCATGTTCCCAGATGGACAGATACTGACTGTTTCTGTCAGTCTTGGAGGTGATCTGACACGTGACTTAGTGGATATACTTCATAGCTGCCACCGTATGGACTGTGGAAAGGAAGTTTCCCTAAGCAGGGGATAGTGGATTGTAGACCTATAGTTACTATGTTATTATCATTTGCTGTATATAAATAAATTAATTACAATGTTATGATAATATAATACATAGTTTTACGTAAATGCATATGATTGTGTTATAGTGTATAGTTACATTGTTTTTATGGATTTAATATATATTTAACTTAGGTTAAATTTGTTCATAGCTTAGAAAAAAGGCCATTTTTCTTTGTGTATGACTTTATTACATTAATAGCTATTTCCTACTTCATTCATATGCTGATATTGTTAGTACTTGGGAGGTTTTTCTAAATTTCTCTACGTGTATCTCTAAAATTTAAGTTTTACCTCTAACCCTTCATTTTGCCTCCTTTGAGAATTATTTCTCCTATGATAGTAAGAATTAGCTGCCTTCTCACATTATAGTTCTTCCAGCTTTTATTATAGTGCCTGTTATTATGTGCCTGGTGTTAGAGTCCCTGCTGCATATATTTGCCTTCTCTATGATACAAGGTCTGGGTCATAGAAACTGTAGCTTGTGGGCTGGTGGTTTGGTCAGGGGGCATGGGGTAAAAGATGGCTCAGTTGGTAAAACACTTATCTTATGAGGAGATAAGTACATCTCCAGCATGTACTTATAAATTCTGAATATAGTGATATGCATTTGTCATTCCAACACGGGAGAGTAGAAATTGGTGGAACTCTTGAGCTCATTGGCCACCCACTGTAGCCTAACTTTTGAGTTCCAGACCAATGACAGTCCCTCTCCAAATGATGTGGAGATCTCTCCTGATGGTACTTTGGGTTGTCCTCTGGCCTTCACCTGCTCCCACACATATATGAACACACACCCACATTCACACACACATGAAACAAAATTCTATTTCTTTATTTGTTTGCATTTTTCCCATCCTCCTTAGCACCAAGTGAGTGGTCTATGCATGTAAGCTCAAATTAAGCACTTGGCATTATAATGTAAGAGCGATGAAATAATCATGGGTTAGCATTGCTCACCTGCTATGTGTAAACACACTTTTTATGACTTCTGAGAGTTGAGTGTTAGTATGTTCTTTTTCTAATAGGGTAGGGGATTATAATTCCAAAATTAATAACTAGTGAAGAAATTCTATGCCTAAACATTTAGAAGCTGAGCATGATGTACAAGCCTGCAATCTTGGGAGACTGGAAGACTGGAGAGGATTGTGATTTCCAAGCTGGCCTTGGCAATATTGTGAGACCTTGTCTTAACAAACAAAAACCCTCAAAGAAGAAATGAGAAGACGAACAGTGAAACTTGTTTTCTCTACAACAGGGTTTGTGAAGGTCTAAATGAAGAAGCACTCACTGGGAATCTTTGGGAAGGACACCCTGTATACAATACTTCCTCACTCATGTGATTAGGATTAATGCATAGAAGGTGGCACTTAGAGGCAAGGGAAATAATAGCATTAGGGTTCTTTAGTAATTGCTCCCCTGCAGCTTTTAAGTGTTATTATTGTCAAGTCCAAAGGAAATTCCAATTCACCAAACTAAAAGGCAGTTCAAATATCTAGAAACAAGCTCGACCTGGACTATAGAAGGATATTTGATGGTTAGATAAGAGCCAGAATTTCTCAGGAACTTGTGAAACCAATTCCTACCTGCCAAATGAAGACATTTCCTTTACCTCTGGCAGAAGGGACATATGGCTCTCCACTGGCATATACTGGTGGCTTATTATCAAAGCCCATGCCAGCCTCCAGGCTTCTTTAGTATCACAAGTACTTGTTAAACATTTCAAAGCCCCAAGGCCATCCCCCCATCCCTGCTCCTCACCATCCCTATAACTCCGCTATTCTCACTAAGCTCTTTCTATTCTCTATCCGGTTATTCTCCCTTTTTTTTTTCAGATGAGCCTGAGCATGTCCAGTCTGCTGGCCATGTTCAGTCTATTTTCTCTCTGTACTTTAGACTCTTCCAGATGCCTCTGGTCTTCCTCTCTCTCTTATTTACAATAAAAACCTTACCTACCATGGAAGGATCATGTCACAGTTTCTTTACTGCACCTCCTTGTATACATTTATCACTGTGACCCGTGTAAGAGTAGAGATTAAGATGCTACTTTCTGCACAGGTTTGAAGGGATTTTGATTTGTTTTATAAGCTTTACCCTGGCTCCTAAGAGTATACCTACTCATCCCACTCTACCATATTTGGTTATGAAACAGCAGCAAAAACACAGACATGTCAAAACATTTGTTTCCAGTATGAAAGGTTCTAACAGTGGGTCTTGATGTTTAATGCAGAAACTGAGGAATAATGTAGGTAGTTGAGAAAACTGACATCTGATACTTGACAAAACCCATCATTGTACTTCCTACTCCAGGGTTTTTTTTTTCTTTCTTTCTTTTCTTTTTCTCTCTCTTCTGAGGCAGCACAGGCCATTGATGGATACTGATAGTCTAAATTATAGTCAATCATTAGCATGTCTACAAGTGAGGATTTACCAATTTAGTGATCTAGAATGAGAAACACATATAGTCTTTTCCTCTTCTCTCTTAAAGTATTCTAGGAAACCAGATGCTTCCAAGATGTTCTCCAGATTTTTGTGGGTATTGTCTGTGGGCATTTTCAGTCTGGATAGGGTATCAGGTGTCAGTAACTGTGTAGAGGTCAAGTTATGCTGAAAGCTTGGAGATTGGTGTTGTTTCCTAGAGCATCTGCTCACCCTTTTCTTTGATCCTTGATTTTAGCAATATGGAATGGCAACTTGCATGTCTATCTCAATTGCTGAAACTATCTCTAATTGCTGTGTGCTAAAGCAACACTCTTGTTTTTTTTTTCATTTTCACTTCCTTTTAAGTCATAACCAACTATATAAAAAGCATTCTGACTATAATTTTCCCTTCTGTTTCCAAAATTTATACCTGAATTGGTTTATTTCGTAAAAGCTCTTTGTTCTGTAATGAGAGTGAGGGGGAAGAAAGATGAGATATTGCTCCTTCCTTTTAATGTAGTCTAAAGCATAAGGGCAGCTTGTTGATAACAATGATTTTGAAATTGTGAAATTTGCAGTAAAGTAACCTATTATGTTATAAACCCATTTTTCTCCCAGTGTCCTGGTGGAAAGTAGTCTTTGATGCTAGCAGATGACAAAAGGTTTTAGGTAATGCTATCTTAAATGATTTACTAAAAGAATCCTCCCCCTTGATCAGGACCACTGAGGTCAATGTGGGATGTTAGAGCATTATTCTTGCAGGATCATCGTTTTATCAAAATAAAAAGGGTTTTCAACAAGACACCCCACAATTCCCAAGACAACAATTACACTCTTGGAACTGAAAATCTTGCATGTTTGCAGACATTTTAGAGTTTGGCATTTGTGGCTTTTTGCACACTATGAAATATTTATGTGCTGTTCAAATAACCCTGCTTAGTTACCATTGGATACCCACTGTTGTACAGGAATTGCATTTGGAATGGAATTAAGTCTGATTTGCAAAATCCATAAGCTCTCATGCCCAGATAGTCAGAGACAATAGTTAATAGTGCTGGGGAATAGATGAGAATTCATCTTAGAGGGGTTTTATTGTTGATGATGGTGTTAAAAGAAAGGAATTAGTCTCAAAATGTTGTCTCTCATTTAGAAAACATGCAATTGACACTTAATTTACATTGTGTGTACTAGATATTATGAAAGAATAATTCAAGTAATTAATTTTGTTAACACAGACCCACAAAAACCAGATTCTTGATAGATGTCATGTAGAGAAAGCATGTTAGAAAATACCTCCCAGACTTCTTATTGTTCTCTTTCCTTTGTTCCTTCACACACTTTTCACCTAGTTTCTGTTTATCTATTCATATATGTAAGACTGGATATGGTAGCATATATTTGTACTGTCAGCACTTCCAAGGTCAAGGCAGAAGGACAGAAGTTCAAAGTCATCCTTGGTTTCATAGTGAGACTGTTTCTTGGAAATAATTTATATATGTTGATTTATTAATTCAGTAAACACATCTTAAACTGATGCTATGTGCAGGTATCAGGACTATAACCATGTGTTAGTCAGGTTTTTTTTTTTGTCATGGAAAACATTTAAAGGTAGAGTTTGATTTTTCCAGCACTGTTTCTGAGGTTTGGGGACATGGTTGTTTGGTTCCATGGTTCCTGGACCATGGTGGAATACAATGTCATGGCAGAGGAGTGTAGCAAAGCAAAGGTGTTCCCCTCAGCATCTTGGAAGCAGAGAAACTTTAACAGAACACAAAGAAAGAAACAGCCCACAAAGACATTTCTTTAATGACCTATTTCCTCCAAATGAGCCCCATCTCCTATCATTTGTAACACCACCAATATGGGGATGGCATTTCAAATTCATACCCTAACACACCATATGTAATGTAACCCATTTTTAAAATCTATCTATTTTGTGATAAATAATAAAACAAAATCATTCAAATTTAGTTAGGAATAAAGTTTTGTTTTGTTGAGATGGTTTTCATCATCAGTTGAGAGTCACTATTACTGGTTACTGTTCTCCAGGGCTATAAAAGATTTTTTTATAAATACCAGTATAATACGAACTTTAAAATAATATGGACTCATGTAGAGTCCATGGACTAAAGCATCTGAAAAATCACAGAGCAATCATATTAAATCTGAAATCCCACAGCCACAGTGAACTAGTGATGTCAGGCATGCACACTGGCTTTATCCTTCCAAAGATTCTGGTTTTATTGATCACCTGTGGTTTTGATGCCCAGCAGTTTGTGCTATACCAACCAAGTAGGTAGAGATTGTGAAGTCATATCTAAAGCACTAGTCATGAGCTGACAATTCTCAGCACTAATCTGAGTTCAGCTGCTTATAAGCAGCTTGACATTTGGAGATCATCCAATATTCCGGGGCTTTTGTTTCCTTCCCTGCATAAATGAAAGCATACCGCTAGATAGTTCCTTAGTTTATATACATCTTATAGTTTTTAATGTGTGTTCTTCATTTAAACCAAAATAATTGGACATTTTAACTGATATGTTTTCATTACATTTACCAATGCAAGCAGAGGTAACAAAATAAATGCCACAGTCTTCAACCAAGGGTCTGCTTGATAGATCAAGTTCTAAAGGATTATCCCAGTCCGTGTGTTTGAATAGACTGTAGAAAGTCTAACATCATAGTCAAAATCCAAAGAATATTTCAGGTGATACACTGAGCAATTATAGCAGTGTCATGAATGATGAGAAGAAATAGTCCTGATTCTATTTAGTGGTATAGCTGCCTGAACATGCTCCCAGCTAGGATGCAGAGCAAGAGTGAAAGTGGTGTTCAGAAGGGGTGTATTTGCTGGTTTGAGTAACTGGATGGACAGTAGTTGCCATTCCCTGATATGAAAGTTACTAAGATTTCTATGGGGATGCACAAAAGTCATCATGGTGGTATATGGAGAGCATGCTCAGTATTTTGGTTTATACATGCTTGTATTTGAGGACTGAGGTTAAGTATGAAGTTAGACATACTTGTATTGAGTTCAAGAGAAAGATAAGCTTGTGATTTAAATGTGGGAAATGTTAACATTGCCAAAATGATACTGAGGTGATCAATCTCAACCTTCCTCAGTTTTCTTACCTACAAGTTAAATGTGTTTTGTGAAGGTTAAATAAATAATGAAAGCTTTATAAAGTATGTATAACACTGCTTAACGAATATTATTTAAGTAATAAGCATTGTCTCTTTTTTTTTCATTGTGACAGAGGGTATATTAAGGAACATGTAGGTGCTAAATTAATGAACATAAATGCTCTTAATGTCAGTTCCAGAGGCTTGACCAATCTCAGACACGATGAAGTTAAAACTGGGCTTCTCTGATTTTTTGGTATAGTGGAAGAACCTAAGAGAAAAAGGAAACATATTTAATTGAATATATTAAGTGGTTGTTAATTACACCTTCCAGTGAAATCCCAGGATCCACATTATCCAAGATGACTATGCCAACTCTAGGTTTTGTGGTTGAAATGTGGTTCTGACCATCTTTGCTTAGATAGAAATGTAGATTGGGAGAGCCTGTAGAGTCCTTGAGATGCTCAGAGAGAATCTGTTTAATAATTCAACCAGTATTTACATGGTCCCTTGATGTCTGAGTTAGGTCTTGTTAGGAATAAAGGATAAAATATTAAAGAGAGAAATATAAACAATCCTGCACTGAATTACAATTTCTACTTTTAAAACGTGTTCATGATTCACAGGCGCTATTATATGTGTGATCTCTGAAAATGAGATTGGCTGGTTGACCTCCTAAGAGGCCCTCTTAAACACTCAGTGAATATTTCATTATAATGACCATGACTTTCCACTTAAGGTTAGCAGCCTGAGACTTTCTGTTCACTAAGAATTCCCTTGGAGCTGGATGTGGCAATACATGCCCTTAATCCCAGCACTCAGGAGGCAGAGACAGGCAAATCACTGAATTCAAGGCCAGTCTGGTCAATAGAGCAAGTTCTAGGACAGCCAGGACTACATAGAGAAACCCTGTCTCAAAACTAAGTAAGTAAGTAAATAAATAAATAAATAAAAATAAAAAGATTCCCTCACTCATTCAATCACTAAAAATATGAAAAGCAACTAATAGAAGTCTTGATGACCAAGCACCCAATGTTGCTGGAATCTTGATATCCTAGTAAAAACTGTCAGATCACCCAGGCATCTTCATCCAACACTCTAAATGAACAAGCCCTGTAAGACTTACATTTTAGTCGCTTAAGTTAAGCATTGATTTATAGATTGAAACATATTTGTAAAAAATAGTAGAGAAAGATTATATGTACTTTTTAACTCAGGTTCTTCTCTTTTTTTTTCCTTTTTTTCTTTTTTTTGCATTTTGAGGTTTTTTTTTATTTTATTTTATTTTACAATACTATTCAGTTCTACATAACAGTGACAGATTCCCTTGTTCTCCTCCTTCCTGCCCCCCTCCCCTTCCCCTCAGCCCACCCCCCCCATCCCCACCTCCTTCAGAGCAAGGCCTCCCCGAGGACTGAGATCGACCTGATAGACTCAGTCCAGGCAGGTCCAGTCCCCTCCTCCCAGATTGAGCCAAGCGTCCCTGCATAAGTCCCAGGTTTCAAACAGCTAACTCATGCAACGAGCCCAGGACCTGGTACCACTGCCTAGATGCCTCCCAAACAGATCAATCCAATCAACTGTCTCACCTAATCAGAGGGCCTGATCCAGTTGGGGGCCCCTCAGCCTTTGGTTCATAGTTCATGTGTTTCCATTTGTTTGGCTATTTGTCCCTGTGCTTTATCCAACCTTGGTTTCAACAATTCTCGCTCATATAAACTCTCTTCTTTCTCGCTAATTAGACTCCCGGCGCTCCACCTGGGGCCTAGCCATGGATGTCTGCATCCAGATTCCTCAGTCCTTGGATGGGGTTTCTGGCACAACTATTAGGGTGTTTGGCCATCCCATCACCAGAGTAGGTCAGTCCCGGCTGTCTCTTGGCCCTTGCCAGCAGTCTTTTGTGGGGGTATCTTTGTGGATTTCTGTGGGCCTCTTTAGCACTTTGTTTCTTCCTTTTCTCATGTGGTCTTCATTTACCATGGTCTCCTATTCCTTGTTTTCCCTCTCTGTTCTTGATCCAGCTGCGATCTCTCGCTCTCTTTCCCTCGCCCCTCGCCCCTCTCCCCTCGCCCTTCATTGCTTCCACTCATGTCCAGGCTGTTCATGTAAACAACCTAGATGTCCTTCAGCTGAAGAATGGATAAATAAATTGCGGCACATATACACAATGGAATTCTACTCAGCAGAGAAAAACAATGACATCATGAGGTTTGCAGGCAAATGGATGTATCTAGAAAAAAATCATCCTGAGCGAGGTAACCCAGACTCAGAAAGACAAATATGGTATGTACTCACTTATAGGAGGATACTAGATGTGGAACAAGGATGACTGGACTGCTACTCACATCACCAGTGAGGCTACCTGGAAAACAGGACCCCAAGAAAGACACGGAGGTTCTTCTCTTTTTAATTATACTTTTAAAATGTTTGAAAGTAGTGTATCTACATCATTTATGATAACTTCTTTAAAATCCACAGTAGACTATCCCAGCCAGCTACTGGTGCTTCATTTTTTTACATTAAGATTTTGCAAGCCAGGCGGTGGTGGCGGCAGCAGCAGCAGCAGCAGCAGCAGCAGCACACGCCTTTAATCCCAGCACTCGGGAGGCAGAGGCAGGCGGATCTCTGTGAGTTTGAGGCCAGCCTGGGCTACCAAGTCAGTTCCAGGACAGGCGCAAAGCTACACAGAGAAATTCTGTCTCGAAAAACCAAAAAAAAAAAAAAAAAAAAAGATTTTGCATAGAGCTAGAGTAATATTCCAATACTTACCTTGCAAACATACCCCAGAACTCACCTTAAAAACAAACAAAAAAGCAAACAAACAAAAAACCCAGGTGTGATGGCACGCACTAGTAATCTAGCACTGTAGGGTCAGATGGATCCCTGGGACTTACTGGTCAGTTGTAGACAAATGAGAGACATCATCTCAACAAACCAAGTGCATAGCACCAGATGAAAGACATCTAAGGCTGCCCTCAGACCTCTACATGTGTGAACACATAACATACACCCACCAAGGCGTGCATCTGCACACACACTAACATGCACACAGACATACACACCAACACAACTTGGTGTAATTAGAATCACAAATGCAAATTTGAATTCTTAACTCTAAAGATGTGCAATGACATCTTAGCTAACACCTTTTCTCTGCTTTCAGGCTCTATGTGTTTCTCCTCCATCTATGGCCCCACAGGTGTGGCTAGTCCTCATATGTACAGCAGTTTGGTGTACACTCAGCTCAACAGTAATTTCTTCTTCAGTGTTACTTTTCCTTTGTGACTATAACCCCAGAGGACAAACATTCTATCTGCTCCCACCACAGTTTCTATAGCATCTGGCGAGCTATCTACCATGCAGAGAAACTGGATGCCTTTTTTGGAGTGGTGAGAAAATCATCTACTCTCCCCAGCTGAGATGCTTGCATTGCCAAGAGTTAGATCAGAGAAAAACCAGATTGTGAGTGTTGGTGCTACTAAAAAAAAAAAAAAAAAAAAAAAAAAAAAAAAAAAAAAAAAAAAAAAATCAATGGTAGTGAGATTTTTTTAAAAAGAGCCTAAATCTAGATCCTTTCATAAGGTTTCCATGTATCCCACATAGTACATATCTATGTGCTCAGATACATGGGAAAATATTATTCTTCAAAACAATCAAATGGGAACTAAATACCAAATAGCTAGACACCAAAATATCTTGAGAGCAAGTCAGAAACTGTGATCATTCCTAGACTGCTTTCTCAATGGAGAACATATCTTTTGCTCTCTCGTGTTATCTTGTCATCTGGACAAGCTTCAGGAAATGATTTCTCTATGTCACAACAGTGCGAGTCAACGCTTTCCTAAACCTTCCTTGTGGCTACCCAAGGCTCCGCAGACATTTCTTTTTCTAGGGATAGGAGAGTGCTGAGGATTGGGTATGTTGAGTGTCTTGGCAGGTTATCTGAAGTAAATTCTGATAAAGGAGCCCATCCTCCTGTCTCGCTCTGAGCACATGTGGAATAGTTTTATAAAGTAGTATTTAAAAATTCTTCTTTTGTTTATTTTGTGTGTGTGCATGGGTGCACGTACATGTGTACAAATACCACACATACACATGCCACAGCACGCATATGGAGGTCAAAGAAGAGTTTGATGGAGTCAGTGGCCTCTGTGAGTTCTGGGATGGGAACTCAGATTGTCAGGCTTGGTAGTCAAGGCCCTTACCCACTGAGCTAGCTATCTTGGCAAAATGCTTATTATACATTGTTTGTCCTGCCCTTTTGGAGCCTGGAATAACTGGCTTGTTTTTTCTTTATGCATTTTTCTCCAGTGCTCGAAGCCGTAAGATTAAGGACTTAAGATCCTAGGTTCCAATCTGAGACCTTGTACGATTTCTGGTTGTTGCATGCACTGTTCCTTCAGCACTGAGAAGTCACTGGGATAAAACAATGAATGAGGCATTACAGTGTCTGTCTTCAAAGAGCTTATTCCCACCCCCTCCTTCATTTTCCATTTTTGAAAAGATTCTTTTCTCATATAATATATCCCAATTATAGTTTTCCCTTCCTCTACCCCTCCCAGTTCCTCTCCACCTCCCCTCCTCTCCAGATCCACTTCCATTCTGTTTCTCATTAGAAAGGACCAGGCTTCTAAGAGATCGCAACCAAACATGACAAAATAAAATGCAATAAGATAAACCAAAAACTATCCTATCAAGGTTGGACACAGCAACTCAATAGAAGGAAAAGTATCCTAAGAGCAGGCATAAGAGTCAGAGACCCACTAGCTCTCACAGTCAGGAATTCCATAAAAATACTAAGCTAAAACCTATAATATATACACAGAGCACCTGTTACAGCCCCATTTGAAATCTTAGTTTCAAACCTGATGAGCAGACAATTTATCAAGTAAGGAGACTCAAATACTTACCTACTCTGTTAGGCTAATTCAAATTCTTGAACAAGTTGTGAGTGAGAAAGGTGGTCTGCACACAGCCAGCTTCAATGAATACTCTCCTACTAAACATGAACACTTTCACAAAAGACCACCCTCAGTCAAGGTCAATATGTAGCTGGGATGGATCATGACAATTCTCCGATCACATCTAAATTTAGATGAAAACACGGAATCTACCATCTCCTTTGTATTCTAAGTGCAACACATACTGGTTTTTGTTTTTTCTTTGCTGACCAAATACCACCGTATTGTTCTGTGTTTTTATCTAAGAGTAACATCTTTCATGCAAGAGTAACTAAGATACCCAGTCATAGAATTATGCCAGCTTCCTGATAGCCTATAGTGATATTGAGGAAGGTGCTGAGAAGGTGGGGGCAGCCACTTTGGTAAAAAGCTATAAGAAGCTCCTTGTTCATGGGGAGAGATTTCAACTTGTTCAAATTCATGTTTTTGATCAATGAGAGAGTTCTTGTGACAATTGGGCAGGAAAGAGGAAGAAATTGAGTTGCTACCAGTAAATTTATTCTTCTATCTCAGGCATATCTTTTGTGGGACTTATTAAACATTTTGCTTAAAGGTTTTATAGGCGTATCCACAGGCAGAAAAACACTTCTTCCTTCCAACAAACAATTCTCAGAAGTCCTAAACAGAAAGTCTTAATTTTCTAGACATATCACAAATAGTCATTGACCTCCCACATGTGCCAAGGCTAAATCAGCTGACTCCATGTGCATGTAGAAGATTGCAGGATAAGTCCTATGGGCTGAGTAACTGGTGCTTAGACCAGGGATTAGAATTTACACCCCACTTAGCTTTATTGTCTAGGTGAATAAAGCCAACTGTGAAAAGATTATTTTGTTGGTATTTTATCTTCTCATTCATTAAATACTGTGTTCCAGATTAATTCAGTCACTAATAGGTAAAATGCCCATTCCAATGGATGGAGAAATCCACTTTTGTGAAGGTTTATGTCAGCTTAAAAGTTTTCCATTCTTCAAAATCTAAGATGCTGATAGGTGTAGAGAAAAAAAAAATGATGAAAGCTGCAGTGTCCAGGGAACTTTTGTTGACTTTTCTTGACAGCATTCTTTCCAGCCCTGTCTCTATGAATCCTTTTATTATGTCTCTTAGGTTGTAACTGATGAAGCTGACATCTGTCTGTCTGTCTCTCTGTCTGTGTGGTGTGTTTGTTTTGTTCATAGCAGCTTTCCTTACCACTTTTCCCTCTTTCTTGGTTTGATGTGGCTCTGCCTTACCATTATGAGTTTAGACTAATATTCACCCATAATTTGGCTGTGAGTAGAAAGTTATCTTAGCAGACCTGTTCCAAGACCTTCTTGCCTGACACCTACAATTTGCTTCCTCACCTCCATCCCCCCAAAAAAGGAAAATGCAGGAAACTTCTAGATGTTTCCCATATTATCAGTGAGCCATAAAATGGGGTGTTTGGATCTGGATTGACACAGTAGTCATTTTCTGTCTAACTATGCCATGAGGCCATTCATATTCTTCGTTAACTGATTTTGGAAGATGGATACCCAGCAGTAGTGTTCTCCTGGATTTACAGTGGGTGACACTTAGGCAACTTTCATTGCTCCATTGTGTGATTTCACTACCCCATTTGAGAATTGGTCCATAGAAGCAGATGAAAAATGACAAAAAATAAAAACTCGTCTCTATGACCTCCCTGGAAGCATTCTCTGTATCACCCATCAATGTGCATTTGTGTTCACTCTTGGGATTCCTCTACCTAGGACATACAGCATATGGACATCTTTGCTAGGGCTTTTCATATAGGAAGTGAGTTTTTGAACTTTCCCCTCTTTTGACAACACCTAGCTGTCAGAGCTATTGTCTTGTTATGATCTCAAAATAAATCTAATCTGACAGTCCTCATGGAGCAAGAATTCTGTTATTCCAGATGTTGCCTACCCTTTCTCTATGGCTTTGAACCCCATTAGGATAGAGGATCCCAGGGTATTGTGATTAAAGATGAATGAAAGATACATCAGTTTAATAGTTTTAAAAACATTACATCTATCGCCGGGCGGTGGTGGCGCACGCCTTTAATCCCAGCACTCGGGAGGCAGAGCCAGGCAGATCTCTGTGAGTTCGAGGCCATCCTGGTCTCCAAAGCGAGTTCCAGGAAAGGCACAAAGCTACACAGAGAAACCCTGTCTCGAAAAACCAAAAAACAAACAAACAAACAAAACTAAAAACATTACATCTATCAAAGCTCTAATTCTATTTAGTTATGATTTTCGACTTTGGTGGGCTTATAGATGTTTAAATTATTCATCTCCTCTGAGCCATTTAATCTTTTTTTTTGGTTTTTTGAGACAGGGTTTCTCTGTGTAGTTTTGGTGCCTGTCCTAGAGCTCTCTATAGACCAGGCTGGCCTCGAACTCACAGGGATCCACCAAGCTCTGCCTCCAGAGTGCTGGGATTAAAGGTGTACGCCACCACTGCCTGGCTGAGCCAATGAATCTTTTTCTGACATTTAAAATCATTTGTTTATCTGTTGAGGTTATTATTCACTGTCTTATTTCTTCCATTAGAATATGAAATCCACAAAGATGGGTTCCTTAGTCTCTTTTGTGTCCTAATACATATTTGGTGCCCAGAACATTCAGATGGGACTTAGAATTGTTCAGTGAATACAAAGAGCATACTTTGTTTCTACCCATTTAGTAACAAGTACACAAATTCAGATCTTGTACATAGGTGAAAAAGTTATTTGTCATTCTGATTGAAGGATGCTTAGGCAATGTCAGTCTACAATGTGGGAGAGACATTTGTCAGCTCATGGAAGATGGGAAAGAGGAAAATGAGTTATTTCATCCCTGCCACAATGGCAACATTCACAAGAGTAAAATAGGATTATTTGTCCTTTTTTTTTTTTTTTTTTAAGAAAATCATGGCTCTTCAGTGAATGTTGATATCCTTCTGATTTCACTTCCCAGGTTTTAACCTTTAGTCTGGTGTCAAGAGACAGAATTAAAAGGTAATGAAAATGAATGGGGATTTGGTCTTCATTCCTCATTACACATTACTTTGGCAACTTTGGAACATCTTGCAGAACTGTGGCAGTACACATAGGATTGTACAAGGCCACCTGGCAATTATAGAAACAGGCTGTGACCCTTTCTCAGGCTTTCTGGTGTCTTGGCCTCAGGCCTATGTCATTCTTACCCTGTCTTCATGCAATGGAGAGGTGATTGAATGTATTCCAAATTTGCTTACAGTTTTTGGGCATGCCTGCTGCGTCCATATTGGCTGGAGCTCTCTAGACCTTACTCTGCTTCTTACAAAGCCTCTACTTCCTCAGACCCATGACACCCACTTCCCTTTCCTTGATAGTACTTCAGATAAGAGTAAATAGAGAAAGGTTTCCATTGAGTGGCATTTTCGTTTTTTTAAAATGCATTTTGTTTTTAAAAAGTTATATTGAGAGACATTTGTGCAATGAGCTACCTCTGCCTGGTGTAGCTCAAGTCTGTGGGCAATTAGACACGAAATATTAGGGAACTTTTAGTTCTGAAGATCTGGGCTGAGGAAATATTTGTAAGGCACTCACTTGACCAGGTTATCTGGGATGGAAGTGATGATGATGATGGCAGTTGTAGAAGCAGCTGTGATCGACAGCACTTTCTGAGAGCATCTTACTTTTCCAAACACTGTCCAGCACCTGCCATACACTAAATAATTTAATCCGGACAAAATATCCTGTGAGTTAAGGACTGTTAGTCCCCCTATTTTGTACATAAAGGAAGTGGGTTCAGAAAGGTTAAATGAACTGCCAGAGTATTAGAACAAACTTCAGAGAATTTCCTTTACTAAAGATGCATTGGTTCCATTATTTGTTTGTGTCTTGTTTTTTTTTTTTTCACTACAATTCCATAAGGTCAGCGCTTTAGCTACTTTTCCAGCCAAGGACACTAAGGCTCACAGGAGGAAGTTAGGAGACTTCTCCCTGGTCAGACAGCTTGGAATGAGAGCTGGGATTTCAAACAAACACAGTGCTCTGAGTTTCCAGTCTGAGTTAGCTTCAGGTGTAATGTGGCTTAAGGTCCTACAGAAAGATGCTGACAGGTACAGGAGATATGTCTGGGTAATATACAAACACACAAATACATGCAGATATACAGATGCACATGAGAGCACTTGCGTACACACACACACACACACACACACACACACACACACACACACACATACCATGTATTTTAAGAAAGTAGAACCACAGGACACTTTTGTAAGACTTAAAGGAGAGCTTGGCAAAGTTCCTCTCATAGGTAATGGGAGAGAGTAACCAGATGGATTGGGAGGTTTTTGAAAACATCTAATTACCACCCAGCAGGTGTGTACCCCAGGGCACCCTCAGCAGGTAAATGATACCTGGGGATCTTCGGAAACACTACTTTGAGTAAATGCTCCTTTTCTCCCTTCAGCCTGCTCCTGCAAGCCAGGGGATTTTGATAACAGACACTCAGGGCTCATTCTTATTAAAGGAAAAGAATTGTGTCATCTGTCGATGTAGATGCATTCCCATGCATACATCTGCCAGGAGTATATCCTGAGAGAAATGATCTCCTCATACACAAGCTACAGGGACAGTAACCTGGGGCTGGGTTTCTTGTGATTACAAAGACAGAATCTAAGCTTCATTAACACCAGCTTTTACTCCAGACGCTTCTTTCCCATAATAACCCTCATTTGAAAGGAACACCTTTCAGCCCCAGGGCCACAACAATTATGTAGGGTTGTAGAGCAGTTAGTTTCTGCTTATGGTAGAGTAAACAAAATAAATGATTGTCTCTGGCTGTTTACCTTCTCTATCTGTATTTGCTTCTGTGTTTATCAGCCAGCACAGCAGTACTCAACATTCCCTTTCTGCCCTAAATGAGCTTTGGATTAAATGATCTTCTTTTTTTTTTTAAATTTTTTATTGATTCTTTGTGGATTTCACATCATGCATCCTGATCACCTCCCTGTCCCTTCATAGTATCTGCCCACTGCCCTTGAAATACCCCCCCAATAAAATAAAATTTAAAATATAAACCAAAACAAATAAACCATCCCCACAAAACAAAACAACAACAAAAATCTCTGCATGGAAGCTGTAGTGTGGCCCAGTGAGTCACACAGTATACTTGTTAGTCCATACATCTTTACTCGTAAGTGTTCCTTGCTGAATCATTGGTTTGGTTTCAAGGCCTCTGCCTTCTGCTACACTGCTGATACTGGGTCCCCACTGGGACTTTTTTTTGGAGATCCTGAAGCTTTGGATCTGCAGGTCCTTCCCTTTCACAAGCTCCAGCAGATCATAGATGAGGTGGATGTTGGGGTGGGCCAACTCATAGCCCTGGTTCTGAGCCTGAGTGGTAGCTGGACTAGTCAACCCACCAGCTTTCCCTCATAGTCACCAACTTGGTGAACTCTCTAGCCCTTCCTGGGATAACTCACCCAATGCAGTAGGAAGCAAGGAGAGGGACCAGTTCTGTTCTTATGCCCTGTGGTCTGACTCATCCATACTCATACCACCTGGGCCAGCTCTACTGTTTTGCCTAGGCTAGGTGCATGGCCCACTCTCCTTAGTGTTGCAGTTGGTGAGGGGCAGGACCAGCTCTCCTGCTCTCATGGCCCACGAAACCAGCTCTCATTACTGCCACAGATGGGGGCGGGGGTAAGGAAGTAGAAGATGGCGGGCATCTTTCCCTCACTGATGACACCACATGGCAGAAGTGGGGTATGAGATCACCTCCTATGCTCTCACGTCTTCCAGGGGCAGCTCCCTTGCCCACTCCACCTTATGGCAGATGAGGGGTGGGGCCAGATCTCCCCCACACATTCTCTGGCTAGTGTTCCTTGTCTCAGAGTAGTTATTAAAGTTTTGAGTCCATATATACTCAGTTGTCTCAGTCATTCTGCAGTATGAGAGAGAAAAAGGCAAGTATGTTCCCTTCCTATATGCACCTTCAAGTCCAGCAAGAAGACAAGGTAGGTTATTTTGTTAGACTTGCTCATTGTTGTGCCTAAGACCTGGCATTAATATGTGCTCAGTAAAAACTTATTGAACAAAGATATACATAATAAAGTATAGTTCCTGGGGTGGGGGAAGGATACAAAGATGAGAAAGAAGTACGTAAAAGAGAATCCCCAAAGTTTTGTGGCCCTGACATTGGCCTCCATTGTCAGATAAATACAGGTCTAAAGCCCACTTCTTCCCACACTGAATATGAAAGCATCAGCATGTTGTCCCTGTGAAGCCTCAGTTTTCTCATATGCAGAATGGGAAATTCTCCATGGGATGCTCTTTGTTAGGGACTAGACCATGCTGGGCAATCAATACTTGTAATTGCCATTGATACTGAAGATTGATTGGCTTCTTGCTGCACAGAATTACACCATTGCTTTCAAATGAAACCTAAGTGAATTCAGTGCCTTAACAGCACTGTAATGGAAGTCAATAATTGGATGCATCAAATAGAAGATGGAAACAAAAGCACACTCAACTGATGCCATTTTGATGTCTGACTGTTTTGTAAAATGTGTTCACGGGCTTGAAAATGACTGGCATCTTCTCAGGCAGAGCCAGCTCTTCTAGTCTACCGCGCTGCATCTCAGCTTGTATCTTGGGAGATGCCCCTGGACCTCCCAGAGTTTTAGTTTCCAAACATAACAAAAGCCAAAGAGTGAAAATAGATGTGTAAGGGCATTGGCTTCTCCATCTGAGAGCCTCACTCTGCACATGTCTGCCCTGCATCTTCCCCATTGCTTTACCAACCCATCAACAGCCACTGGTCTCTGGTTAGATGCAAAGCAGTAAGGTAGCCAAAGAATGGGCTACCTGATGAGTGGGAACATGTGTTGAGGAAGCATGCTGTTTGAAAGACAGATGTGCAAATGAGTACAAGGGGTAGGAAGTAAGAAAGACTGTTGACAGATGCTAAAGGCTATGGGTGTGTGGATTGGGGGTCTTGGCTCATTCTGGTACTCTGGGGCTATTAGGTAGATGCATTGCCTTTTGAATCTTGATCCCCAATTTAGTGTCTGATGCTGCTTATCAATAGACCTTTCCTGTGTATTTGGACTGTACCAACCCTAAACCGTTCTTCTGGTTGTTCACCATTCCTTATTTCATGGGTCTAATCATTCAACATGAAGCCCTTTTTGTGTGTTGTGTTTCTGATTTTCTGCTCTTAAGTCAGAGTTGAGCAAGATTCTCTCTCCTTAAGAGGCATCTGGTCAAATAAATGATATAGCCCACATATCAACAAACAGAGACCACGACTGAGAAGGAATTCATACTCCTGTTTCACATCTAACCAGCACCATACATCTAATTACCTGCCATGCTAGATAAAGGAGCTAGATACTTCTATCCATGTGACAGAAAGAGGCAAGGAACCTGTCTCAAGATATTTACACTCCGATAGGCTTGGGGTGGCAAATCGAATTACTTGGTAGAATAGCTTCTTGGTTTTGAGGAGGAGAAGGAGAGCACAAATAAAGATAGGTAACAGCACCTCCTGGGTCCTGTGAGTGGGCTGAGGCTGAGAGATAATATCTGAAAAGTGGTATTCTATTTTCTCCTGAACATAGATGACTGATGTTTTCTCCTGGATATTTCAGGCATATCATTGCAATTTATAGATTCATGCTACAGCACCCTCTCCAAGGAATCTGGCAACTCTCCTTTGCTCTAGGAAGAAGTATGGTTGCTTTGGATGACTTCTTCTTTGGTCATTCCTACCTGGACACCTTTCAGGAAACTCATATTTATATAGATCATCTCAAAGCAAATGCTTCTGGATGGAGGAGTCTTGCTTGGTTTTTCTTCAAGGTTTGGTTAGAGACAGGTAGTTTAAAAAGATCACCTGTATTATCAAAGATAAAAATTCTTTACAGCCTCTTTGCAAACAACAACAAAGATAGATGTGTTGGGATAGTCATATGTTTGACATTCTGCTCTGGAAGTCAGGCCTTGCCTTCAGATTCGATGAAGATGCTGTCTTTCTTTCTCCATAGAGGCATGAGGCTTGCCTGGGCTGTGAGGCTGATAACATTCTTAAAGATGAGAAGACTATAAACTTCCTGTTCTGTTTAGCATTTATCAACGTGACAGAAACTCAAGCCACCTAGGAAGAGAGTTGCAACTGAGAAAATGCCTGCATCAGGCTTGCCTTTAAGCAAGTCTGTGGGACTTTTTTTTTTTTTTTTTTTTTGAGTAATGTTTAGTGTGGAAGGACCCAGCCCACTCATAGGCAGATGTTTCTGGGTCATAAGAAAGCAAACGAGAAAGCCACGAAGAGCAGGCCAGTAAGGAACATTCTCTGTGGCTCTTGCCTCTGATCCTACCTGAGTTCTTTCCTGATTTGCCTCCAAGATGAACCGTGATCAGGACTTAGAAGCCAAACTGTAGCATGAATCTTAAAAGTTCTTAATAATAAAAATCAAACCCAGAGCTAGGTATTGGGGTGAATGCTGGAAGATCAGAGAAGTAGAACAAGCCACAGTCACCTCACCTTGCCAATTCCTCAGCTGATCCTGTTTCCTCAGACTGGAAGCTTCTGAGTCTTCATCCAAATGGATATCAGCTAAACTGTGCTGCTCAAAGTCTATAAGCTTAACCAGTCTATAGTTCTTTGTTCTCATGCCTTAAATACCTTTCTGCCTCCTGCCATTATTCCCTGGGATTAAAGGCGTGAGTCACCATGCTTGGCTGTATCCTTGAACACACAGAGATCCAGGCAGATCTCTGCCTCTGGAATGCTAGGATTAAAGGTGTGTGCTACCACTGCCTAACCTCTATGTGTAATATTGTGGCTGTTCTGTTCTCTGACCCCGGATAAGTTTATTAGAGTGCACAATATTTCAGGGAACGCAATACCACCACACCAAACAAACCCTTCCTTTCCCCAAATGATTGCTGTCAGTGTTTTTATTACAGCAACAGAAGGTAACTAGGACACTTTCTACAATGCAAGTTCTAAACGGCCTTCCCCATTCTTTAAGTACCCTAGACTCTCAATTCTTTAAGTAACCTGGACTTGGGATTTCTTTCCAAAGCAGGGTTGGGTTTAATAAGGGTATTTTAATGTAGGCCTAAGCATAAGAGTTAAGGCAAAGAGAGGCATTCAGAAAGAAAGGCACACTTGAGAGCATGGCTGTATACTTCTCAGAGATAGCAGCCTGGGCTTAGGATTTTAAAGGCTGTTCATTTAATACCAGTCATTATCTGCTTTTCATGGAACTATGATATCACAACTTTGCAACATCCTGTACCTTTCTGACCCAGCATTCATTATGGATATAGCAGGGATATTACACTATCCTAATTAATAGGAGATCCAACTAGGAACTTTAATGTCAACTAACTGATAACACACACAAGAATCTCTCATCTTTATTTATTTATTGTTTTCTTGAATGATTGGTGCTTTGGATGGGACTGAGTTTAAGACCCATGCCCCTGTAGAATTTAGTTAACTTGCTATTATGTATCATGATTTTCAGCAATTTATTGATGAGCATCTTGATACCTGGACTCTCACATAGTTTCAGTTAATTGCTGACCTTTACCATTTCCCAGAAGGCCAGTTACAAGACCTTGTTTATTCTTATCTCTCCAGTCATGTATAATCCATGGTTCATTTAGATGTCAGCTAGTTCACCCTAGGCCATATCTTGGGCTCTGCTTTTCTTCTGGTCATGCCCTTCTCTATAGTTGGGAATCCTTAAGTATAAAGCTATATTCATCTTGACCCCATATTCTGCTTCCACACCATTCTCTGGGTACTAAAGGCTTTAGACTTCTCAGAACAAGAGGCTTTAAAGTTCTTGAAGTTTCTTTCTTCCCAGAGTTTCCCTCCCCAAGGCCAGAGAAGCATTCTAGGGATATATGTGGATAATTATAGAGGGTGATTACTAGGGTAGACATGAAAATTTCTCAGCCTTAAAATTATGTGCTCAGTCTACCGTAGTGTAGGTTGGAGTCATGGGTAATGATGGAGAGAAGGTGTGTGTGTGCGTGTGTGTGTGTGTGTGTGTGTGTGCGCGCGCGCGCGCGCACACCAGTACTCTTGCTTTCATCCCTTAAAGTATTGGACAGATGGAGTTATATCTGACTACCTGTTAGGAGGAAGTATAGGGGAAATAGCTGTAGCCAGGGCTGGTCTAAGTGTTGTGGGATAGGTACATATTAAATTTTCCTTCTCTTTAAATGTCTATTAATGACATGTCATTGATAATTCTAGCCTCTTTGATTAATTCCCCTATTTTAGATGTTGAATTTGTGCTAAAAATCTGAACAGTTCCAATCAGATTAGTGCTAATACATCCATATTATATACTCAAAGCAATTAACATCTTTCTGTGCATCCACCCCATTAGCCAGTCATTGGTTGTGAATTATGAAGTGTCTAGGACCACTTTGGAGTTCTCTGGGTCTGCTGAGTGTGCATTTGAGCACTATAATCATCACCATCAAATAATAATAAAAGCAGCAATTGCTGGTAGCCTCTACTCACTGCTTATTTGTTATGTGCACCTCTGTTCTGAGCACTGTGTGTGGGTTATATCATGCAATGCCCATGGAAACAGCAAAATAGCTACTTTTATTATCACTAACACACGGACGATAAAGTCCAAAGACTGATAGTCCTAAAACTGAAAGTTAAAAAGAGGCGGCAGCATAGTGAGGACTTGAACTCGGGTTGTTGGCTTAAGATTCCCAGGCACATACATGCATACATGTGTCTTTTGGCATCCCAGTTTATTGATGTATCCTATATCCTCCAAGATATAGCAGGTATTTGAAGGCTCATTTTTAGACAGCTTTCTCATAATAATTAATATTTATTGCCCTTGTTATAATCATCACATGTGGACTCAGTAGCCACTTTATACCAGTCTCCTATCTTGGTCATTAAGGAACTTGGGGGGTTGCCAAATTGAAATGTATCTACTGTATTTACTTAGCTAAACGCCGAAGTAATAACTCTATATCAAACCATTCCAAGAATGGTTCTTTATGAATTTTTACATTGTTCAATTAAATGTTCATTATCTTTTCAAAGTATGCAAAACACAGAAGTTTTAAATGAGACAAAGTATGTAAAAATTATAAAGTATTCTGACAGAATTCATTCTATCCATATTATGGTTTAAATATCACATTCCTAGAATATATAAAATTGTCTTTAAATGAGATGAATCATCCTTAAATTACATTTATTTTTACACAAATTGTATTGCAATGAATTTTCTCTTAGAAAGGCTCAGATTAATGAGCTGTCACTCCAAACCAGGGTTCTGAAAACTACAACCTGGAGTTAAACCACATCCTCAGCTTTTTTTATGAATACAATTTTGTTGGACAATAATGATACTCACTGGTTCACATGTTGCTTATGGCTGTCTTTATGCCACAACAACAGAGTGATGTAGCAGCGACAAAGATACTCTGCCATTAGAAACCTGGCATTTTCATCTGATCCTTCATAAAGAAAAGTTTGATAACTTCTGCTCTAAATAATTTCTTTCAAGCTAGAATCTTTATAGATGCATATTCACATATTTGATGACTTCTGATCTAAATTAATTTCTTTCAAGCTAAATGTTTATGGATATTCATTCCTATAACTCCCTAGGGTCATTGACTATTTGAGACTTTCCAGATGGACAAAATACTCTCATTTCAAAATAATTTGAATAGTTTAAAATGTTTAGTTAGTTAAAGAAATATTTTATTTAATTGAAACCTGGCTTGATTTGAAAAAGACTCAGAGGTTATCTCAGTCTCATAGTTGGTCTTCTTTAATCATAAAATATGTTTATCAAAATTCACTAAATAAAGAGAAGGAAAAATAAATACCAAAGTCTGTGTGAGAAACACATCTTCCTACGATTCTAGTTTCATGTCTGTTGCTGTGGTAAAATATCCTGATAAATGGCAACTTTAGAGAGAAAAGGGTTTATTGGGCTTATAATTCCAGGTTACCGTCTGTCATTTCAGAGAAGTAAAAGCAGGAACTCCAACAGCTGGTCACATCTGATCTATAGTCAGGGGCAGAGAGAGAAATCACGTAGTCGGGGCTTGTTCCCATTCTGTGCTCAGCTAGCTTTCATCACTCATATGCAGTGCAGGGTCCAGCCAGTGAGAGGCACTGTCTCCCACATTTAGGGCAGGACTTCCTACCCCAATTAAATCAGTCAGAAAAATTGCTCACAGGCCAACCCAAACCAGGTAATTCCCCCGGGAGACACTTCCTGGGTTCGTAGGTTGTGTTAAGTTGACAACTGAAGGTAACCAATATACCCACTAGATAAACCCAAAGGGAAAAGAAGAGACAGAGTCTAGAGAAGCTCATAGCTTCCCTTTTGCACTAAGGTTTTCTGCAGAGGCCTGTCTATGCTTTACAGATGAAGTG
Organism: Peromyscus leucopus; assembly: GCF_004664715.2. Taxonomy (NCBI): domain Eukaryota; kingdom Metazoa; phylum Chordata; class Mammalia; order Rodentia; family Cricetidae; genus Peromyscus; species Peromyscus leucopus. Next base: position 112,274,957 of record NC_051065.1, read on the forward strand.
AGGTCTTTGTTCCCATGATTTGGTGGTTTGGTAGCTTCCATTTAGGAAGAAGTTGACTTCCTCGTGTGCATTTAGACTGCTTCTCTGTGTCTTCTAGGTCTGACCTACCTAGTGTCAGGCATCAGTTTCTCAAGGCCTGTAGACAGTCTATCTGGAACAGAGTTTGTCCTGAGAGACAAAGTGCAGTTGGTAACACTATCTTTACTTAGGAAACTCGGTGGGCACAATTCAGCTACAATTGCTAGAATCTAATCTTCTATTCTCAGGCATGCCTACCCCTTTGAAAGGAATTTTTAAATGCTGAAAAATATTTTTTTTAGTTGTACTTTCAAACACAAAAGAATTATACGGTGGAAGAAATATTTCAAAATGTAGCTGGGACAATTTTAAATCCATGTGCAAGAACTAGCACTGTGCCATACCTCCCGTCACATTAAACTGGAAACAATAAAACATACTGAAGGTGTCCCTAAAGGACATTGAACAATGGTGGAAATGTTCAATAGGTGCCTCACCTTATGTAATAGAACCTAGTCAATAAGTCAGTTGGGGATAGAAATGTAATCAAATTAAAGCTTTACTTTTATTTACTTTCATAACAAATGTCAAGTCACTATATGTGCCAATTGCATCCAACATTTAAATTCTAGGAGACATTTTGGGAACAACTATGTTTTGGTTCGGTATACTTTTTAACATAAAAAGCACAAACAATGAGAACAGCAACAACAACTGCAGCAACCAAAGGTATATGAGGGCAGGCAGTGTTGTTCAGTGGGTGAGGCAGCTTACCACCGTGCCCGACAACAACCCAATTTCAATCTCTGGGATCTCTCTGATGGAAAGAGAGGACCAAATTTTGTAAACTGTCAAACCAAAATAACAATTGTACCAAAGTCCAGCTTGGAGAGCCAATGGGTATATTGGGTATGTACGGGCTCATGGGTGGAGGGAACGTACTCGAGGGGGACAACTCAAAGGACAGCTAGACCACTGAAAGGCCTGCCCTAGCATGGGCAACAAGTCAGAAATACTGCAACGCTAGAGCTGTCCGAATGGCTGGCAGGCAGCTCAACAGGGCAGAGTGTCCGTCCCTGTGCCCGTTCCTCCCACCCTCCAGCAGGTGCTTACTGCTTTCATAACCCTAGGGAAGGGCCTCCTGACTCTAATTCAGCTTTCCCAGATATGCGCTGATCGTTTGCTTTTTAGGTCTCCTCGGTATCCTTTCTGCTTCCTGGGGGAAGGTTTTGGCTTAGAACTTCCAACTTTGTAGACTGAAGGAGCCTCCCTCCACCTGGAATGTTTCAGCTAGAAGGAAATTGCTTTAGATGTCCTCTGACCTTCAGACACAGCTCCCCACAGCCTCCCAAGCCCTGTGCATAAATAGATGTAACAAATTTTAAACATAAATGAGACTGTGTCAGCACAAAAGTCATACTTTGTAAACAGACAGTTATGACAATGAAGACAAGGTATGAGTGGAAAAACAAACACCTTTAACCAGAATTCCTGATTTAGAGTATAAAAACTGTCAATATGCAATACTAAGAGAAAAGGCACTTTAATAATAGAAAGACATTTAAAGTAAAAAGGCAAATAAGTATAAGAGAAGAATCATCAGTTATAGGGACAGTCAGAGGAAAACCATAATGGTAAAACATATACCTAACAGTATGACTAAATTAAAAGGAGTCAGTGTTGATTGCTGGCTAGAATGCTGAGTAAATGGAATTCATGAACTTCATGGTAGGAATGTATTTGCTTTTATATTCTGGTTTGGCCACTTTTGGAAGCTTGAAGTAGAACAGGATGGATGCATTTATTTATATCACAGTAATTAAAAATGCTGAAATTAGGAACTTAGACCAGGAGGAGGGGAGAGGAAATGTTAAATGTTTACCATTATAGCATTACACATGACCCAGCAATTCTAAGTACCAGACAAATTAAAATGTATATCTATTCATATGCCTGTATTAATGTTTGTAATAGTTTTATTCAGATCTTGACAAACCAGACATGACCAAAATCTCTATGCAGCAGGAATAGATGAACAAATAGTGATGTATTCACATACAGAATACTGCTCAGTCCAAAACAAAGCAACCAAAACTACCAACATATGAAATGATGTCTACAAATGTAGACTTTCTGTGGTTTAAGAGTAAACGGGATATCTGCATCACATCTCTACTTCTAAGCTTCAGGGAGCTTTCTAAAAGAGGGGGCAGAAAGATTTTTAGAGCTGGAGTTGCCAGAGGAACACTGTTAATATATAATGGAGTTTTTATCTGAATCTGTCAAATGTTAATGGACTAGACATCATTAATGTAATTTTTGGCTGTATATATTGTATATACTTATTGGATAGTTTTTCTTGTATTAGTTATAAGCTTTCTTTAATTTTAGACAAAAAGAGAGGAAATGTGGTGGTAATGTGTTCCCCAAAATATTGTGTACCTTAATAAACTTATCTGGTTAAACAGTGTTGCACATATGAACTCAGTGCTTATGACAGCAGACACAAGACTTGCCCAAGCTCAAGCCAGAAAATCCCAGCATGGGGGAGCTCTTGGCCCTTGGATAGCTTTTGGGAGAGGGAGAGTCAGTTTTAAGGATGTGACCTCTGGTAGGTCAACCACACTCCAGGGCATGTCCTACATCCAAGAGTATTGGATTCCACAAACAGGATTCAAAGAACATGAAATTGGGTGGGTTGAGAAGTTGGCGTGGGTCTGGAAGGAGCTGGGGGAGGTGAATATGATTAAAGCACGTTGAACTAAATTCTTAAGGATCAAATAAGAATAATGTCTTAAAAATAAAAAAAAAACTGCAAGAAGAAATTGAAGTCTTAGGGGACAGGAACTGGATCTACTATATCTGTTCTTATCTTCCACATTCCCTTTTCTGAGATCATAAAAAGTACTTATGAATTAGAAGATAGGTTGTCGTTACAATTAACCATCCAGTAGACTTCACAGATAGGCCAGATCTTTCATGGAGGCTCAAGAGGTGCTTAGGGCTCTCCCTTCCATGAAGAGCCTGGAGTGGTTGGCTTTCATATGATTTCTGATACTCCCATATAACACCAATTAGTAGCATGCAGATTCAAATTCAAATTCAAAGGGCAAAAGTCTTTTAGCACATAATTTATTGTCAATTTCAATTTGCTGCTTGTGTTTTTATTGATTTTACAGAGGCTCCTGGATGATTCCACCCTAGTCATTAAAGTACTAATTTTGTTAAACACTTATTAAGACTAAATCATGGACTCATGCCAAACCTTATGCTTCAGTGCCTAGATAGGGAAATGCAGAGACTGACAGGTTGGATGATTTCTCTTTAAAAAAAAAATTGTATTACATTCTAATATTTTTGGCCAAAATTTAAGACTTCTATATTAGCAAAAGTGAAATAACTTTTGGTAGATAATTATTGTATAACCTTATAGGATCTTTGTGCTGAATGATATGTAAGAATTTATTGTTTCCGTCCTTTAAGGTGTTTATCTCATGTGGTAAAATGTAGAAACTTGTTCAGATAAGGGCTGGGAGAGTTGAATTTAAATGTGGGAAGCCACTTGAAGTAAACTGTACTATAAATACTTTCCTAATAAATCAAGAGGTCTTAACATAATCAAAGACAAACTGAGACCACAGATGTTTGTAACTTAAAGATAAGGTAGTGAAAGTGATATTTTACTTAAAGTTTTTGTATATGTGTAAGGAGTTAAGTATCATGATGTGTTCTAGTCTTTGGCCCCTAACCCCTTCTTCCCCCCTGTTAAACTGAGAACTGCATGGCAGTGGCTGATTGGTGAGTACCCAAGGACTCAGGTTCTTGGAAGGGCTTCAGGCATTAAATGAGAACAAGTTAATCCAGGCAGCACAAACCTTTACAAGCATATTTAGTAATTTCTCACACACCAAGAGCACTGTTGCTGATTAGATGTAGACATAAAAACATAACCAAGGGAAATGGCCAAAATTAAACAGACACAATTGAAAAATTCCCGAGTTGTTATCTGAATCTGTTATTATAAAATATGTAAAAACAATTAAGATAAAGCAAAGGTCTAGAAATACAGTATAATAGTCTCTACTCTATTTTACTCTATAGAAGTAATACGCAAGTGTCTATAGAGAGAAATATTTCAAATTAAAGCTACATGATGTTATACATTGATCTCTGTAATCTGTCACACAGCTTGCATGATTTATTCAGCCATCCCCATGGTTACTTACCATTGCATTCTTTCATTAAAAAACACCTACAGATCTTCTGAAAGGCTACCCACAATCAGGCTCTCAGAGTATAGAAAGTCAACTCCCTGTAAAGGAATATTTAGATTTTCTAGTCTTTCCTTCTTATGCTTCAGATTCCTATACTCAATTACTAAATTGGCATCCACTGCTGTGTCTTTGGATACAATGCTAAATGCAGATTCCTTGGTTGAAAATAAAAAGGAAATATTCTCTTGGGAGAGAAATTGAATGACATCAAAATGGAGATTTGGAATGAAGGCTAAAAGGAAAGAAAACCAGCTTCCTTTCCTTAAAGAATACATTCATAAAGCCGTGACTGGGTCAATGATCTCCATGTGTTGGCCAGAGCTTTGTCATGTCAACTTTATCAAATACTGAGTGGACCTTCTGTGAGCCAGCACTGGGCTTCCTTTCTGTGTGCTATCACTTCCTTTATATTCCCTTCAGCTGGTAATTAATTGTGACACTTTTAGGCAAGTCTCTCCATATCATAAAAAGGATTTATTACCTTTGACTGGAGGAATTTGCATGGATTTTTAAAAGAATAATGTCAGTATTGCAAGAGCTATAAATGTATAATGTGTATACACATATCTGTAACACACATACATGACTACACACATATGGACATAGGAGTACATACATATACAAGGGGGGTTATGGTAGGGAGCAAACTGAAGGCCCTATACATGCTTGGCAAGCACTCTACCACTAAACTACATCCTAGTCCACTGCGAACAAACTTAGAGTGGTGCACAGTGGACTTGCTGAGGGAGAATTTGCTGAGGCCTTGAGCTAAGGCCTCTTAGGAAGGAGAGTCTGAGAAGAGTTTGTGTGAATCAGAGGAGTCAGCCATTACCAAGTCACCAAAAGTCTTCACAAACAAGTTAGAAACATGAGCAAATAGATGTTGAGGCAGGAAGAGTGTCTAGTGAGAAACTATGGACCAGAGTAAGAAGCTGATGGTACGAAAGTGACAGTTGGATAGGAACAATTCATATTTTGAATTTTGCTTTTAATTCAGGCTAGTAACATTTGGTGTAAGCCTCTCTTGCAATGCTGGGTGGCCACAGTGAGGTACAGCTCCTAGTCATACTGTGGCACTGTGAGTGGACAGCTGATACTCCATATTAGTTGTGGACTGTGGTACAAGCTCCAATGTTGGATGTTAGATGTACTCAATGCTCACAGTGTTGCTTGCCATATTGCAGACTGAGAAATATCTTCGCTGTGCAGGTATCAGAGATATCAAAACTACAGCCCACTATGATCTCATTCACATGAATGGCTGCCTGGTTTTAACTGTAAGTGATGTAATCCTGCTTCTCCATGGCCTAGACCCCGGGGCTGGACTAGAATCACCATACTTGGGCCCTGAAGAGATGCTACAGAGGTTAAGAATCACCATACTTGTAGAAATATCCAAGATTTCTAGGGCTCATAATAAAGGAAACTGTCCATAGAAAATGCTCCCATAATAACATTGATGTGATCAGGCCTGAGAGATGGCTTAGTGGGTCAGTGAGCTTGCTGTGCAAGTGAGACTGTTTGATCCTCAGAACTCACATAAAGGTGCAAGGGGAGAACTCTGTACAGTCAGTTTTCCCCTTCTACCTTTATTCTGCCTGCAGGTTTGAAGATGACCCTTTTCTAGACATACAATTCACTCTTGGCCAGAGGTTTCTTGCAGTACATTGAAACTATCATTTCAGTCCACTTCTTACCTATTCATTTTGACCAGAATTCTGCTACTAGAAAAGCCTGTGTGTGTGTGTGTGTGTGTGTGTGTGTGTGTGTGTGTGTGTGTGTGTGTGTGTGCCAGGAAGCAGCAGCAATATAGTTTGCTTTCTTGTGTGCCTGGTTATCTTAGACTGTGTTATGGGCATTGAATTGGAAGTGTTTGTAGAAATGACTGGAGCCCTAGAAACTCTACAAGTAGGGTGATATTATTCCAGCCTCAGGCCTTGGCCATGGAGAGGCAGGATCATATGATTTACAGTGTTAGACATCAAGAGCCTGATGTCTTCACAGTCAACTCCCACTGAGATGCCCTCCATGTGAAGTTTGGTTCTCTTTGAGCTCATACTTACCCTCCCCTCCCAGAGTGTCACCTTGGGGATTTCAAGCTAAAGCAGGAAATGCTTGTAATGGAACCCACTCGGGTAGGCTCTGAACTCCTCTGTTTTATGACTGTGACCTCTCACAGTTGGTTGTTTGAGCATCTCCTCCTCTAGACTAGAGGTGATCATAATCTGCCTCCTCCTATTGTCCCACTGCAATTTGTAATCAGATTCTGTGGACTCCACCTCCAGAAAATGCTCTTAGTCCATGACATCTTTCAAGCTGCATCACCATTCCTGTCCTGTTTCCTTTACCTCTCATTTCTTTCTTATGCTGATCTCCAAACATACAGTTAAACCCAGAGGGCCATTCATGTAAATGAGACCATGGTGGGGTGCTGTTTTGATATTTCTGATACTTGAACACAGTGAAGATGCCCCTAAACTTCAGTACAGCATTCCATGATGAACACATCACTATTGCATCAATATTCATCACTATTTCCCCATTTCCTAACTGATAGAGATTTGCATTAATTTGAGTTTAGGGCTTCTTACAAATAATGCCAATATGTGCAACCTTGTGAGTTTCATAGAATACAAATGCAAGTCTCTTTTCAATGTGTGGTAGCTTGAAAGAGAAGTGTCCCCCAGTGCTGGGTATTTGAATACTTGGTTCCCATTTGGTGGCACTGTTTGGGGAAGCCTGGAGGTACAACCTTGCTGAAGGACAATGGTCACTGGCTTTGAGAGCCACGCCTCTCCCAGTCTCCTCTGTTTCTCTGTGCTCTGAGTTGAAATGTGATCTCTCAGCTTCTGTTACAATCCCCACACCTGCTGCCTGCTGCCATGATGAACTCTTATGCACACACACACACACACACACACACACACACACATATACACACACACACACACACACACACACACACACACACACACACCATGGCAGTGCTATCTGAGGGACTAGGTGGAGATTTTGATATGTCTGGGTAGAAACTCACAGTACTTAAGACACCTCCCAGCATGTTTTGTGCTCTGCTCCCTGGTTGTTTTCTGTCACGCTGAAGGTTTGTCTGTGTCTCTTAATTTTACAAACTTGTCAGTGTGAGCAGAAAACCCATCAAGATACTTACAGAGAAACAGAGGAGATACTAACCAGAAGGTACTTGAATGTGTATATGTGTTTGTATGTGTATGTATATGTACGCATATGAGTGTTTACATACATATGTGCATGCATGGATGTTTATGTGTGTTTGTGGTGTGTGTGTGTGTGTGTGTCTGTCAGAGGGAACTTCAGGTTTTATTTCTCTTCAGGTACTGTGGATTCACCATGGTTTTTGAGACATGATCTCTTATTTGGCCAGACCAACCATCTAGGGATATTCCTGTCTTTGTGTGCCCAATTCTCGGATTACAAATTTAACACCATACCTGCCCTTTCTAAGTAGGTGGTAGGGATTGAACTTAGGTCCACATGCTTGTATGGCAAGCATTTTACTGACTGAGCTGTCTCCAGCCCCTATCTCATTTTGTGACAAGAAAATTTTTTTTAATGCAAAGCCTTGCAATACTGTGCATCCCATGTCTTTCATCACTGTAAAACTTCCTGGGAAAAACAAACTTTAGGAGTGAACCACCCTTGAGTACCAATGTCTGAGACCAGCCATTATTAAAATCTATCAGTCTGAATCATTCTGAAGTATCCCTAAGAACTAACATGGAATTTTAGTCATGTACATTATGCAAATGTATCTAGCACTCTTAGATAAGTGAACTGTTAGTATCTCAGCCACCATGCTACTTGTCATGCATGGGCACCGTTAGCCTTTGTGAAGGAGGAAATGATGTCGAAGTATATCACTGATTCAACATCACTGCTTCTCTGCTTCTTTTGAACATGAAATTAGCAAATTGTTCTCAACTATATTTAGAAGAAAAAGATTATTTGGCCAGAACTCTCACCAGTAGAACCTTTTTTGTAAATTATTTTTTCCTAAATATTTCTAAGTAAGATGTCTTGAACAAATCCTTATTTTTGATTTTTAAATCAATAACCAGAACTCACAGAGAAGTGCAAATGCTGGCTACAAATCCTTATTTTTGATCATAAAGAACTAGAGAATGGAGCAGTGGTTACCCAAGGTTGGGAAGGAGAAGGAGAACAGGAGGGGTAGAGACAAGGTGCTGAGTTGTTACAGGACATGCTTGGATAGTGAAGTGATTTCTAATGTTCTCCAGCATGGTAGGGCAGATATCATTGTCAGTAATTGACCAAACATTTCCAAATGGCTGGCAGAGAAGATTTTGAGGGCTTCTAGCACATGGAAATGGTAGATATCTGAGGTTCCAAGCATAGTCAGTTACTCTGATCCAATTATGGCATGTGTGTATTGAAAGGTTACACTGTAACCCATAAGTAAGCACAGTTACTATACACAAATAAAAATTATTTTAAAAAGAATTAGTGTTCTACTATCCCTACAGTAAGGACAGAACCAAAATCCCAAATGTGACTAAAGAGTTCGATTTTTATTTACTGTTCAATATAATTATAGCATTTCTTCTATTCAACTCCTCCCATACCCGGCTCAAATTCATGGTATCTTTTTCTATAAATGTTATTGTCACTCACATGCATAAATATTTAAATATAACCTTCTGATTCCATTAAGTGTTGCTTATGTATATATGATTTCAGGGCTGACTATATACTTAACATGTATGTGATTTCAGGCTTGGTATTGGATAACCAATTAGGGGACTCATCCCAGGGGAAGACTAATTCTCCTACTTTCATCATTCCTTAGTTGCCTGTATGTTGTTGTTGTTATTATTATTATTATTTTATGAATATGGGTGGTTTGTCTACATGTATGTCTGTGTACCATGTGCATACCAAGTGCCTGTGTATGCCAGAAGAGGATATCAAATCCCCTGGAACTGGAGTTGCAGATGGTTGTGAGCTTCCCTGTGGGTACTGGGAATGAAACATGGTTACTCTGGAAGAGCAACAAGTGCTCATAACTGCTGAGCCATCTCGCCAGTCTCTTTATCAATAGGTTTTGGTCTAGGGGTAGTGACCTGTGAGATTTCCCCCATCCCATATTGTCATATCTATCGGTATTGTCACTTAGGCAGCCATATTGTTTATGTGAAGATTCTTTGTCATTTCCGGGAGACACGATCTCACAGCAGAGTTCCTGGGATTCAGACAATCTTTCTGCCTCCTCTTTTGTGATATTCCCTGAGCTTTATGTGCAGGAATTGTATTGAAGATTTATCTGTCATAGCTGGTTTCACCATGAACAGTTGTTCAGAGTTTGAACTTTTAGCTGATCCCACTGAACTGCTATTGATTTGTCAGGTTTGGAAACCAATAGCTTGGAAGAGTTGAAACTGCCTCATTAGAAGGAATATGGTGGTCATTTAACTTCTGTTTGCTTTTCCATCACCCATGTATTTGGGTAGAAAGTTATGAAAAGAAAGACTTCTGGACCTTCACCCCTGGCTTCTGACAGGCCATATGGAGGCTGGCACCATGACACCTGGGCCAAATCCACTTGTTTGCCCAGTCTTATAAATAAAGTTGTTTTTTGAACACAATGTTGCCCAACAATTTACATATTATCTATGGCTCTCTTCATGCTTCAGTGAGAGGCAGAGCTGTGCAGCTGGCAGCTGAGTCTGCCTGGCCTGCAAAGCCTGGAATCCTTGTTATCTGCAACTTCTCAGAAACTGTGTGTGCTTGTCCTGGAGTCAAAGAAAGGGCAGTGCATAATGCCTTTTCCTTAACCATGTCTGTCCTAAGTGTCTGTTGGAAGTACAATAATACAGTCCATGTCTTCTTTTGTGACTGGCTTGCTTCACTTCCCATAGTATGTACAAGGTTCATCAACACATGGAAGGCCTCCCTTTGCTTTTAAGGCCAAATACTCTTTTGATGTGTGTATATATTGTATTTGATTTACCCAGTCTGCTTACTATTGTACATTTTAGTTGCTCCTACCTTTTTGCTATTGTGAATACCCTGCTGTTAACATGGGTGTACACACGTCTTTCTGGATTCTGTTTTCATTATTTAGGGTAAATATCCAGAAGGGAGAAAGATAAATTGAATGGTAATTCTATTATTATTGTAGTTGAGATTGTTGAGAAACTATTGTAATATTTTATGTAAACTACCTTATTTTGCATCCCCACCAACAGTGCATACGGGTTCCTACTACTCCATACCTTTGTTATTTTTTAAAGTTCTGTCGAGTTGGTTTTTATGGCAGTTGCTTTACGGTTGTAAGGTGATAGCTTGCTGTGGTTTGTGTTTGCATTTTCCTGAAGATGACTGGTACTGAATACCTTTTCATGCCCTTGCTGGTCATGTATGTGTTCTTTGGATAAGAGCCTATTGAAGTTGGCTCAGGTTTCAATTGCATTTGTGTTTTTGTTCTTCTTGGTTTGTTCTGTGACCTGGGCATGAAAACCTTGTTAGATATGAATTTTGAAATGTATCCTCCATTCTGTAGGCTGCTTTTGTATTTTTGATTTTGTCCACAGATACACAGAAGTTTTAAATTTTTATGTTGCCCAGTTTATCTGGATTTATACCCATTGCCAGTTCTTTTGGTTTCATGTTCAAGAAGCCACTGATAACTCAGTGTCAAACAGCTTTACCCCTAAACACTTTTGCTAAAAGTTTGATCTAGGTTAGTTCTGTGATCTATTTTGAATTATTTGTGATCACGGTGAAAGGAAAAATCTAGCATCATTTCTCTGCATGTGGCTGTCCAGTTTTCCCACCAGCATTTGTTGAAAAGTCCGAGTCTCTGTGTTTTGTCCTTTCACACATAGGTTAGGAGTTACGTCTGGGCTCTCTATTCCACTCCACTGGTCTAGCTCGATGTTGGCCATTCTGCTGTTATTGCCTTGTGCTTTGATTACTGTGCCTTTGACATAAGCGAAATTTGAAAGCATGAGATCTCTAACTTGGTTATTCTTTTCCAAGTTTTTATTTTTTGGAGGGGATCATCTATATAGTTTTATATATGCACACTTTCTTGTAACTCTATGTAGTGAATTTTGGATATGCTCCAGTTAGAGAGCCACTCATCTAGGTTAAGAGAAGGGGAAATGGAGCATCTATATGCAAATGCCTGTTGGTTGTTTTCAATCAATTCTTCTTTGAAGAGAACTCTGAAATCCTTAACAGAGGGAGAGAGCACAGAAGTGGTGGAGAATACAGAAGAAGTCCAGATCATCTGACTTTGTGACTTCCGTAGTGAGACTCCTCTTCATGTCCTAGTGAGGGTCCCAGCAATAATAGGGTCTCATCTTGTGAAGTGAGGGCGGTAATCCTGGGAAAACGTGGTCATTTGGAGACACATTGCTGCCATCTTCATGATTCATGCAACAGGTATTTATTTTGTGCCTGCTGTTTCATGAAAATTCATGAAAGAAACTTGCATTTCCATGAGTCCCTGGGGACTGATTTTTCCACAACTTGTGGTAAGAACTCTTCTTTATGCTCTCTGAAGAATGAAAGGCACTATCTGCAGCAGTAGGCGCTGACACGTTCTTATGGATGTGACTGCCTGCTTCTGGTCTTTAGTTATGTTTTATTTTTAAAATTAATGTATTTCAGAGGCAGGCAGATCTCTGTGAGTTCAGGGCCAGCCTGGGCTACAGAGTGAGTTCCAGGAAAGGCACAAAGCTAGACAGAGAAACCCTGCCTAAAATACAAACAAAAAAATTAGTTTATTTCCCTGTATATGTGTATGTGAGTAATGTACTTGTTCACATGTGAGTGGGTGCATGTAGGCACACATGCATGTGGAGGTCTGAGTTTGATGAAAATCTTCTATTGCTTTCTACCTTACGTCCTTAGGCAAGGTCTCTTACTTGAACCCAAGCTCTCTCTGACTCAACTAGTACAGCTGGCCACTTTGCCCCAGGATGCCCTAGTTTTCTACACTGGGATTATAAGTGGATTACCATGCCCTCCTGATATTTGTGTGGGTGCTGGGGATCTGAGCTTCAGTCCTCACACTTGTATGGCAAGTACTTCATCCTCTGAGTTATGCCCTCAGCTTCTGGTTCTGGTTTTCATATGACACATACCTGAACATTAATTCAAGACCATTGAAAAATGTTTACACAGCTTGAGCCAAGGGCTAAATGAGAAATTCAAACCCTTCCTGGAATCAACAGTCTCCTTTCTCACAGTAGCGTTTTCTTTAGTATTAGTGAGCTGCAATTAGGCCAGTAGCATGAGGATGAAGAGGCAGCAGATAGAACATGAAGGATTAATAAGGGAAGAATTTGATCTTAAATCCCTTCTACTAAGATTTTTATGGAAGCTGAAAAATGCTTTGGATAATGCATTCCATTCTAATTATTCATAGGACGCATTTTAATTAGACTTTTCAAATGTTGTCCATGAATATTTTGGTCTGTGTGGATAAATGTATACATAATTCCATATATATGATGTCTTTGTATATATGCATTCATCACCAGGGTTGAAGCTTCCCAGGAGTTATAATCAGGGTCTTCTGCTTCAATAATTATTAATGACACAGAGGAAAAAAAGATGACTTTTTTGTGTTCTTGACAACTCTGGCAGAACTCATTATTCTGTGTTGGTGGATCTTTCACATATGCAGGCTTATTTTTGGTGTTCTAAGAAATCTGAAGTTCACTAACAAGGCTTTTGAAGAACACTCTTGAACTGAATGTACAGGCTACAGTTGAGAAAGAACAGTGTGTGTCTGGAGTGTGAATGAACCAGCTGGGACACTAAGTTCTCCTTGGTGTCCCTAATTCAATAATCACAGGTTTTCCCATTCTTCCCAAACAAGGCAGTATCCATGATTGAAAGTAAAAAGCCTGAGATAAGTAGGTATGGTTTACTGTTTTGTTCAGTATCAGACTCTGTCATTTAGCTCAATCAAAATCCAGGCTGCTCTGTGACTTTCAAGAACAACTGACAATGAACTGAAGAGGGGTATCGTCAAAAGTTTGAGGGTGATTCCTAGACAGGAGCCATGTAATTCTGTAGGGTCATCCCAGCAGCGCGGGAGGCCGGCAGGTTGTGCAGGATGTCTGCATCCGTGTTGTGGGCTGTTATGCCTATTGTTAACACCAACGGTGGTTTAGAGAGTGCACACTTTTCTCTGTAAGCCTAGGAGACTACTGTATCCACAAGCAGCATTTTATATCTACGACCTCTTTTTTAAAATGGATTTTTAGAAATGACACAAAAGAGTAACTTTCAGTGTGGCACTTCTCTGCATGTGTCTTATACTGTACTGTCATTGGCTACAGGTCATCTTCCTGTTGCTCCCCTTCTGCTCCCCAAACAGTCTCCCCTTTGCTTTCATGTCATAGACAGATATAGTCCACGTGTAATGTATTGGGATTGTGTGTGTGTGTCCCATGGGTTCCACATATAAGAAAGAACATGTGATACTTGGCTTTCCTTTTCACTTGTTGTTGTTGTTGTTTTGGTCTGTTTTCTTCTCCACATAATTCCTTTCCTACTTTTGTATTACACATATTTATAATATGATATATATGCTTATCTATATTTATTCTGGATTCAGAATGAGAGAAAATGTGATATATATCTAAGTCTGATTTATTTTGCTTAATATAATGATTCCTGCTTCTATCCATTTTCCGTCAAATGACGTTTCATTCTTCTTCATGGCTGAATGAAACTTCCTGTGTATATATCAGTTTCTTTATCTGATTCAGCTCACATATCTTTCTCTCAGTCTCCATTTTACAAAGAAAGAAACCAGGGTCTTCCATTAAGCATCGATCTGGCATTCAAATCTCATTCCAAATAATCTGAGGCAAATTTCATGCTGCCTTTCCCAGCCAGGTCCACGATGCTACTGTTCTTTATACTAGTTTTGGGGCTTTCTATATTAATTAACTTTTCTAATGATACTGAGGATTTGCCATTCTGGTTACAACCCATCTTTCTGTTGTTCCTGATAATGACATCAGAACTGGATGGAGCAATCCTTTCATGTATAAATTTCATGGTGTTGATGAACACATTGGATCATAAGGCATGCTGCCTTGTGTATAATGTCAGTCATAAAAGCATAAATAGACTCAAGAAAAACAAAGGTTGAAAAGAATTATAAATGAGATGAAGATAATAAATAGGTTGAGTGATTCAACAGGGCAAAGCACATTGTGTGACTTCATAAACAGCCCACTGTGGTTGGTTCATATATTTTGCACTCTAATAAACTTATCTGGGGTCAGAGAACAGAACAGCCACTAGATAGACACAGAAGCCGGGCATGGTGGCATACACGCCTTTAATTCCAGCACTTGAGATCTTATGGTTTGCTTGGGAAAGACACACACCTTTAATCCCGGGAAGTGATGGCAGGAAGCAGAAAGGTATGCAGCAGTTCAGCTGAGATCCATTCGGGTGAGGACTCAGAGGCTTCCAGTTTGAGGAAACAAGATGAGCTGAGAAATTGGCAAGGTAAGGTTGGATGTGACTTGTTCTGCTTCTCTGATCTTTGAGCCTTCACCCCAATACCTGGCTCTGGGTTTGTTTTTATTAATAAGACCTTTTAAGATTCGTCCACAGCCCACCTAATGGGAACACTTACTTCTGGATAGGGAGAAAACAGAGCTAAACATGAATTTCAAACCATACTGTAGTGAAAATGGTGTTGAAACAAGCCTCAGAGTAACCTTTGACAGTATTTTTCATAAAAGGTAAAGCCTGGAACAAAACAAGTTGTTTCTCATTTGGTAAACAGAATTAGAAACAAATGGTAAATTCATTTATTAAGACTTCACGTAAGAAAAAAAAAGACTTCACGTGCTTTCTCGTAACTTGTTTGACACATTTGTGTATGTATGCATGCATATGCATAAATATAATGTGCAGATACACATCAATTTTTACTTTACATATATGTAATATCATATAAGTACACATATGACATGTACACAGCACATTTTCCTGAATCATTGAGGAGCAGTAGCAGAGAAGAAAATAACAATGCTTAAAACAGCCCCCCCCCCCCCCCCCCCCCTCCGTGCACGGCCACACACCTGAGTATGTAGGCAGCACTAGTGGGACTCTGTGTTCTTTTTATTTCATTTTTAAATGAGGGCATGGATTTGGGTGGATACAGAATAGGGGTTGAATCTGGGAGGAGCTGAGGGAAAATGTTCAAAATGTAATGTATTAAATTCTCCAAGAATTTATAAAAATATTTTTGGAGTTAAACTACGATTTAAAACAAACAAAGGACAATACTTTTATGTGTTTGATCTTTAGAGATTGTAGTTGCCACTGTTTCTGAATCTCTGAGTTCTGTCAATGTTTCCTAAGTCAGGTCTCCAGTGTTAGTTGCAAAGGATGGTAGACCATTTAATGCTGAAAATGTTGCCTTATTGACTGACGTGATCTTTTGCTAATCTTCCTGTGTAGAGAGTTTTAGGGTTATTTTTTTTACAAGTTAATGTTGCCTTCAGCTTAATTAATTATAATTTTAATTGTGTTGGCGGTAAGCCTTGCCACTCAGTGGTAACAAGGGTTTTATAATTAGCAGGGGCTATGGGATGAGAGATTTAAAAAGAAATTCTTCCTCTTAGCAATGAGAGCAGCCTCTGGTCATTCCTTATTTTCAAAGAAATTTCCTTGAATAAAATTTCTGTGAACTGGCTACTACGTAGCGGATCTCCATGGGGTGGAGATGTCTCTGGGACTGTGTACAACATAGTGTGTGTACATGCACTTCCAAAAGGGGCCTGATCACAGCATTATCTCTCTCTCTCTCTCTCTCTCTCTCTCTCTCTCTCTCTCTCTCTCTCTCTCTCTCTCAGTACTGCTGAATCCTAGAGTTTTCTGCATGCAAGGCAAATGCTCTACCACTGAGCTACACCCCAGCCCCTTCCTCTAACCTTAGAGAAGTGGAGTGTAGTGAGTGCAGGATCTGTAATCTAACTTTGTGGCCATGAATTCCTGCCCGGAGCTCACTAGGAGCTTCAGTCTCAGGAGATCTCAGTGCGTGTTTCAGGTCTAATTTCCTCTCCTGTAAAACTGAGCTGATCATAAGGGATTAAGACGCATCCCATAAAGCGCTGCAGCAAAGCTTGGAATGTGGAGTTACCCTCGCTTCCATTGTGTTTACGCTAGCACAAGTGTTATCACTGCTGTGTGTTGAAAGTGGCTAGAGAAATGTGGCCTTGGCTTAAAGATGCAGAAACTCGATGGGTCAGAAGCCCTTGGTTTTGGAAAGCTCACAGACGGGAATCCGGCACAGGACTTTCTCCGTAGGCTCCAGGAGGAGACTCTTACTGTATTCTTACTAAAAAGACTGGCGGCAGAGTGAGGTATGGTGGCACATACTTGTCATCCGGGTTCTTGGGAGGTTGACTGAAGCAAGTTGGCTGTTAGCTCAGGGCCAGCCTGGGCTACGTAGAAAGTGTCTGTCAAAAAAAAAATGGACTATCATTCTGTCATTAGTATCCTGCATGGCTCCTTCAACTCACTCCTCTTTTGAGCCATCAAGGTAGACAGTACTCTGGGAGGCTTATATTTACTTTAGCTCACATGAATAACGCCCTAGCACAGATGCGCATAGACTGTGTCTGGGCTACATGTTCTCTTGATGAAGCCCCCTCATGAAGACAAAATTAGTCTGCAAATAACCCTAGCTACTGAGGATGAAGGCTAGTGGGTAAACACAGCAATTTCCTGTCCTTCAGATAGATGAGTCTAGAAAGTGCTCTGTGCACTTGTAGGGTGTCCCAGAGGATTCCCAACAGCCCCTTCTGTCTGTACCAGAAACCGCCAGGACACACTATTTGATTGAGTTTGCCCTGTTGTAATATCACTGTCCCTGCTGCTTTGATCCTATGTCCTTTGATCACCTTGGAAATAAACTTTTTGTTCTGAAGGCCTGTCTTGGGCTCTGCTTTGTGGGGACCCAAACTGAAGCGTACACTTCTCTGAAATCCTAATGCAGAAGCCAGTGGCAATGTACATCTATAACAAATGCCATTTGTCCTGGTCGGTACTGACTCCCCAAGGTCTGCCCCAGTGTCTGGCAGTCAGTAAGCATCATCAACTGCTGCCTGAATAACTGAGGCAGAGAGTGAGCAAATCAACATGCTTCTAGGACCCTGATAATGAGCAGGTCAGCTGAGGGTTGCTTGGTTTTATTTACTAAGCACTGCATTGGAGACATGGCAAGAAGATGTCAAAAGCCTCCTTAGAGGGCTTTATGCTATGCCTGGTTGGCTCCATCTTTAGTCATGGCATGTTTTCTCTTTTCCTTATGGTCACAAAGAAGGGGAAGTTGGTAAATATACCAGTTCTTTGTCTCCAAAAGCTGTCTCTGAGTATATATAGTTTTACATGTTGTCAAATATTCATCAAATAGGCTGCTTCAGGTAGAAAAGGTTGAATGCTTTGATGCACAGTTTGTAAGAAGAAGTTTGGAGATCAAATGCATGGTCAAGGATACATCATAGTGAAAGATGAGGACTATGAGAGAAGCTGTCATTAGAAGTATATCTTGCTGTGTGTGGGTTCAGGTGACCATCCCCCACACCTGCTAACATCATAACACCAGAGGCATCCTCACCTGATTGAAGAATGAGAGGCATCCCCTTAGCATGGGCATGTTCCTGCCTCACATGTTCCAAATTAACACCTGGCACAGATTCTTCAATGCAGTAAGTTTTTTATTTTACTTCTTTAATAGAGGGCAGATTTGAGTTTAGGCTTTATAGAATCTACCTGCCCCCATGATTTCAGATATTGATCCGAGGCAGCTGGTATTACTGCTGATACACAGTGTGGCTAGCAGATCATTACTGTAAGAACAATCAATGAAAGCTGCATACTCAAGATGGATCTTTATCAGCCAAGTTTGGACACAATGAGATCACAAGTTAAAGTTCCTGTCAGAATTCTAGAATTCCCTTCACAGCTGAGAGACCCACTTGGTCGCTAAAGAGGAGGTAGAAAACAAGGAGGAGATCTGTATAGATGTGTGTGGCTATGGAATGGGCCATGTTTAGTGTTTAATAGTAAGGCACTAAAACCCCTGACAGTATATGAGGCAGATGATGAACAAAGTTCAGGACAATTGGATCTAGATAAGAGGATCTAAGCTTGTAGTTATTCAGGCTTTCATCTAATATCTTTCTGGATGACTTTAAAACTGTTTTTAGTTACCACATTGCAAAATATGAGCCTGGTTGAAATTACAATGGAAGGGAAATGTTGAGATTCCAAAGAGACGTTAAAGACTCTTGAAGATTTGGGCTGATGGGTTTGGGTAGAACATGGCTGTTAGTGATGTTGCTAAGGTCATGATGATAATGACGTAGTAGTGGTTATGGTGGTGGTAATGATGTTGATGATGATGATGATGATGATGACAGCGCTTGTGCTGCTGATGGTGATGTTGGTGATGATGTGGGTGATAGGGATATTGAGGGTGGTAGTGATGGTAGTGGAGGTGATGATCATAGCAATGATCATGGAGGTAACAGTTTTGGTTGTGGTAATGATGGTGGTGGTGTGATGATGGAGATGCTGGAAATGTGGATGGTGAGGATGGTGCTGGTTGCTAAGATGTTGGCAGTGATAAGAGTTAGAGGGTGGTGGTAATGATGGTGATAGTGTTATAGTCATGTTGGTGATGATAGTAGTCATAATTATGGCAGTGTTGATGATAATGGCATTGTAGTAATGATGATGGTGACAATGGTGATGACGATGATGGTGCTGGTGATAGTGATGATTGTAGTATTGATAAAGGAAATATCAGTGCTGGTGATGGTGAAAAAGTAGGCAAAGGTGATGCTGATACTAATGGTGATGAATATTGTGGTTACTGTGGTAACAGAAATGATGCTAATATTTATTTTGCATTAGGAGCTCTCCTTGTCTCTTAATCTTCATAATCACTCAAAAGTTTATGGTAGGTATCATTCTCATTAAAATTATTGTTCAGGTTAAAGCTAGAGGAACAAGCCTCAAGAGGTCCCACAATTAATATGCCATGGAACCCAGACTCAAAGTCAGACAGGCTGATTCCAAAGGCCACATGCTGAATTCCACATAGCCTTTATTCTAATCTAACATCTTATTTTCCAATTTAAACTCATCAAGCTCAGGACCATTTAGATTCAGTTCTAAGCAAGACCCTATATCCCACTGCTAAGGGACTTCTGAGTGTAATGAACAGAAAATTGTGCTCAGATCCTGGGGTTAATGGCTGGGAGGCAGGACTTTGCAAACCACAACTTTATTATCCAAGCAACAATTTCATTAAGTAGACAAGCAACTCACAAGGGGACTGTGAACAGGATGATGTGTTTTAAAGGTCAAAAGCTGGTTTCCTGTAGACTTAAGTTAGTCAAGAAAAAGGTGAGATGTGCAATGTGGCTTTATGCCTTGTCTGAGCAGACTCCCTACTCTGGCATGTTCTAGAATTCTTACTGCTCTGGGATCCACACAATACTGGCTGTCTCACACTCTACAGAGAGGAAATCTTGCTACTTAGAGCTACCTAGGGGCTTATGCAGCCTCAGCGGCCAAGTCCTTATCTCTTGCCAGGATTCCACTATTCCTCACATTACTCAGTAACATGAGTTAGCACAAAGGGAAGTATTTCCAGAAAACAAAACAAACAGCTTTTATGGAAAGCTCATTTCTAGGAAACATTAACTTACTTTCTAGAGTAAGTAAAAATATGTGGCTTCTGCCTTTTGTTATTTAAACTTAAATGTATGCATATGAATAAATAATGCTAAAAGAAACTGGAAGTGGGGGACTAGCCTTGTTCTCATCTTCAATGATTCCATCATTCGCCAAGAATCTCAACATTGCGGGGTTCTTGTGTATTCTCCAAGAATACACAACTAATATTGCATAAAATAATATGTATTTCTAAATATTTAGTAGATGATACGAGCATGCCAGGTACTGAACTCCTAGGCAAGATCTCAATAAATATTCATGACAAGTACATTGTCATCTGTCCTATACAGGTGATTTAGTCAGCACTTGGGGAGGTTAAGCAAAAATGGTCAAGGCGGGATTTGCACCCCTTGCCTGACTTCTCTGTCCTCTGCTGCTTGTAGTACAAAGTGGAATAGACGTTATACTAACTAAAGCACTGATCCACTGGATCTAGACCTTTTAGAAAGAACACTGTAAACTAAGCATGGTAGCACACATTTCTCAATCCCAGTAATTAGGAAGCTAAGGTAGGAAGATTGAGAATATGAATCCAGCCTGTGCTACACATAGGAACCTTGTCTCCTAAACCAAAATACAAAGAACAGAAACAAACAGAAGAGTGACTTGGTGTAATGGGTAGAGGTTTACATATTGGTTTGTGGGTAGGATAGATGAACCTATGTAAATCACTCCATGTCTCCCAACACTCATTTCTCAATCAAATGGAAATCCTAATAGCCAGCTCTGAGGGATTCTTGGATAAAGGGAGATGCTATTCCCCAGCTACCCCACAGGAGTGTCTCTTTGCATTTTGCTCTCTGTCCAATGCACACATCAAGGCAATGGCTCCTTAAGCTGATCAATCTTCTCCAAGTTCATAAATAATAAATTTTCACATGTTTCCCTTCTGGGAGGTTTTGAATTTTAACCTCTAAAGACCTTCTTGTACCTAGTAGTAGTCTTTTCATGTCTGTAGTGCAGGGTTTAGCACACCAGGTTCCATGGCTCATATAATGACAGGGAAAGTAAAAGTTCCTTCTTGAAATCAGTTTGAGAAAGACGGCGTGGTACTGAAGCCTCCCATGTACACTAACCCACTGCAGGGTCTGAGAAGTCCCACAATGCAGCTTCTGAAGAAGTCTTGCTCAGTGACATGCCTATTTTCACATTTCTTTGAGCAATGTTTTGAAACACATGGTTCATTTTGAGAGATACCAGCATGATAGCTTAAAGACTTTGATCGTATTTATTGCTGATTAATTAATTTATCATAGCAACTCTTCTAGGAACAGGGCTGCCCAGGCCTGTAGAGCCACTAAGTCTCAGTGACATTAAGGAGTTGACCGTCTGTAGTGGAGGCCTCCATTTAAGAAGCTGGGAACACAACGGTCTGAAATCCTTTCTTGAATTAGTGTTGGATAGAACCAGTACCTTCTAAATTATTTAATTCTAAGAATTTTAGACACTGTGCCAAAGGGCAAGCAAGAAGTTTTGCTCCAAGATGCTGTTCCAGGCCTTTTTGCTGATTTCCATCTTTGCTGCTCTCACCACCTACCCTCTCTAAACACCTACCATCCCATAGCAGCCTCCTCTTCCAAGTTTGCCCTCTTCCTGTCTTCAGGAAGCCCCCTTCTCCCTTCAGGAGTGATGCATCCTCATCCTCCACAGCACAGCAGAGCTCTCTCATTCTCCTCACCCTCTGAAAGCATCTATTTCTTCTAAAATAAAATCCCAAGCTTGTATCACAGGCTAGGAAGCTTTTCCACTCCTTGTCCTGTTCTCCGACCTCCTCTCACCTCACTTTCTCCATATTATATTCAAACAGCATTTTTCTCCCTCCAATTTATTAAACCAGTTTCTGCCTCAGGGCCTTTGCCCTTACCGTGTTATTTGTCCAGAAGCCTCCCTCCTTGCTAGAAGGCAGCCGAGGTGGGTCCTCCCCCTCCTGAATATCTCAGCACATGCGTCATTTTGTTACAAAACCTCCCTCTTTTCCCCCACGACCAAGGCCTCCTCTTTGCTCTTTTCTGGTTTCTTGCATCATCATCTTTCAGTTACTTTATCATTTCTCCGGTGATTGGCGTACGCATCGTCTGCCTCCTTCACACAGAAGACAAGATCTATGAGATAGCAGAGTCTTATTCTAACTCTGTATTGCTGCCACCGTGGAACTGTGGAATGCGTGTAACAGAGTTTGCTTTCATTAAATAATGTGCCTTACCTAATTTGTGGAATAAATTAGTACGTAAAGAGTGGCCAGCTAAGGAGAACAGGGCCCTCTCTGAATCAGCTAAGCATGGCATATCCAACCTCACAAGAGGCTGAAACAGTAAGCACGGGGCCTACAAGGGTCTGTAGCAGGTCCTTTGAATGTATGCTAGAGTTACTAGCTTGGCATTTTTAGGGGGCTCCTGACTGAGAGAACTGGTGGGTCTCTGACTGTTGTATCTGCTCTTGGGAATCTTTTCCTCTTACTAGGTTGCCCTGTCCGACTTTGATACAGTTTTTTGCTTCATCTTATTATATTTTATTTTGTCATGCTTGATTGTTACCTCTTAGAAGCCTGTTATTTTCTAATGAGAGACAGAAAGGGAGTCCATATGGAGGGGAGGGGAGGAAGAAATGGGAAGGAAATCTAAAATCAGTATTACATTAAAAAAGAATCTATTTTCTTTTTTTTATTTATTTATTTTTATTATTTTACAACACCATTCAGTTCAACATAATAGCCACAGATTCCTCTGTTCTCCCCCTCTCGCCCCCCTCCCAAAAAAGAATCTATTTTCAATAAAATAAAAAACAAAAGAGGATGCCTGTTTGAACTGTGCTCCTTCAGAAAGATTTCAAGTTCCAAGCACCATGTATGGCAGGTCACTTGTTGTCTTTGAAATCCTGACTGAGTGGTGTTTATTTTTTGCTTATAAATGACTCCCATACTTTATCTATGCCCTATCCATTCTGGGTGATGGACAGTATCACCCCTCCATGATTATCTCTGTGCACAAATGCGCACGCGCACACATACATACACACACACACACACACACACACACACACACACACACACACACACACTCTACTGCCTGTCAAAGCTGTTTTTGCTGGCCAATTAGTTGATTTCTGTTCCCGCCAGAGGGTGTGCAGGTTAATTACCTCTGAGCCTCCCCCTCCTGCATCCCTGCTTTTATTTTCAACTTGCCTCCTGTTGTTACATTGTTTCCCTTACTCCACCCACAGCTGTCTTTATTCGAGTCTCCCTGGGTAGATGGAATGAACTTTGTAGCTGTTGTTGTGAACTATTCAGTGTACAATGATTGTCTATTTCTTATCTCCTGCCTGGGCTCTTGGATGGTATGTGAACTTTGCTGTAGGGGGTGGGGCTGCATCCAACCAGTAGTGTTCAAAACTCATGATTTAGAATAACTGCCATGTGGTATTTGAGTTCAAGTCCACCAGAGTCCTAGAGCCTGAACTGGAACCCTGTATGTGGACTTGACTCCTTAGTGGGTTTTGTGTCTCAGTTTCTTCATCTGTAATATAGAAACAACTACAGAACTCCCTCATCTGATAGAGATAGTCTATGGAACCATTTGACCTAGTAGTTGGCACCTACTAAGCACTGGGAGACAGATATTATTGAATCCCTTGAACTTGTTAGCTAGCCAACCAGCCTATCCTACTCAGTGAATTCCAGGCCTATAAGAGACCCTGTTCTAGGAAAACAGATGGATGATACCAAAGGAATGACACAGAAATTGTTCCTATACCACACAAGTGTACCCACACATGTACCTACCCCCATACCCCTACAACGCACACAAACATGCACATACAAAAAGTATAATTTTAGGGCAAGACACAATTAATTGGACAGAGAGTTAAGGAAAAGGGACTTGAAAAACATGGACATACCTCTGAAGTCATAGTGGATACCTAGCATTTTAGGAGATGTAAGAATTGGGCTGGACACTAGAACAGGGGTTAGATACAGTTAAAATGAAAAGCTTTGAAAGGATCCCTGAGGTATATACAGTGGTTACCTCATCATAGATAAATTAGCCAACTACAACATGAAACACATTCACCTGAAATCTTGCATGGTACACATTTGTAATACCAGCATGTGTGAGGCTAAGGCAGTTGTGCTGTATGTTTGATGGTGGCCTGGACTATATAATAAGAACTGGTTTTACATCTCTACCAAGAGACATATTAAAAAGATTCATTTGCAGTGAATATATTTAAAAAGTGCTTTTATGCTAAACATATAAAAGCTTTTTGCTTGTCATTATTACATCAACAATATAGTATAACAATCTTTGTATAGCATTTATATGATATTAGACAACCATCTAGAGATAATATAAAGGGAACAGGAGTTGCATGTAGGCTACATGAAAATGATGCATGATTTTATGCAAGAATCTTGACAGCCTGGGTGGACTTTAATATCCACAGAAGTCTTGAATCAAACCCCAGGATACCAAGGGAAGTCTGTAGCAGTTCCTTTGTCAACTGTAATTATTTCAAAGTCCACAGGCTCCTTATTTAGCTGCTGTCATTTAGAGTGACATGTTGAGTGCTGGGTGGCTGTTTGCACCAGGTTGAGGAACATTTGGTTCTTGCTGTCAGTCAGTGTCAGTGGCCTGCTGGAATCCACCCCAAGTACATTTCCTAAGAGCTGGAGTATTTGAACTGAGTTAACTTTGAAACATGGATGTCCTGAAAGTTAGACTTTAATCAGAGATTCTAAAATATTTATGGGCTTGAGTGGAGAAGAAACTGTGGACCCATGCTGTTGGCCTGGAATAGTTGACCATGTTGGGGGCAACATTCAAAGATGGCAACAGTTCGATTTTTGCATCTCCAGAAAGTTCTATTTTGTGGTAAGATGAGGACATGAATTCTGATTCCTTTTCTTCCTTACTCTAACAACATTAAGTTCTAGTTGAAACCAATATGGACTTCGTGGAGTGCTGTGGGATGTTCTGTATGGCAAATGTGTTGCTCTGACTGGTCAATAAATAAAATACTGATTGGCCAGTGGCTAGGCAGGAAGTATAGGCAGGACTAACAGAGAGGAGAAAAGAAAGAACAGGAAGGCAGAAGGAGTCACTGCCAGCTGCCGCCAGGACAAGCAGCATGTGAAGATGCTGGTAAGCCACGAGCAATGTGGCAAGGTATAGGTTTATGGAAATGGATTAATTTAAGTTATAAGAATCGTTAGCAAGAAGCCTGCCATGGCCATACAGTTTGTAAGCAATAGAAGTCTCTGTGTTTACTTGGTTGGGTCTGAGCGGCTGTGGGACTGGCGGGTGACAGAGATCTGTCCTGACTGTGGGCAAGGCAGGAAAACTCTAGCTACAATGGAGCAGATTTTTCAGCTGATTATGACTTAAGAAACTACAGGTCACACATACACATCGTACTCCACATGTGCGGAGGTCAGAGAACAGCACTGTAGCTAGTGCTCCCACCATGTGGATTCCAGAGACAGAACACAGGTTTTCAGTCTTGGCAGCAAGCATCCTTACTTCTTGCATCATTTCCCTGGCCCATACTTTCTGGTAGAGCATGAAGTTTGAACCAGAAGAGGTTTCTTCAGGTTCTGTTTTTACCTTCTGAGTTCCTTCGTGATTATGAATTCACCTTTCAGCCACCTGTATAACATTGTAAATACATAGAGCAAGGATTTGAGAGGGCTAAAGGAGCACATTACAACCAAACCAGAGTCTTTGAAAAAAGCTTTGCTGACAACTTAACTGATCAGTTTCCTATTACATCTCACTGGCTCTAGACATCTCTCCATAAGCCTTGCAAATGTAATTATTTGGCTGGGCACATCCATCTGCTTTCAAAGAGGGGAGGAGAACAGAGAATTAAGGTAGCGATGTCTATTAGTTACTTTCCTATTGTTGTGATAAACACCATGGCCAAGGCAGCTTATAGAATAAAGAGTTTATGTGGAATTACAGTCCAGAGGGAAAAGGGTACATGATGGTGTAGTGGCTGGAGAAGGCAGCTGAGAGCTTACCTCTTGAACCCAAGAAAGAAACAGAGAAAAAACTGGGGATGGTATGTTGCTTTGAAACCACAAAGCCCATCCTCCCTGGTGACATATTTTCTCCATCAAGACCACACCTCCTAAACCTACCCAAACAATACCTCCAACTGTGAACCCTGTATTCAAATATCTGAATATATGGGAGGCATTCTCATTTAAACCCCACACCACTGAACAATATCTGTCACAATGCATGTTTAGCTTGCTGAAGCCAAAAGGTCTATGATTTCTTCCCTGGCAGCATCTAAGCTCATGGTCTAGGACACATGCCTAACGTGTCTGAGGTTCCACACTTGAATGCTGACATTTCTGATATCCAGGTAGTGTGGAAGAAGAAGCAGGTGCTGGCATGGCTTTTATGCAGAAGAATGAACTTTGGCAGGTTGCTAAGCAACTTTAGGCCTGTGTTTTCTGGTCACACAGCACTATCTCCGATAAATTGTTTTGAGGACTGAATGGAATTATAAGTAAAATGACTTGGCTTTGTGAATTGGAACATAATAGATGGTTGATAAATGTCAGTGTTACTTTTTTTTATGCACAAAGTTGGAGGCTGTTCTTTAAGGATCATAGCATTTGGACTTGCCAGATCATTTATTTAAACAGCTGTGATGGAATGAAAATTTTAGTTTCCTTATTCCTTTAAATCTGTCAAGAGTCTTTGAGGCCAGTGAGATGGCTCGGGGGGTAAGGGTGATACAAGCCCAGTGACCTGAGTTTAAATCTCTAGAACTTGTGTAAAGGTGGAAGGAAAGAATCAACTCAGCATTGTCCTGAGACCTCCAAATATGTACCATGGCAAGACCACATTCACCTGCACATCTCTCTCTCTCTCTCTCTCTCTCTCTCTCTCTCTCTCTCTCTCTCTCTCTCTCTCTCTCTCTCACACACACACACACACACACACACACACACACTCAAAAACCTCCTAATAATTAAAAAATTCTTATTACATTTAAGCAACTACCAATAGGATGAAGGTACATTCTTTTTTGTCATTTAGTGGTTGTGTGCATGTATCTCCCATGCAGTTACACTTTTCTTCATTCAAACCCAGGCAGTTTGGCTGCAGTCTAATAAATGGACTAAATTTAACTTTCACATTCTTAAATAACTCTCAGCCAGGAAATAAAGCAGATAAGACTTGAGGAAGATAGATGTGTGCGCATTCTGGTTTTGACTGATAGATTTTTTCAAGAATGTGAGATGATGGACTTGGATTTTCATCACAGTTGAAGAGAGCAAGAGCCAGAATTTCACAAGCTCATCCCACATGGAGGGACCCTGCCACACCAAAACTCCACAGAAGAAGGAAGAAAGTACAGGACAAAGCATTACCCTCAGGGTTCTGTTAGACGTGGCTCCACACGTGTGCATTTGGAATGTGCTTCAACTTCATTCTATATATCCATGGCACAGCTCTACTGTAAAGCAAGACACACTCACAAAAGGACAGAGCCCCTTCTGGCCCAGCAGAGTCATGTTGCATTTATGTGATGGGGACAGGAATTATGAGCTCTGCAGGGCAGCTGCTGCATGTCTGATGACAAGTTGCATGCCACTTTTCCATAGTGACTATTCTTTACCTGGAACAGATTCTCCATGGCAACCTCTTCACAGGGTGCTTCTGTCTTTTTAAAACATACACATTGGGAAGGAAGTAGAAAATGGAGTAGAGAAAAGTGGGGTTTACAGACCCTGGGGAAAGAGTCAAGTGTCTATTTTCTTCCAAATTTCTGACTTTTCTTCTTAGATGGGTATAGGTGGGAAAGATGAGATTAAAGTTCACTTTGTAGATGACATCAGTGAGCATCCCTATGAGACATGGTTTGGGTCAATTAGTTTACACTATTCTTGGTCACTTAAGTTTTGGCCTAGTGATTTGCTAAAATGTCAAAGGACACTTTGGCCTCCCTCCACCTGCTCAATAAAGACTGCTCACCAAAACACAAGTTCTGAGGACTCAATGGCCAGAAAAGAGTTTCAATACAGTGTTTTCAAAGATAGGAGTTTTCAACAGACAGGGAGGGCTGAGAGCCCCAGAATGACTTTTCCATTATGGGTAGAATATTTTGCTAGCTGAAGTCTTTCTCAAGGTCTAAAATGGGAGTTCTTTGTAGCAAAATCTTTCCTTTGCTCACATGGAGTAAGCACAGAAAACAAGGTAAAGATAACAAAGAAACCCTCAGCATCCAGTTCCTCAGACTACTTCCCGCAAATGCCCCGAGCTGATTTTTGTTCCTCCCCACACCATTCACCTCTCCTCCTCCCATCAATACTTCAGCTTTTAAAAATAATTTATCCTATGACATTATACTCAGAGACAATATTTAATTTTAAATTCAGGGAGTGTGTAATACATTGTAGTGTACTTGTAAGTAACAATTGTGGTAGAGGACAGGTGCATATTGCAAAAAATAGAAAGTTCTAGAAAGTTGTTAGGTTCCTAGAATATAAAAATGGCATATGGAACAAAGACAAGTACACCAGTGGCTTCGGGAGTTTTTCTCCTCTGAGATCTTGCTTTTGTTTCAGTGAAGTAGAGAAAGAGAGTGATGAAGGATGAGCATCACACAAGCTGCTGACCCTGGTCGGTGCCCCTTAAACCTGCAGTTGTGTTGGTCAGTTGTGGACAGAAAGTGAGAATATAAACATTAAATCATGGCAGGCATGTAGGAAAAGGTCCAGAAAGGTCATCTTCATATCTGTCTGGCACTTACGCTTGGTACTTCCCCATAAAAACTATTGAGAGGAAATAGAGGCTGTGATTTTTAGCAAGAAATAGTGATAGTTCTGCTAGTAGGCACTAATGGTCTAAAGATGTCCAAATCTGCTTCTTAGTACTCTATAATTTACTTTCTCAAAAATATTTTCATATTGTCAACTATTCTAGTTGAAAATAACATATCCTTACCTTTATTTGTTTGATTGGTGTGTGCATGTTAAGTGTGTATATGGGTGCAGTACATGTGGAAGTCAGAGGATGACCTCAGATGTTGTTCCTCAGGTGCTTTCCACTTAGTGTTTTTGCGGCAGTCTGTCATTGACCTGGAACCACACCAAGTAGGCTAGGCTGGGAGATCAGTAAGCGCCAGGGATCTACCAGTCTTTACTTCCATTTTATCATCAATGGAATAACAAGCATGTGCCATCTTAGTGGCATTTTACGTGAGTTATGGGGATCACACTATGTCCTTTGCAAAGCAAGTGTTTTACTGACTGAGCCCACATATGCTAATCTTAGCTAGTAAAGAAAAAAATGTAGAGTCAATGAACATATTACTTACCTCCTAAAAATTAGGGTAAAGAACTTGAAATTGTTCCATGAATCTCTCTGCAAACGCCCAATGTATAGAATAGCCGAGGAGGTCACCTACTACATAAGAGTAACATATCAGAGGATGCATATGCTCCTTTTCATCTTTCTAACCACCTTGAAGTTGAACTATGTAAAGACATCATCTACTGAATTAAGATAGATTTGATATTTATTTTAGACCTTGAGCCAAAGGTTCGAGATTCCCACCCCTCTTCTCCAAGGATTCTGACCCTCATTGGGACAGCAGTGGGCATGGGAGAGGCACGATGTCAAAGTTGTCAGGAGCATTGTGTAGATATGTGGCTTCCATGTTAAAATAATCATGAAATGTATATTGCCAAGGTTTGTGTTTGTATAGTATAAAGGAACAGATAGAGTGCTTGCTAAAATTATACTTTGGAATCAAACAGTGTTGAAGTGGAACCCTAGCTGTTGTCTTTATGCTCTGATGGAGCACAGGACACTATGCCACTATTTCCTTGTGTGTTTGATAGGAACTCCTTACCCCTGTGCAAGTCATGTGAAAGGTCCAGTGCAAAACTTCTAGTACATGGTGTGGATTCAGTCACATCAATAGTCATCCTCCTCATGTGTCATTATCAAGAGTTGGCTTCCAAAATGAGAAACAATTTCCATGAACCAATATGTGACAGTGCTTCTGTTTTATGAGTTACTGCCTTTAACTGTAGCACTCTATTTCACATTGGCAGGGAGAATTCTGAGAGTCATTACCACCTTTTAATTGTTAAGGAATTCCAGTAGGATTTCTGATGCATTGTTATAGCCATCATTTTAAGGATAGTATTTGTTTATGTTAACTCATGCAAATATTGATATACCAAATGCCAGGTCAATTAGCCTTAGAAATTAATTATGTATTTAAATAGCAGTAAGATGAGAAATACACACCACGGAAGTTAGAGTTGGGAATAGATTCTGTAAAGTGAACACAGTTTCAATAATATATGGGGGATGAATAATTCTCCACCAAACACCAAAGTAATAATGTGCTGTAAGTACTGCTTTCCCCTGTAGACACTGCCAGGAATTCAGTGGGAAACAAGTAACATTATGAGGAAATATTGATTCACTGTGGGCACAGTGAGTCCTGTTATGATAAAGACAGTCTGTGGCCATTTGTTTTTTCATTTCCTTCTTTAAAGAAAAAAACTAAATATATGACTTGCTTACTGTAACCAAGACATTTAGATTGCATCCTTTTATAGAATAAAAAGATTTATTGGGCTTCAATTCTTTCCCCCACGACTTGGGTACCCCGAGGTCATGAAAAAGTGAACTCATTCCATTACTCTAGCTCTGGGTTTTATACTTACATTAAGTCTGGAGTCTGGTATAGGAATCCATTCCAATCAGTAGAAAGCCTCATCTGAGTTGTCTGGATCCATGCAGTGTTGTATCTTAAACTGTGACAATATGACAAAATGGAGCATATTGCACTTCACTGGGGGCTGGCCCTACTGTATATAATATTGGGTCAAGTTCCTCAATGGTACTCAGTGTTTCACCTGAAAAGTTGAGATAATAGTTCTTCTACTCATGGAGGAGTTGTAAGGATTGCGTAAATGGTGCACATAGAAATTTTAAATACATACTACATGAATACTAGGGCCCACTCAAGTTGATGTACCTATGGGTGATCTGACTTCAGTTCAATTGTGCATCTCAAACTACAGTGATTAACACCCAGGAGAAAGGACTTAAAGCGGCTTCACCACAGCCTGTCATAGGAGCCAAGCACATTCAGTTTAGGTGGGAGGTATTCTGGTGATGGCAGTACTTGACATTGATTTGTCAGTGCACTTTCTTGGGGACGAGTACCTTTCTGCACTTTCTGTGCAGAAATGTGGTCTGTCTCATACTTTGAAGGAAGAGATGGGGAATTATTAGAGAGGTTGCTCTGAACAGCACTTTCCCCTTCAAATACCCCTTCTAGATTAAACTATTGCATTTTCCCATCAAGTAATAGTCTTTCTCATCTTGAGTACATCCAGTGATTTGAGATTATCTTTATGTATGGAAGGAATGTGGAGGTCAGTGGGATGGTTCAACTCAGGAAGGCATTTGCTGCACAAGCCTGGCAACCTGAGTTCCATACCTGGAATCCATATAAAGTTAGAAGGAGGGAAAGGATGTCTCACACACACACACACACACACACACTCCTCACACACTATAAATAGATAAATAAATAGCACTTAGAGAAAGTCAGGAACACTCAGTGTAACCACTACCTCTACTTTATAGGACAGCGAATCATTTCAGGATAGTTGAACCATTTTTTATCTGGGGTTTCCCCACTAAATGTACCATAAAAACTAGACACATAACCCTTTTATTGTTCTGCTTCCTAGAATCCACCTTTCAGAACTATGCATATGCTAGCCTGTCTTCCTTAAAAGTCCTCATTCTCAGAAGGACCTCATCAGGCTTATGTAGAAGTTCACTGAGCCTGCTCTGGAGGACATGGTGGAAGTATCCTAGGTTAGATTGCATCTGGCCATGGAGTTAGCTGACCATGGATTGATGCTTAGACTATTATACCCAGCCTGTTCCTCCCTTTCTTCTCTAAGAGCCTTGGCTGTAAAGTGTGGGAATACTAAAATGTAGAGAAAGCTCAGTGTCCAGCAGTAGTTCATGAGGTTCTGCTTCCTCAGGCTGCCAAACTGCTGCTTGATAGACAGGTGATATGGTATGTCCTGATGTGGACATGCTTTTAGTGAGCTCACAGAAAACACTTTAACAGTCCCGCTGTTCCCACTCTCCTCTCATTTTCAGCCCATGCCCAATTCAGTTGGAGCCTCCCACATCATATGACAGGAAGGAAGGCAGTTGCAAGGATCTTTGTTAACAAAGAGAACTGGAGTACTGGGCAAGACAGTTGAGAAGATGGGCATCTATTCTGCTGGTTTCTAGTTAATTCTTTGCCTTCTCAGTCAACTGGGCTCAAGCTTGGTCTGATGGCAAGAGGAGACACAAGATCAAGGAACAAGCAAAAGAAAATACATTCTGATTTCTCAGGTCGTTTTTGGGAAATCTGTTTGGTCAGTGGGCCTTGCCAGTCAAAGAATGCATGCTTGGCTGTCCTTGATGCTGCCTCTACAGGAGCCTTCAGAAAGAATGCTGCAGCCCACACAAAAAAGGCAATTGGAAGGACCAGCTTGTGGTAACTTATTTTGAAGCTAGATTCTTCCTCATTCAGACAGCTCATTAGGCGACTCATCTGAGATTAGTAAGAATGTATAGATGTCTTCCTTTTTAATCCTTAAGATAGTCGCAGTTGACTTTCAGTTCCCTGCCACCAAAAAGCACCAGTTCAGTAAAGTTTTTTCATTTCAGATCTTTTCAACCTGGGTCGCTTTACCTTTTGTCCATGATGTGACTCTATAGAGTGCCCTGATTTTTGTTATTTCATTGTTTTCTTAAAGATGGTGTTAGTATTGATCTCTTTTTTGGGTGTGAGGGGAGTAAAACTTGTTAAAGTTAAGTAAGTTGCCCAAGGTCTTATGCTGGCTACTAGTGAGTAAAACTGGGGTCCTATGCTGTGT
This sequence comes from Peromyscus leucopus, assembly GCF_004664715.2. Classification (NCBI taxonomy): domain Eukaryota; kingdom Metazoa; phylum Chordata; class Mammalia; order Rodentia; family Cricetidae; genus Peromyscus; species Peromyscus leucopus. Next base: position 112,307,975 of record NC_051065.1, read on the forward strand.
ATTCTCACCTGCATATGATAGGGAGGCAAACTGGGAACCTCCAACCTCCCTCATACAAGGACACTTTACATCCAGACACCTTATTCTCTAGGGTAGTATCCATAGTTCTTTCCTTAATTCTGTTTCCATGGTGCACTGTACATTGATGTGCTTTGAACATTCTGGCATTTGCTTGGGGGTGGGAAGCCTTTCTCCAGACCTCAGCTTCAGATGCTGCCCACCTAACCATCTGTGGCAACAGATTTGTGTGTTATCAATTAAAGTCTAAAGGAAGTTGGCAAAGCCTCCTACTCTAACAGGATGGGCTAAAGACGTTCCTGTTAAGACAGAAATGGGTTGTGTCTATGATGGTGGTGGTTGGCAGCTTTCCAAGAACACTTTAAATATACCCGTGTCATGAATTGCCTAGCTTACATTCACTTCCAGACATTCTCCCCAGAAGTAGCTCTCCTCCATAGAATGGACCAATGCATAACTTGACAGGGCTACAGTCTGGGAAGCAGAGCAAAATGCACAATTTGGAGATCCAGCCCTGTGAATTTCACATTGACATTCACTTGGGAAGTTACCCCATTAAAAAAAAAATCTGTGAAATCTTCATATATCTATAATGCTAAGTTCCATTTATAGCCACAGAGTCCTTGGGTTCAGCTACTCAGGAAGACCATGTATCTCTTTGAGCTGGCTTCCTTGGTTACTCCAATGGTATTAAGTACACCAGATGAGCAGCTATTCTAACACAGACAATCTCAGGCCCATTCTCAAAATCTGTGGAAAAAAAATCTTTCACAAAACTGGATGAGTTAAATTTTAGTATAGAGATGTATAAAAAACTATGTTGATGTATAATAAACTATGTTTACTATATGTTATTCCCTATGTTATGTCCCAGGAGATTACAGATTAGCAATATGTAACTTCTATTCTGAAAGCACTTACCAGCAACTAAGACTAGCTGATTAATCTATCTCATTACTTTAAAAGGGTTTTTCAGGGTCTAGAGAGATGGCCCAGCAGTTATGAGCACTGGCTGCTCTCCTAGAGGACCCAGGTTCAATTTCCAGCACCCACACAGTGACTCACAACCATCTGTAACTCCAGTTCCAGGGGATCTGTCACTCTCTTTAGCTCCCCCAAGCACTGTACACATGTCATGAACAGACATCCATGCAGGTATAAGACTCATACACATAAAATGAAAATAAATGAAACCTTGTAATAAAGGCTTCTACAGTGGCTTATGAAGCAATGTGTCCCTGAATTACAAGAAATTTAGCTTCAGTAATAGTTAGGCCCTCATAGCACAGACATCACATTGTCTACCCTCCTGCCAGTAGCACTGTGATTCTATCATTGCAGAGTTTATCACTCTCAAGCATTAACCTATGGGCCCAGATGACTCCTTGTTGTGAGGTCTATCTCAGGCATTTCACCATCCTTGGAATCAGCCACTTAGCAGCATGAGTAACCTCTGTTTCTTCAATTATAACAAAGAAGGACCCCCCCACACATACACACTGTCACATGTCCCCAAGGGTGAGTGTAAAGAGGGGAACTCTCTCCAGATTGAGAAGCATGGAGTTAAACTAAGATGAGAGGTAGGGGGTTTACAGTGAAATTGGAGAAATGATTTCTAATCTTAGTCCAGTGTTCTCTAAAATGGGAAGAATTTGATTCTCTGAGGGTCCCGAGAAAGTGATTGGGAAGATGAGTCATTCTTGGAGACAGAGGGATGGACTAAATGGTCTCTCAAGATCCTGCATGACCCTTGAATTTCATGTCATGTTTAAACCTATAACCAAGCCCATTCCTCTTTGTCCCTTTAACTGTCGCTAGGACAAAAATTGTGCCTGATCGGCAGCTTATCTTCGGCATGCCCTTTATGTCACCAGAAGCTGGAGGACTCTATTTTTTTTTTTAAAGATCTTTTTGTTTTTTAGAAAACTTGGCAGAAGCACTCTTTTTGAAAGAGGGAAAAAAAAACAAATTTCAGGGCTGTGGAAAAATAACTTTCTGTGCTCCTAGGTTCCAGAATCGACCATTTGTTAGAACTAAGTATCTGCTGGGGTGTGAAAAATTCTTGGAAGGCATTTCCTAAATTTTGTTATTGTTGTTTTGTCACCTCATTCCCATGAACCTTCTCATTTGCTCTCTGCTGTCTGTGAGGCTGGGCTGGCCAAGAGAGGCTTGGCTCATCTTTCATTCTTAAATACCTAATATGTATCTCATGGTGGAGATACATATGTTTGTTTCAGCTTGTCTGTTTAGACAGTATTCTTTATCTCAAACCAGGAAGACAAGAATGTGTTTACTAAGAACACATTTTGATCACATATTTTACATTAATCTCTCTTGAAATACTGTTCCGCAAGTTCCTTTTTAATTTCCAACTTTGTCTAGTAAGGAAATTTTCACCTAGATGTCGATGTGAAAGCCACAGCTGCTGTAATTAGATTTCATATCAAATCACAACTCCTGGTATTTTTCTTCCCTGATCTTTGACCTTGAGCTTAAGTATAAAATCTTTCATCAACCCACAGAAAACTCCATTGGAAAGTAGGATGATAATAAACCATGTTAGAGCGTTGGCATGGTTACAATATCCAACAATGATGTAGGTGCCATCAATTACCTAGCTTGTTAGCTATTACTGATGAACTGCCATTTGTTAATGCTCTTTGACAAAACACACATAAGGCTTTATTTTCCACATAGTATGATACAGATCTTGAAAATATTGCTTTGGTTCACATAAGAGACAATTTACTGTATGGACCATGTTGCTGCCTGTTTGTGTAGGTGTATAGCCTGCAACATTCCTAGATTTTATGGCTCTTTGAGGGAGTGAAAAGTTGCTACAGAAAGACCTGCTAAGGACACCTTGGGAAGGTTTCCTCAAAGCCAGGATGATGGAAGTTTGGAAAACGCAGAAGCCATGGCTCCCATCTTGGTACCCACTTGATGTATGAATGAATCCAAAAAGATTCTATGTCCTACTCTAAAGCAATTGAAACAGAGTAAGAACAAGAACATGCTTTATAAGGTTTAATGTAGATTTTCCCTTGGATTTCCCATATATCTTTAGACTAGATCACAGTCCCCTGTGGGAGACCTGGAGCACTTGACCCTAGTGTGTAGTTGGAAAGAAATACTTACAGAGTTTTGGGAAGATCCTCTAATTAAAATAGTTTATCTGATATAGCATAATGTTGAATATTGATTATGTGTACACGCTCATCTTCTGAAGGGGTAGGACTATTCACATAATATATTTCTTGCTTAAACAGACTTAAATTACTGAAATCAACTTAGGAATGTGGGGATACAAGCTGAAACAGAATGAGTAGAAATCATAAAAGCCTTTAAATGCTCATTAAGCAGATTTTAAAAAAAAAAACCTATATTGTGATGTTTTGATAGAAATCTGGCTGGGGTGTGCCTGCTTTCACTAGACCAAAATGTAGTGATATATTGGGAACCCTAATAAAATTTGCCTCCAGATCAGAGGAAAGAACATGCCACTAGATTAAACATAAAGGCCAGGCAGTGGTGGCACACACCTTTAATCCTAGCACTCAGGAGGCAGAGATCCATTTGGATCTCTGTGAATTCAAAGCTAGCCTGGACTACATGAGATTGACTTAATCTAGGATAGAAACAGAGCCAGGCAGTGGTGACACACACCTTTAATCCCAGGAAGCAATGGCTGGGGGAAGACAGGTATATAAGGTGTGAGGAGACAGGAACTAAAGGCTTTTCAGCTGAGGAACCCCTTTCGGCTAGAGGCCTTTTGGCTAGAAAGCTTTTTCAGGCCGAGGAGTTGGTGAGGTAAGAGGTGGTAGCTGTGGCTTGTTCCTTTGTCTCTCTGATGTTTCAGAACTTACCCAATATCTGGTCCTGTTTTTTTTTTTTTATTATAAGACCATTTAGAATTTGAACAACACCAGACAATTCTAAGAAACAGCAAGAATGCATCAGGGACAGACTTTCAATTTGCAGACAAATTAGTACAGAGGTGTTCCTGTGCCACCTGGCCCAGATGTCTAAGGAACAGTGATCTTCTACCTGTATCATCCAAGGGTCAAGTATCAGCAACTGGGCACCATCACTATGGCATATAGAAAACTTAAAAAACAAACAAGAAACCAAACAAGTTAGACAATCTTAAACTGTTCACTCTGCTCTACATTCCTAAGGAAACCTAATAAAACTCACAGAACTCCTTGTCCCCTCCCATCTGCTGCAGTTTTCTCACTTGGGACCCTCCCAGCCCAGGAGTCTTTCCCAAGGAACTCTGTGTGGCATGGCACACCTTCCAGGTTTAGTGGCTGTAAATAAAGACTCATCTTGACTTAAACTGGGGCTGAGTCCTGATAAACCTAAACATCATTAGGTGGAAACTGCATTCCTTCCATGCACCTGACATTCCAAAGAGAATAGTTTGGTCAAGCCTACCTTAAAGATGCCAGGAAAACTTGCATTCAGCAGGCAAACTCATCTTACACAAAGCCTATTTTATAACAGTGTTAAATAGCCCCCATAACTTACTATTGGTGAAATTATTGAAGCCACTCCACATAGTTAAAAGGGAGGTTTATTTTGTGGGGTAACTCACAAGTGAAGGGATAGGTAACAGGGTATGGGAAAGGTGTAGCGCAGTCTGGCAGTGTTCTCTGGAGAACTCTGCTCCGTCTACCTCCAGTGTCCAGGGTCCAGGAACCAAGAGAGCCAGCGCATCCAGATCTCGGGTCTTCTGGGTCCTCTCTCGGCTTCGCCTTGTAGGCGTGACAGTTACTGAAGCCTCAATGGGGCTTGGAACTTCCAGATCAAAGCTGGAATGGCTACCCACTACAACTTGCTGAAATATCCAGAAATATTGTCAACACAGACCATTGTTGAGACTTGGTAGTCTTCTGATGATAGGGGTGGCTGACAACTGTAGCTCACCACCACTACTCAGCATCACTAGAGATTGTGAAGCCAGGAAATGATTAAAATTCATCATCCAAAGCAGAATGTCTACTCAATGGGTATCACTTTCATATCATGTAAGTCTGCAAAACTTGATATTGAGCTTCTTGTAGGTTGGGGAATGGCTATGTAGTGAAGCACATTCCTGAATTGCTGTCTGCTCTAGTATCCATAGCTAATGGATCCAAACATAAAACAATACACAATACCCTCAGAACAAATGCCATTGAATTCACGACCATCTGTGACCACCTTTGATTCTGATCATTGGCAACTTCAGTGAAGCATTTCAATTGTTTTATAGCTATTTCTCAAATGAGTCCATTCTTTGCTCTTTCTACCCATCTGATGATAGACATGAAACAGAAATTTGTCTACACGACCAGTTCTTTGTAATTAAAGTACCCAGTTCTTTGTGAAGGAAGTAGGGTATACCTACTTTGCCTACTGTTTACACCTGTTGTGAAAATTTACTGTGGCCTGTACAAAATAAACACCTTAAAAAACCTTGGTAGAGCAGCATTCTAAACACATTTAAGATGTTGTTGGGAGACAAGCTTACTGCTTGGAAAGAATACTGTCTAGAATTAAGGAAATTGTTGATCACATTTGTACAGCATAGAAATTAGAAGTGATAAATCAGGACACTGCTCCTGATACTGTTTCTATATTTGGCTTTTGTCCAGGGTCTGGGTGTGATTGGTTCTGTGTGGGAAAAGACAAGAGAAACTTGGTTAGCTGGTTTATCTAATGAATAGTCAGAGATCCTTTTTAAAAACTCCTTTGCATCTCTTACAGATTTAAGGGTTGTTCCACAATGGCAGAGTATTATTCTTTCTCATTTGCTCCATATTGGTTAAAAGCATGGTCTCAGAAGGCCAGAAGAGCAGGCTCTTTCCCAGGAGCATATTCGTTTAATCTCTTGCAGCATTTTGAATGAGTGTATTCTGCCAGCTGGGTCCCTTATTAACTAATAGGCAATAAACTTGGACACACACTCAGATCTGTTTGCCTCAGACATTTAGCTTTATATTTGTAGTCTGCATGGCCTTCCTATCAGACCCTCGGCTTCTCACTTCTGTAATGGCATGCACTTGAACAAGTCAGTTCTGGACAGTATCTCAGAGGATTCAAAATAGCATTTGGCTTGTGGCCTGGATCCTTGTCACTTCTCTGCTCTGACTTGCTCACAGCTCCTGAGGTGTTCAATGTTTCTCCCAACTCCATCGTTTTTTCTTAAGTAGCTCCCAGTTCTTATTAAGCCACTGAGAAGTCCAGCTCCCACTCTAGAGGAAAAGCATAGGGGTCTCCTTCCCATGCACAGGGCAGCACTTTATGCTAGGGACTTTTTTTTAAAAATCAGTATTATAGGATTCAAGTTCAAGATGCATGATAAAAATCCAAACCCAAGTTCCCAAATGCAAAAGATTCTTTCAAATAAAATAAACTCAAACTGTGGGACTTGGAAACAAAATGCTCTCTCAAAAGTAGCAACATTTGTTTCTTTAAGTTTATTTGTATTAGTGTCATGTAAGGTACAGCCACTTCCAGGAGTAAACTGGAATGTTCATGTGCCTGAGTCAGCTAAGCATTCAGGATGTGTTATTCACTACATCCCCTTGCCAAGCATATGTACTAAGCCACACTTTCCCCACACTTTATGGTTAAGGAAACTAATGCTTGCCCTTAATATTCACTAAGTGCTTACTTTTTAAGCCATTACTCAAATACTTTCCATCACCTAAGTCAATAATCTTAATTTATTTAACTAAAAGAAACCCAAGTATTAGTCACTGTTGTTATCCTGTTTAATGAAAGATGAAACTGAGGTGTGGGGCTTTAAGGAACTTACCTAAGTATTCTAGATTTAAGTCAGGGTGTCAAAAGCAGACAGAGACTGTATTGTAGAGGTCAAGTGTGGTATACACTAGCTTCTCTATTGTCAGGAAAGCTGGAGCTGTTGGGGTGGGGCTGCGGGGCTGGAGCTGTGGGCTGAGTCACCTGCAGTTGCCTTTACCTTGAGGACTTTCCCTGGAAAGCTGTGTTTATTTCATTTGAGTCGCTGCATAGGTTTCAGCACTGAAGGAAGGTCTCTAGCACTGTGAGGCAAATGCTGTAATCATCCACATGACTTGGTTCTTTATACAGTAATATGAAAATTGTCAATTATGGATGAATTATGGATGCTACAGATACCTGTAATTTTCGGCTGCAGCTTTGTAAACACACACAGCTGCCTTTAATTGCATTTTACCAGTCATGTAATTCATTAGCTCACACCTGCAGCTACCCGAGACACCGAGCCAAATGAACGTAGCTTTCGGTTTGCACTTTCTGTGTTTCCTGTGCTCCTATTTAATTACCGCACTCAGAGGTTGGGGGATTGGTTAAAAATAGGGTTCATCTAAAGAAGAAGCCTGGTGATTATCCTTGAAGCACATGCTAAGGCTGCCCTCTCAGACATTGCAGTACATCACTGCTTTATCAGTCAAAGCCCAGGGCAGTGAGGAAAAGGAGAAAATTGTAAAATGGATTTTTTTTTAAACTGTTGTGCTAACAAAGGCAAACCTTTAGAAAATGAATGTTGGGAAGTCCTACCACCAAAGCCATGGAGGGTGCTAGCAGATTCTGGTGTCCAAGGGGAAAGACAACATAGGTTGTGAGGTTGTATCTTGGAAATGTGGTCTCACAAGACTAGATTAGCAGGGTGTCTTTATTTTAACTTTCCATTTTCTTCTTTCTTTCCCACCAATTGAAATAGTTGAGTTGGTTTGTTTCTAGTTTTTCTCCTTTAAAGCATTTAATGACTTTAGTGCTATTTCTACCAAATTCTATCCATATCTTATCATTTCCTAAAAAATAGGATTCCTAGTAAACAACAGTAACAACTGCAGTTCTGCTTTGGGAGAACATGCCCAACATCCTATTCAAAATGTGGAGTTTTCAGTATCACCCAATGCTATTGACTTTCCTCATTGTGTATACTCAGGATCCAGAATTTAGAGGAACTAAGTGACTTGCTTGGCTTGAAGGTTCACTTGGCAAATGGGGTCTCTGGTTTAAATCCAGGCTGGCTATCTCTCATAACCACCTTCCCTATCATGATACCACCCGCCATTTCCTAGTGTATGAAGATTCTAATCATTTCTTCTACACCTGTCACCACTGGCCTTCCCCTTTATGTAGTTATACCTGTTGTACAAACTGCAGAGCATTTTGTGAAGATCTTCTTCCATTGCTGGCAGTCAGCATCAGCCTCCTGACTTAAGATTCAGTGTTTTCAGAGAAAAGAGCTCAAGCAGGCTGAAGCATAAAAGATAATTTGTTTGCTTATGTAACATACAGCTGGGTCCAGGTACCTCTCTCTCCTCTTCATGTTTTAGCTCACTTTTCTTTTTATGTTAAGTTTAGTCTTAAGTAACTACTTCCAAAGTGGCGATGAGGAGGTCCTCACTATCTAGTGTATTCTAGCAGATTATACCTCCCAATCACATAGCCAATATTTCAACAAGGTTACTTCAAAAGTCCTAGGATTTATGGCTCAGATGACTTCTATTACCTGGATGAACAGAATAGAAGTTTAAATGATGAAGTTCCATGGGTGCTGTTTGTGGTCTTGGGACTGGAGGATAAAGGCAGTGCAGGATGGAATCAACCACTCATTATCCACATAGAGAAAGGGGCAAGAGAGATTGGTTTAAAAAGGAAGGCTGGGTCTTAACTCTAAAAATAAAGAGTCTGGATGCTGGGTAGATAAATCAATCAATGCCCTTCTGACCCATCTCTAGATAAAATGAGCTATTCTCTCTTTGCTCATAGTTCAGCAGTCATTCCTCCCTGATGGTTAAGTTTAGCGAAATTTTCTCAGTAAATATTTTAAATGGTGCCCAATCTAGTAGTCCAGTCTGTGCCAGCTGTGTCTCTACATAGATCAATACCAAACTATTCACATCAGACCCAATTAGTGTTCTGATTGTATTCATTTCCCAGATGCTTCAAATTACTAAAACGAATAAAGTGGTTTACGATGTGTCACAGGACACTTTCAAGGACCGTTTAGAAACTGCTACAGTTGGAGAGCAGGAAGGTCATGGTTGGGAACTGGTAAGAAAGACAAAGGAGTAGAGAGAATGATGTTTTGTTGAGAAAGTGGGAAGAGGTAGATAAATGAGGACTCACTGTAAGTTGAAAAGCTCCTTTAGAGCTTTGAATGGCTTTAGAATCAAGCTCTCAAAGGCTGCCTTATTTTTGTTGTTCATGTTTTATTTATTTTATACCTCTAGGTTCCAAGTATTAGCATCATTTGTGTTTGCAGAGATACCTTCATAGAGCAGTTAAGATTCACACATCATTCTGATGATGCTATGGAACTCTCATGTCTAAGAGGCAACCCTCTGATGTTGACATTTTCCTTGAGTGAAAGAGCCCTGGGTGAGACTATGTGCTTTTGACATTAGTATTGCTTGGGTTGATACATAGAAAATCCACCTTTCAAGAAACCAGTTCATAGCCTTAAGTGTGACTCACATTATGTTCATTGTTTATTTAAATCTATTTGCTTCCATGTTCTAGCTTTTCACTTTTAATTATGAAGAATTTATATTGGTCACCTGACTACTAAGAATGATCAATGCTGGCTCATCTAATACATGGCATATAATTCTTTTTCATTTGGTTCTATTATTTTAAATAGTTTATTCATTGAAAGAAAGTTTCACAAATATATACAATGTATTTTGATCATGCCCATCTACGCCTTCAGTTTCTCATAGTATATCCCTCATCCTCTCTTCCAACCTCATGTCTCTTTTCTATTTTTATTAATAATCCCTGAGTTCAGCTAGTGCTACCTGTATATACAGGCATATATGGTCATCCACTGGGGCATACATAAATGACCAGTGACCACGGACTTCACGGAGAGTGATTCTTCATCAGCAGTTACCAACTGCCAATAATCCCTCAACTAGGAGTAGGGCCTCAGAGGCCCTCTGCCATCCATGCTCATTTTTTTTTAACTGGTTTGGTCTTATTTACAAAGGTCTTGTGCAGCTGATTACAGCTGCAGTGGGTTGTTGCTTGCAACAGGTATGCTATGTCCAGAAGTCAGCTCTTCACAGCTCACCTCCCAACCCACTGGCTCTTACACTCTTGCTGCCCCATCTTCAGCAAAGCTCACTGAATCTCAGATGAGAAGAAATGGATACAGGTGACCCATCCACAACTGAGTAATGTTATTTATACTTGGCCCATTGACTAGTTATGAGTCTCTTCATTGACCACAACATACGGCAAGCTGTGATGTTAAATGTGATTCCTCTGATTTCCTGAAAAAGGAAGAAATGTGTTCTGTGAACATTCAGCCAACTTTTTCTTTCATCTTTCCTGGGGCTTCCTTTGGCTTTTAGACTATTGTACAACTTTGGGAGTTTAGTTAGAAAATCATGTTTGTGTATAAATTATGTCTTTGCTGCCGATCCTTGTACTATGTTATTCAAACTTGTGGTGTTTCCACGAGGCTCATAGTTGTCTCTTCTTATTCCCTTCTACTCTGGGCTTTACCAGTGAACACTTGTGGATTTTCCTTCTCTGGGCACCTGAAGACTGTTTTGGTTGTCCTGTCCTGAGGGGCCTGGATGGAGGTAGCAGTTCTTGCCACTCTCTCCAAAATTTATTTCCACATAATTTTCTTTGTTTCAGTCATGGGAATGGGCAAGCGCGCGCACGCGCACACACACACACACACACACACACACACACACACACACACACACGCACGCACACCTTATATTATCAATCCAATGCACATTAAACATTTAATCTCTACTTTCTGTGCCAGAAAATTCCTAGAGCAAGAAAATGTAGAAGGGCTTGATGACCATTGTGCAATAAAAATAGGAGAGGGAATATAAAAACAAAACCCTCTAACAATGAACTGCCATACAATAAATAAAAGCTGACATGTATTGAGAATGTTAGTTACTTGTCTTATTATAATTTATAAAGCTGACACCATGGAATAGGTTGTGTTTTCCCTATTTTAAGTTGTGAAGCTGAGACTTGAAGAAGTTACACTAATTCTCCTCAGACATAGTCTGCATTAGGTGGGATTCATGATGAGACCCCAAGCAGCGCAGACTTCTAGTCCTAACTCACGGATAGCGGCATCACGCTGAAGAGCAGACACCACGGGGCTACAGCAATGGAGGAGTCTAAGAAGTCCTGACAGTCCCTTGGCCTGTTCCAGTGTTAGCCGAGAGTCATGGCACCGTGAGAGTCATGGCACCGTAGTCGTCAGCATTTGTGCTGGACAATGGATGCTCTCCTGCCTTTCCCAGCACTGACATTATCCTTATTTTACAGACAAGAAAAAGTGGAGTGCCATTATCAGGTATGTCTTATTTAAGATCTAAGCCATGACTCAAACTAATCAGTGCCTGTCCACTGTCATCCCACAGGTCAGACCCTATGCCAGGCTGTGTGCCTTGCAGAGCTCCTGTTACAAGGTGCTGCACAGGAGGATGACTTTGGTCATCCTCCTGTATAATCTGAGAAGAATAGCTTGTACTTTTGGGGGCCACAAGCTGAAAATTAACAAAGTGTTTCAGTAACAATAGGCCAACGGAAAGGGTTAGATCTGAAGAAGCTGCCTGAGGCTTGATCAGAGTTCAGCTCTGAAGACAACACTTGGAGAGGCCTCATTCATATCTGGGTTCCTTTGCTTGCAGCAGGTCTTCATGAAAGACCAGTTTTATGCAGTACTTTCAGGGTATTAAAGTTGAACAGCTTAAAGTTATGTAATTAATTGCATTCAGCTTCAGTTACAATTACTAATTGATCCAAGCCTGCCAGCATCACACCTGGCAATAGACAGGAACACAACAGTGACATCAGGCAGGTGGTGGCAATAATGAGGTTATTACCTTTCCCCCCCTTCAAGTACCAGGTGGTCCAAACCCCAGGATCAGGCAAGCTGCATTTGGCCCATGGGTACCATTTCTGATTCTGAAGTTATTTTGAAGGAACTAAGAATAGTCGCAAGAATAACTAGTAGGTGGGATGAGGTAAACCCAGTACCAAAGTTGCCATACTAAGACAAGCTTGAGGGATGAAATATCAGACCTTGAGATTTTCCAGGAGAAAGATTAGGTCTACAAGAAGGAAAACCTGCTGGACCAATGGCCGCTGTGCCTGTGAATTCTCTGACTACCAGGCTACCCCTTGAACCAGGCTCTCTGGGCATAAAGGATGAAGTTATAGAAGTAGGCCTGTGATCTGAGGATATGGGCACTGTGTGTAGAGGTCCTATGTGTCAGTTTTGAAATCAGGTAGACTTATTTGTCTGGGCGGTGGGGTTTTTTTCTTCCTTGGTTTTCCTATTAAATGTGATACTTTTACAAATTATATTACTTTCTGGGCCTTACCTGTAATTATTATGGATGGGTGGTCAGTTTGCTCACTAAAGAAGAAATGTATCAACATGGCTTACTGCAATGCTGGCTGCACAATAAATTATCCATTTACAGAAACCTGTATTTACCTTATTGTATCCAAAATAGTAAGTGGTTGGGTGACTTAATAGTCAGTTAAGATTGATTGACAGTGATCAGAACTTTTGAATGACAAATACTACCACCATAATTTAGGAAAGAGGGAAATGTTCTTGAGTTCTTTTTGCAGACTTTGGTTCTGGGCTGTCCTATCCTACCTGTTGTGTTCCCATTCAGATTGATTTCAGAAGCAATCGGTGTGGGACAGGAGACATGTATTTGGAGAGCGTTCAGAAAGGAACAGGGAGAATTATTACTAGTGTCCTTTAGTTGTTGGTTTTCCTCTGGGTTTTTGTGTGTGTGTGTGTGTGTGTGTGTGTGTGTGTGTGTGGTCTTTGTACTTTCATGCCTGCTCTAGAGCATCCTATAGAAACTCAGGCTGAGGTTCACATTTAGTGATAGACAGAAGACTTCAGTGGATCCATCATCCTAAGTCAGAAGTAGAATATTGCCAGGAGGTACCAAGAGTTATCACAGTCAACATGATCACAGCCCTGTCCATAAAATCTGATAGATAAGCTTTTCTTTTACTGAATACAAATTATCCCAACTGAAATAGGAGAGGCTAAAACCTTGGTTGGAAGGCATACAGGCAGACATGAAAAGATATAGCTTCTTTATTTTTGAAATAGTTTCCAGTCTTTCTGGAACTGTCTTCACATCAATAGACATGGCTAAGAAACCCCACAATCTCATCTCCCAGGCTTATGCTTCATATTTATTTACCCAAGATGATGAAACCTCACATGTGGTCTCTTCAGTCATTTCTAAGTGGAGCTGGCATCCTCCAGTATATCTCCAGGCAGATGTGGCTGCACATTTCACATTCAGGTTGTCTTAGTATGTACAGTGCACTATAAGGAGCCCACCACCTTCAGATCCTGTATTAATGAAGACAGGGCTCCTTGGATATAAGGACTTTGATTAGGTGATGAAAAACTATCTTACTTTTCAGCCCACAGCAAACAGCTGGAAGGCTTCACTTCTAGTTCCTTCCCTGTTGATCTGTCCTTTCCTCCACAGGGTTAACCATTTCCACAGATCAATAACTTCCTGCTAGAATCAGTGGAAATTAAAACCAGCCATGAAGCTTCACTCAAGCCCTTTAGAAAATATGCCCCTCAAGAGCAGCCCTAATACTGGGGCTTCTGGTAGAATGGCTTTGCTGGACCTTTATTCTCTTGCCAGTCCTGGACTGATAGGGAAAGGGCTTCTGATTTCAGTACATCTCTTACAATAGCGTTCATCAGTATACTGCTGAGATTTCTCAGCAACCTCTCCAATTCAGAAGCATCTGCTCTCTCTGTTGCATGAGCCAGGCATCTAGCTTCCTAGCAACCTTTGGAAGCCCATATCCCCTTATCTATAGCTCTGCACACAGGGACCTTTTGGAACATAGAGTGTAATGGAATGCTATCTTTGTTCAAATTCAACTTAGGGGGCATTAATTGTGTGAATTGCTCACAAAAACTCTGTATGGGATCTTGATAATAAAAAGTTATTAAGAGTTTGACTCATTATGCACATTGTACAATTTTCTGGGAGCATGGGTAAGGATATGGACTCTGGTCCCAGGTCACAGTGTCAGCTGAAGGCAGCTGTGGTTAGAAGATGAGTAGAGAACCATGTACCTGTAAAGACTAAAAAGCAGAGCTGACCACAAGGGAGGAGCCTCTTGACATCACAAGCAGTGATTAAAGTCTCCTCCTCATCTAACTAGCAATAGGATTTTAAGCAATGTGCTGTCATTTCTTCATCTAGAAGGAAACAGCTAGACCAGCGGTTCTCAGCCTCCCTAATGCTGGGACCCTTTAATATACTTGCTCAAGTGGTGACCCCTCCAACCATAAAATTACTTTTGTTGCCACCACATCAGTGTAATTTTTCCACTGTTATGAATCACAATGTAAATATTTTTGTAGACAAAGGTTTGCCAAAGGGGTCATGACTCATAGGTTGAGAACCACTGAGTTAGACTATGAGCCCATAATTTTCCAGGTTGTGCTGCCCACAGCAATAGTTCTTTATAGTTTTATCAACAGACCTACCAAAGCAAGACCACTTGAAAACAAGACAATATATGCAGCATATGTATGAACATTAGGCGTGGAGAACTCCTGGAATCCCTTAAGCAAGGTGTGAACTTTACTTTATAGTAGAGAGAAGCTAAGATGGGAGAAAAAACTTTCCAGAGAATATGCCTCTTCATTCTAGAGTCTCTTAGAGCAGATGCCAGTGAACTTTGTCTATGAAAAAGTAAGAGAAGATATGTAAAACTCTGTGATCCATTCATTCCCTATTGCTATTGCTCAGCTCTGCTAAGGAATATGAATGCAAGCATAGGTTATATGTGATTGAGTTGGTATAGCTGTGTCTCAGTAAAGGTTCATTGACAATATTTTCTCTGGGACCAGATTTGACCACTGGGTCATAGTTTGCTGGGTAAATAGCTCTAGATATATTTCTTTCTGGTTTTGTGAGTCAACATAGGATGTTCTCTTCCACCACCATTCTGTTTTTAAACCTATGGTATGGATGTAACAATAGTAGAAATGTCAGAGTGGATGTGAGGATAGAAGTTGATGTAGAATAATTGGAGTAGTGCAAGCTTCTAGTAATTTTTTGTTTTATTGGCCATTAGTGGTAAGACTCAGAAAACTTCAGCACCTTCTCTGCCTCTTCTGATTATTAATACATATGAACAGAATTTCTACTCAAGAAGTCAGATTCTGGACTCTTCTACTGCCTTCCTGGGGCTAGAAAAAAGGATTTGGCCCAGTTTGTCTAAGCCCAGAGCCCAAGCTGCTAAACAGGACTTCTGATCACTTATTCATGGTGGGTAAACTTTGTAGGTCAAAATGTAAAAGCCCATGTATTCAGAGTATGGGTGACACTATTTGTTTAGAACTACATGCTAAATGTATTCCAACCATGCCTTTAATTTTTTTCTGTTAGAGATTCTAATGAAACTTTATATTCTATAACTCTCTCTGTCTCTGTCTCTGTCTCTCTCTCATGTGTGTGTGTGTGTGTGTGTGTGTGTGTGTGTGTGTGTGTGTGTGTGTGTTATATTATGGTAGTATTTGGAAGTAAAGCTAATTCAAATATACTTCTCTGGGTCTGTTAGAAAGCTGTTTATCATAGAATCATGTATTTTCCTGTGACTTAAAAAGTTTGATATGCTGACCAAAAATGTACCTTTCAATTTTAGGTTCTTATTATATATAAAAGACTCAAACCTCTAAGTAGCCCTCACTATTCTGGTTTAGAATTCCATCTGTGACTTCACCTCTAAGAAATAAGTGGTCACCAAACAAGCAGCAACAGCAGCCCCTGAGAACTGTGAGCAATGTGAACTGTTGGGTCCCATTTCAAACCCACTGAGTTGGAAACTATAGCACCCAGAATGTGGTGGCACAACCCAGCAATCTGAGTTACAAAGACCAAATAACTATGATACTGATGTCATTTGTTTGTTATTTTAAAGTATCCTAAAACATTCCCAATTTCTGTTTATGCCGTTGTTATAGTGAGTAGACTTGATGAGTAGAAGATTACAGTCAAGTCCCTTTGCTGGAATTCTACTCTTCTTAAGCCTCCTTGCTTGCTTATATTTAGTCCTGTTGGCATGCAGACTTGATCTTCCCTCCTTGGACTAGCCAGATTATGCTTACACCTTTTTGTTTCTATCTTGAGATACATAGTTTCTTATTGTGGTGCAGGAATAAGAAAAACTAAAGCCCTGTGGACCAAATCTTTCCCATGGCTTTTTTTTTTATAAATAAAGAATTATTGGAGCACAATCATCCTCATTTTTCAATTATCAAACATGCATTGTGCCAGCAAACCTGCAGAGTCACAGAAGATGTTGGCTAGTTCATACAGCAGAAGTCCTTTTGTATTTGTTCCTTTATAAAGACTACATTTTGTCTAGAGGTATAATCTCTACAAGTAAGACAGCTAAAGAGAAGAGAAGGCTATTAGCTTCAGTTTCCCACTTTTGAATTCAATATAAAAGACTCCCCGCTCTTCTCTGAATATGTTCCTCAATTTTCCAGATCATTCTTTGCATGGGGACTATAATTTTTCCCACCTGAATTAGTAAAACTAAATTTATGCACTCTTTCCCCTAAGGCTCAGTAGTGTAGTCTTTTGTCAGTATTCTGTTAAATTATCACAATTAAGTCTTCTTGGGAGTATCATTACATGAGTGTGTCTCAATCTGACATAATGAAATTGTGAAAATACTCCAAGAGGAATATTTTGAGTCCAGACAAGAAGCCTAAAAGGATACAATGTACTATTGCCTCTCAATGATGCAATCTGAAAAACCAAAGTGCTTTACAGTGTGCACTGTGTCCTGACTCAGAATGAAGAATGACAAAAAATTTTAGATAAATTGGTTTGTGAAATATTTATGTGCACTTTGGTGGCACAGACAGGAGGTAATGTGTTTTGTATTGAATCAGCTTGGGATAAAAAAAAAAAGCGCACAATGTTAATGAGATTTTTTAAAGCTACTTTTAAATTCATGTTGGCAAAAGACAAATAGTCAAGACTTTTAATTTCTATAAACTTAACGGCTAGAGAACAAATAAAGCTTTATTAACTTAAATAAAAGTAGCTTTTCTGTCAAGGGCACTGTGATTTATTTTTCTTTCCATGCAATGTTCTGAAGGGCCGTTCTTCTTTATGTATTGATCAGCCCATTCCAGTGTATTGGCCGGGTTCTTACTAAGTACTACTGAAGTTTGAAATGTCACTCAATAGCTGCCGGGTTCTAACTAAGTACTACTGAAGTCTGAAATGTCACTCAGTGACTCCAGAGAGGTATACTGGTCCAGAGGTTAACCACCAGCTCTTCTAAACAAATCATGCTATGACCTTGATGTATAACCTTGGGCCAATACACGATCTCTGCATGTTAGTAGTTGTTTCTTCCAAAATTTAAGATTTAAAATGGACTGAGCATCTGAAGAAGTCGATGCTGCACTTAGATGAGCTAATCATTCTAGGAAAGTGTTCTAAGAGCTCAGTTAATCCTGAAATATGGGCAGCCAATCTTTTGCCTCCTCATAGTCCTGTCTGATCAGCTCTGTCTCTGCATAATTAATTATTCTGGGCTAAAATTATGACCCTTGTTAGCTGTGACCCTTTAAAAACGGTGATATTCTTAAGTATTGATTATCAATAGATTCCAAGTGCCCGGAAGAGTGTGGTGCTAAGTTCATTGTGGACGAACTAGTCAAGAGACAAATTTTAGTGAATAAGCTGGAAAATCTGCTACAAGGATGGAAGGGTGTGTGTGAGCTGATGGTGGATGTAGTCAGAGTCTATTCAAACTCTCACTAAACATTCTTTTGAAATAAGCTGGGAGTACACAGGTGACTCATCCAGACTTCTTCAGTGTTAACTCACTTCTACAAAGGCTGAGACCCCCCCCCTCCCTTTCAAATTCCCAGATTGGGTCTCCCAACCTTCTTCTTTATGTAAAAATGTGGTTTCTGCTGACCGCTAGCAAAATGCCTTGGCTTGGGTGACTGGATAGTCTTATTTTTATTTTATTTTTTAACAGATATGCTAATCTCAGGAATGATGCATTGCAGCTCCAACATCATTAAAACAGTGTCTCATTGCTGCTCTGCAGCTCACTGCCGAGTCAGCACCCTCTACCACAGTCGTTTTTTTCCCCCCAGAGTTTTTAATTTGGCCATAAACCTTCACTCAGGGCAGAAAATTGACACAGAAAGGGCTTTTTTCTCAATGAGGGATTTTTTCGAACTGGATCTCAAAGTAGACTATTTAATGTGCATGAACCTGTTATGAGGTTCACAAATATTCAAGCAAAATTCTGAAAGGCCCTTAAGACACTGGAATTTGTGTGATCATCTGACTTCTGGCATTATATCTTGGAGGTGTCAACAGCCAAATTTATTAAATTCTTTCCCCATTGGGAAATTGTCCCAGGCACATTGTGTTGAATAGGTGCGTTCTTTCAGTCTCAGGAAGTTCAACAAATTCTTGCTTTTGCAGAATCTCTTCTCTTTTTTTTTTGTTATATTCTCTTTTTCATTTCTATCTGCTTTTGAGCTCAGCCAGTTTTTTACCTTGACTATGATATTTTATCTCTCTCTCTCTCTGTATGTATGTATGTGTAAGTTTATAAAGACTACATGAGAGAATTAGATTAATATCCAATTCTTGGAGTCAGCTCACAGTTTCCCATATGATTACTTACTTTATGGGTTATCTATAATGCACTTTTCCTTCGATTCTAATTTTCTCTTACATGTAGAAGATAACTTGAGTGAGTCATCTCCAATTCTCTAAGACACACATAGTGGCTGTAATAATCTTTGGATGGTCTTCTTAGGCGTATCACTTAAGGATGGTGTTTTCCCCTCAAATCTTCATTAAAAATGGGGTGGCAAACTGGCCCACTGGGTAAAGGTGCTGCCAAACCTGACCACCTGAGCTCAATCTTTGGGATCCAGAGGGTGGAAGGAGAGAACCAACTCCTTAAAATTGTCCCCTGACCATCACACATGCATTATGGTATGCTTGTACTCACACCCCCATCTAAGTAACAACAACAATAATAATAATACATATAATTTTAAACTCTATAAAATATGTCCAAAGTTAATTATTTCAATGTTTCTCTGTACATGCCACTACTTTGTAATATTCACATTCTCTTTCTTCCATTTTGTAGATAGACAATGGGGGCTATTCATACATGAACCCTTCTCACAATTGTTCAAGATAAGTAAGCTTAGGCCAACATGCAGCAGACTAAATAGAATGTAACAATGGAGGATAGCCTTGAAGCCTACAGTGTTGTGTCCATGGAGGGCCTTTATCTACTACCTTTTCAGAATCTCAGCTTATGCTTGGTGAGCGACACTACACACAAACACCTCTAACAAGAAAAAGTAGTGATTAAACTTGAAGTAATATCTCAGACTTGAGGTAGATACCCACCAGGCTTAATCAGCATCCATGCTGGGTAATGAAACTCCCCATGGATTCTGTCCCAGTCCAGACTGACTCCTATGATTAGACAAGGCTTTTGTAGGAGAAGACCCTGACTATATATTCTCAGGATAAATTGCTCTCTAATGTGGTCTTGTAGAGTCTGAATACAGAGTATTCTGAAGTTGTCAGAGTGCTAAGCATAATTTGTTCACTCATGAACATCTGCTCCACATCAGTTCTATGTTTTCCTCTACAGATGGAAGAGGTGAAAATGAAATCATCTTTACCCTCAAACTCTCTTAAGTCTATTATGCAAAACATCATTTTTCTGGGAAGATGTTCTCTAAAGGCTTTTTACTCAACAAATATTCAACTATTAAATTCTTTCCAAGGGCCACACATTCTTCTAAGTCATGAGTATACAGCATTGTGATATACATACAAGACCTGCCTCTTGTCTCCCAGAAATGGTAGACAATACAAAATAAGGATAAGTAGGAGGCAAGCAGCTCTGTTTTGGCCAGTGCTGTGTCCCTAGAATGAACTACAGAGTCTGGCACATCGCATGTATTCAATAATTATTTAGATACTTGAATTTAAATAATTGAGTAAAAACAGTAGTAGAAATGAGGAAATATTTTCATGGCAAAGTGGTCACAAAGAATAGAAGAAGGAACTGTTCATTCTTACCATGTGGGCCAGGTCAAAATCCAATCTCACCTTGGACTTTTCTACACTATTGAAAATAGTGTGAAGGAAAGTAGCAATGGCAAATGAAGGGAGGTAGTTCTAAGTAAAGCCATGACAAACCATAGCACATCCTCCTCCTGAAAGTTAGTGTGATCAGAGCTCAGAGACCACGCGGTGGGGCAGAACATGATTGCAAAGCTCTTATTTGCCAAGAACAAGATTTTGCTAGCATACTGAGATGAAAACAGCTAAGATTTCTTTTTTCTTGTTCTTGTTCATTTTTTTTAAAAAAATTACAATAAAACAACAAAAACAATGCATGCCACTCACTTGTACATGTGTACACACACACACACATACACACACACACATACACACACACAACAAACAACAAACAAACAAACAAACAAACAAAAACTTAGAATCTTATATGGTCCAGACTGGCCCAGAACTCTTCCTGCCTCTACCTTCTAAGTGCTAAACCTATAGGCATGTCTACTATGCCTTACATCTGACTATACTGATCTTGAATGCATGTGTATTTCTTGTTTCTTCTTTTATGGGCTCTTTATCCTATACTAGTCCTGGTGTTCTTGCTTCCTTTCAGGGTACTATCTGATAGTCTTTTCAGATAGTCTTCTACTTGTCATGTTATAACTCTTTACATATTTCTATGGTTACAGTAACAACATGCAAGCAACAGAAATAAGCTTTGTGTGTTTTTTTTTAAGATAACAATAGGCCACCGTGAGAATCCTAGCAGAAGAAAGCCACATAACAGCTAAAAGCTGTGCCTCACAAAGTAGATGAGATGTCAACAGAATGCTCACAATGGTACAGGGAGCCAAAGGAATTTGATGTTCCACATTAAAAAATAACACTGTGAAAGGCACAACAAAGCCTGTCACATGCCTCCCTTGTGAAGCCCATAATGGTAGAAGCAACCTTCCCCTGAGGACAGGAAGACAACATTTTTGTATAGAGGTGACAACTGAATCATCAGAGGAAAGTTCTAGAATTAAATGGAGGGCAAGACTCTCAGAAAGAGGCTGAGGGTTTAGTTTCCCATTCATGGACTTACAATCCCCTTACAGGCATGTGTTAGGGCCAGGGAAAGCACAGTGGCCACAAAGCCTCAGACTAGACATGTAGGGCCCAGTTTCTGAATGTTGAGGGGTGAGGATATGTGCTGCTCATCTATGCTTGATGCCTCTGCAATGAGAATGCTGTCTGAGGAGCTTGGAAGTTTGTGAAGCCTTTGAGAATGTTGCCTCCTTTTCTATTGTATAGCTACTTTCCCATTGACATTACAAATACCTAGCTTAGCACCTGAAGAATAGAAGGGTTTATTTTGACTTATAGTTTGGGGGCAGAGTCCATCATAGCTGGGAAATGAAGACAGCTGACAGCAGGAGTTGGAGGTCATATTTCATCCTCATTCAGGAAGCAGAGAGAGATACATGCTGGCACTCAGCTCACAGTCCCAACCCTTGGAATTTGTCATCTACCTCAGCAGTTTTCTCAGTTGTTCACTGTTCACTGGAATCCCAGTAAAGTTACCCTAGGTCACATGACTGGATGGGACCATAGTTGACACATGGGCTCCGGTCTGCTAAATCTCTGTGTTGAATGTTCCCTTGGTGCTCTAAAAATATGACTCATGCTATGATACTCAGCTCCTCACAGCATTGTCCTAGAAGACTACTTTGTAATGACCCTGGCAGAGTTAAAAATGAAGATTTTGGGGCTTCCCTCTGCCACCCATTCTGGAAAGACTCTCTCATTGGTCTGCATTTGAAAAACAAGAGCACTGAGGAATTCTTAGCACATCAGAGTTTAAGGACCAGTATGCAAAAATAAACAATTTCATTATAGTCCGAAATATTTAATAAAATTATAGAAGTCCAAATTCATTCTAAGGTAAAGCTTAAATAACCGAAGAAGAGCTGGGATGATGATTCAGTGAATAGAGTATCTGCCACACAAGCAAGGGGGACCTGAGTTTTGACACCCATCCCCCACATAATCTAGATGTCAAAGCAAGTGTTTATAATCCTTAGTGTTCCCACAGAAAAATGAGAGGTGGAGACAGGCTAACTGGAAGCTCACAGACCTGCTAGCCTTGCACATGCCATGGCAAACAAGGAACCCTCTCTCAAACAAGCTAGAAGACAGGTTGTCCTCTGAACTCCATAGGCTGTAGCATATGTATCTCACTAATACAGACACACACGCACACACACACACACACACACACCGACTTAAGAAATGAAAATGATTCTTTTCCATATTTATTTTTTAAATTGTACTATTTACTTCCTTCTCTTTCCTCCTCCAACTGCTCCCCTGCTTGCCTCCATATCAAGGTGGTTTCCTTTCTCCCAAACCCAACAGTCCTATAGAAAATCATCTTACTGGAAACAGATGCAGAGACCTACAGCCAAACATTAGGCCAAGCTTGGGGAATCTTGCAGAAGAGGGGAAGGAAGGATTGTAGGAGCCATAGGGGTCAGGGACACCACAAGAAAACCCACAGAGTCAATAGCCTGAGCTCATAGGGGCTCATAGAACCTGAAGTGACAACTGGGGAGTCTCCATGGGACTGACCTAGGCCCTCTGCATATATCTGACAGTAGCGTAGCTTAGTCTTGTTGTGGGACTCCTAACAGTGGGATCAGGGGCTGTCTCTGCCTCTGTGGCCTGTTTTGGGGACCCTTTCCTCCTCCTAGGTTACCTTATCCAGCCTTAATAGAAGAGAAGGTGCCTAGTCTCACCGCAACTTGATATACCATAGTGGTTGACATCAACAGAGATGTCTATTTTTGAAGAGAAATTGAAGAGGAGGAGGAGGAGGAGGAGGAGGAGGAGGAGGAGGAGGAGGAGGAGGAGAAAATGGGGTAAGGGAGGTGAGAGGTGTAGGGACTGGGAGGAGAGAAGGGGAAACTATAGTTGGGATGTAAAAAAACAAAAAATAAATAAATACAAAAAAAAAAAAAGAAAGAAAAGCATCTTACTACTTTCTGAGGAACTGTATATATACATTCAGAGGTATTTCTAAAGGTCATGCTGGCCTGAATACTAATACTATCCTCTATTTGTCCTTCAGTTTTTCACTAAAAAATTAGAAGAAACTGATAGTTAGCATGGATTTGGATTAATTTTTGTTTATTTTTTCTCATACTTCACACACACACACACACACACACACACACACACACACACACAAAGACCTGTTGTGTTTTGATTCAATGGAAATCATGGGGACACTACTCCTCATAGTGGTGGTTAGAACTGGAGTGGCTTCCCAGTTGGAACTATTTGGGAAGGTTTAGGGGTGTGGTCTTACTGGAGGAGGTGTATCACTAGGGGCAGGCTTTGAGGTTTCAAAATCCCATGCATTTCCAGTGTATTTTCTCTACCTCATGATACTGGATATGTCTTAAGATGTGAGTTCTCGGCTACTGCTCTAGTGCCATGCCTGCCTGCCTGCTGTCATGCTCCTGGGCATGAGAATCATGGATTCTAAACATCTGAAACTGTAAGCCCTAGATAAAGTCTTTTTTTTTTTTTAATCAGTTGCCTTGGTCATGGTATCTTGTCACAGCAAGAGAAAAGTAAGTTAAACCCTCATTCTGGCTTCTGTTGCCCTTACCCCAACTGCATGTACTCTCTGTATAGGAAACTCTGATATGTGAATGTTGGCCTGTGTATCCAGTCAACAGCCAACACCAGTTACAGAAATCCCTGACTCCCTAAGAAGCCCAATATAAGAATACAAGTAGGTTTTCAATACTGACAGCTACATAACTTCCTGTTTCTAGAGATAGTCACCGTTCTTTATATACTGGTTAGTTATCAGCAATATCTGGTTAATCTGTATTCTAATCATAAAAGGGTAAATTTAGAAACTATTACCTTTTCTTCAGATTCTGGAAGCAGATTCTAGTTGTAATCAAGAAGTCAGTCCCAAAATTATTCCTGATAATTTTGATTTCTCCTGGGCCCTTCTTTGTGACTGCAACTTATTTTACCAACCAAAAGGTATAAAACTGCTCATGATCTTAAAAAATCCAATAGGCATATTTTCCTTTAAATAAAAAAACAACCTTATTGGGGTTAAAAGTAGATGTTGTAGTGTCTTTTTACAGGAGCAGACAGTGCACTCATCTCATATAAAATGAACAGTGATTTTTCTGATTTCTCTGTCATAACTGAGGCCCTCTCAGCCTACACTCCTATTTTGAAAAATGGATGCAATTCCTACTTTTACTGAATTTTCAAAGTGTATCATCTTTCTTTCATTTTTGACACATGAGTTATGTAGAGTTGTATTGTACTGGATGCATGCTTTTATTCCTATGCATAGAGATTGGCACTTGTTTAAGAGGTGGCTACATCTATAAATATTTATACCCTGCAAAATAGTCCCGGGTAAGTTAGATACTATGGCAGATGCTCTTTAAGATTCTCATGAATGATTTATGTTACCATTAATTTGTGCCCTTCTCCAATTGAAGCAAGTCTGGCCTCAGATGACCAGAAGGTGACAAGTGTGATGATGAGAACCTTCCCAAGCTGGAGTTTTCATACTTGGGAAGATACCAGCTGCTATGTGATGATGACTTTCAGACAATCCTTTGATGGTACCGTTATACAGAGCAACTGGGCCACTAAATGAAATGACCATCTACTTGCCATCTGTTTGAGTAGCCTAGGATGTTTACCGTCCATACCCAGTCATCCCCTGACTACAGCAAGAGGGAATTCTTTGTAATCTCCCCAAAGAGTGTCCCAGTTTCCAGGCAGCAGCAGTAGCTGCTTGATCACTAACCCTGAGCATCCATGTAGTGTAGACATTCTAGGAAGGAATGATAAAAAATGACGCCAATAATTCCTGGGGGTTTTGCTATCTATAAGTTGGTAACAACTATAAGTTGAACCCCTGATTCAAAACCTGAAATGTTCCAAACTATGAAACTTTTTGAGCATTAATAAGGTATGACCAGATAGGTCATAATCAAAATGAAAGCATACTGAAGGTATCACATTAAATTACATTTAGGGTATATATTTATAAGGTATATTTGAGACATAAATTAATTTACATAGATACTAGATCCCAATCCTAAATATCTTATTATTTATGTACATATTCAAAAGTATAAAGTATCTAAACTCCAAAATGTCTGGTCCCAAGCACTTCAAATAAATAATGTTCAACCTGTACAGAATTTTATCATCAAAAGCAAGAGGAAGACAAATAAAAGGCTTATGTTATTAGATACAGCCAAAATCCATGACAGAGATGAGTCTCTCTAACAGTGTTGATCATGTGAAGAGTTTTGACACACGTTAGTTTTTAACAAGGTTTTAGAAGGAAGATTATGATAATGAGGCAGGGAAAAGTGATGTATCTGCTTCAAACATTTGTCAGATGGGAAGCTAGCTGCCTTTAGTGGGTGGTCAGAAAGCTGGATGTCCTGTTAGCGATGGATATGTTAATTTAAAAAAATGGAGAGATAAGAGGTCTTAAGAAGGGCTTTCAGGGGCTTAGACCTGTCTCAACTGAATGTACCAGACTTGGCCGACTCCCCATAGGAGACTTTGCCTTGGACCAGGAGGTGGGAAAGAGAGGTGGGTTGTGGGGGAAGACTTGGGGAGGGGAGGTAAGAGGAGAGGGGAATCAGTGGATGGTGTAAAAAGAATAGAAAATTTAATAAGATGAAAAAAGACAATAAAACTTAAGGCAAAATTGGCAGAAATAAAAACTATACAAATTGAAAAAAAAAGGGGGGCTTTCAGAAAGACCTTCTAGAGTCAGGGAGTAAGGATTAGGCTCTACCCTCAATCTGCAAAAATTGAAGCAAAAATGTTTCAAATCTTACAGAATTCTTATCCTTCAAATCTTACAGATCAAACAGTGAACTAAATGCTTATTACAATAGTTGGGACATTTATTCATGAAAACAAGTAAATATCAGTAAGAAGCGCACAATTCATCTAATTTTTGACCTGCCATATTCTCATCACCCTTTCAGATTTCCAGTCACCTTGGAAGCCAACAACTTCACAACTATAGTACTGGTAAAATCCAGCAGTGTGTCAGTCACTGGAGGGATCAAGGCCATTTGGGGGACTTTCCCAAAGGTGCATCACCATTGAATTCATCTAGTAACTTCCTTGGAATGCCCTATTTTGGGAGCTTGATTGATTTAGTCTGACTCCGGTTTCACTGTGCAAATAGCTCTCTCTCTGGGGTATCTGGAAAAAAAATCAGCTGCAATTGTTTAACATTACAGCTCTGAGAAGCAGTGGCACCATGAGACAAACAACAAAGAGGCTGACCATGAACTTCAAAGGGAAATGTGGGTCAGGAGATGTCCACAAGTGGCACTAGAAATATTCCAGCATATTTCTGGGACATGAGGAGGAGCTTGTTTTCAGTTTCTAGATTACATATTTGAAATGTGTAATTATGGAAAGGGGTGTTGAGTTCATGGCTCAGACACAGGAAGTAAGCCCAATGATAAAAAGTGTCCCCAGCATGTCTATGTTGGACTTGCTTATACCAAGGCTTTAAATATGCTATTATAGATAGGATAAGAGAGCCACAGGACACTGTCTTGAATAATTGATGCATGATAAAACAACAATATCTTGCCTAATACAGATATTCAATAGAGATAAAGGCATTATAAAAGATCTAAATGGATATTCTCAAATTGTGAAGTACAAAAACCTGAAATGAAAGTTTTACTTGAGAATAACAAAGCAGTTTCCAACAGGCCATGGAAGGGGAAGAGGAGGAAAAATTGATGGAAGACAACATTGACTTGAGATAGGTCAAATGAGATCATCTAGGTTAAGTAAGAAAAAATAGTAAAAAAAAAAAAAAATAGGTGAATAGACTTGCAACATCTAGGACACCATCAGATGTACCAACATGTAGAAAGAAAGCTAAGAAAGAGAAGAAAGAAATAAAGATTTAGGAAAAAATAAAAGAAGAAAGAATGGTATAAATCCATATAAGAATGGCAGGTTTGACTCCTAATTCATATGTAATTACAATAAATTACAGCAAGTCAAACTGGACTGGACAGTCCAATTAAATGACAGATGTTGTCAGAGGTGGTAAGAAAATACAATTCAATTAGATTATATTTCATAAATTTTTATTATTTTTATTTTACAGTGTTTCTATATTGTGTGTTTGTGTGTGTGTGTGTGTGTGTGTGTGTGTGTGTGTGTGTACATGATGTATATGGGTGGGATGAGGCATGCCACAGTGCATGTGTGGATGTCAGAGTTGATTTTTTTCTTCAACCTTCACCTAGCTTTCAGGGATTGAACTCAGGTCCCCAGGCTTCCTTGGCAAGCACCTTTACCTGCTGAACCATCTTGCTGGACTCAAGTATATGATGTTTATAAGCAATGCATTTTAGTTTCAAGTAAAAGGTTGGAAGTCAAAATATAGGAAAAGAGACAGTGTCAAAAGATAAACCGAAGGATCTGGAGGTACTATACAGATGTAAGACAGAATAGGCTTAAAAAGTGCTGATGGAGACACAGGACAGTTTATAATACGTGTCTGTCCACAAGGAAGACAGAAAAATTAAAATCATGTCTGTACTTAGTAGTAGAGTAAACTCACATCACAAAATTTACATAATTAAGGGAGCATAAACATTTCGAAGAATACTTATGAAGTTCAGTGCTAGATATAATAACTAAGAAACAAGACTTGAAAAATACTGTACACTGGCCAGAATCAACAGATATTTAAAAAATTGTCCACCTAACAATAAGTGAATTCTCCTTTACCTTACCGGACCATGTGAAACATTCTCAGGGATTGCTTTGTTAAATCAGAAACAAATCTCACAATATTTTAAAATATTGAGATCATCCCAAGTATTTTCCTCAACATTAGAAATAATAGAAAATGTTTGAGGACTCATAAATATATGTCCCTAGTTGGTGTGTGTCTGTGTGTGTGTGTGTGTGTGTGTGTGTGTGTGTGTGTGTGTGTATAGAGAGAGACTACACAGCACAATACTAAAGAGTCAAAGATAAAAATTTCATGCACACACCTTAGGAAAATACATTGAGATTAATGTAATGTAATATAATGTATCTACACTTGTAGAATCTGTGAGAGCCATGTTGAGAGGGGAATTAATAGGTGTAAATGCCTACATTTGGAAAGAACAAGCATTAAAAAAAAACCTCAAGCTTCTATTCAGGGATTTTTTAAAAGAGTATCAAACAAAATCTAAATAAAGAATAATGTTGAAAATTAAAGATTAAAGTGCAAATAAACAACAAAGAGCGGGAAAAACAGTAAAGAAAATCAATAAAGCAAAAAAGAAAAGTTCTTTGTAAAAGTGAACAAAATTGACAAAGCCTTTGCTAGACTGAACAAGCAATTTAAATTACTATGATCAGGAAATGAATGGGGGTCATCACTCCTCATCTCATAGAATTGAAAAGGATAAAAACCATGAAGACCCACATACAAGCAAGTTGGATAACATAATGAAATAACAAATGCCTAGAAAGATACAAACTACCAAAACTATCAATGAAATAGAAATGTGAATATACCCACAGCAAACATTAAATGAGTAGCCACTGTCTTCCCCAATACAACTCAGATTACAAGCCTTCACTAGAAAATTCTATACAGCATTTTCCTCAAATGTATTTTTTTATTTTTGAGATTATGAGATAATTATTTCATTTCTCCTCTTTATTTTCCCTTCCAAACCCTCTCATAATATACCTCCTTGCTCTCTTCCAAATTCATAGCCTCCTTTTTATTGATTGTTGATACATTTCCGTAAGTGATTGTATATGCACACACACATACACACACATATTACTAAATATAAACTAATCAGTCTGTATAATGTTTTAAAAGTAACAGTAATCCTTCACATAGCCTTTAAAATAGAGGAGGCTATAGAGATGGTCCATTGGTTAATAGCACTTGGTGTTCTTTCAGAAGATCCATATTCAGTTCCCAGAACCTACATTGTGGCTCACAACTATCTGCATCTCCAGATCCAGGGTATCTGACACCCTCTTCTGGCTGGCATAGCACTGGATGCATGTTATGCATAAACATGCATGCAGACAAATCACCCATACATATGAATGAAAATATAAGTAAAAAAAATTAAATAAGAAAGTAATGTTTCCTAGTTCATTGTATAAGGGCAGCTAACTATCCTGATACCAACATTAGACAAGAGCCAATATACCTTATAAATAAAGATATGCAAAATTTCAACAGAATTCTACTAAGCAGGGATGGTGTACATATATTTTATAAGAGATTATACACTATAAAAATGGGGGCTTGCTTCTGGAAAATAAGATTGAGCTAACAAACAAAAATCAATTAGTATAACAAAGCCTGTTAATATAGTAAGAAACCAAATTACATGACATCAGCAGAGACAGAACTATTTTGAAAGTACTAATGGGTAAATGCATTCAATCTAGTAGTGACATTTTTATTAAATAAGAAATAATTCCATTTATAATATTATCCTAAAGAAAAAGCATCTAGTCATATATTTGACAAAAAAAGCAAAAGACTTTGATAATGAAAAGTATAAATATTAATAAAAGAGAGTAAATCTATAATCAAGTTGGTAGTCATCAAGCTTGAGAGATTGGAAGATGACTAGAATGGCAGCCCTCTGCAGATTGATCTGCTTATTCAGTGTAATTTATGCCAAACTTATGGAAACCCTTTTATCAACAGAGTTTGTCAAGTGGTTCTCAGATTCTTGTGCACTCAACAAGAGACCCAGTATAGCTAAAATAGTCTTTAAAAAGATTGGAGAAATAACATGTCCCAATTATGAACTAAATATGAAACCACACTTTTCAGAACAGTGTATTTATCGTATATAAAGATACATGAATACACACAGTGTTAAGTCCCTACACAGGTTCATATTATGATCATTGACTTTCAAAGTGGGCTAGTGTGGAAATTAAGGTTTTCAACAACAAGTAGTTTTCTATAGAATAGTTAATTTGGATCGATACCTCACACCATATAGAACTTCATCCATCATAATGATCAACTAATACATAAGATCTAAAGTTTTAACAAGCTTTTAGAGAAATGTGTAGACATAAATATTTCTAACTTTATATTAGGTACCATTTCTTCTAAATGAAAAGATAAACTGATGAAAGAAAAAAAGATCAACTGTTTTATCAGTATTCAAAACTTTTGTTTCAAGGGACCTCATTAAGAAAGTGAAAATACAATTTCACACTGGGTATAGTGTTTTTAAATCACATACCTGAAAAATATCTCAAATCTAGGATATTTAAGAGTCCTTGCAACTCAACAGTACAGGCCATCTAATTTTCTAACCTGGGGAGAGGATTTGAATAAACATCTCTACAAAAAAGATACCATATAAGCAATGAAGGATGAGAAGATGTTCAGGTTTTGGAGATAGATTTGTAGTTCTTCTGAATGCAAAACATACAGTTATGTGACTCAGCAGTTTCACTCCAGATATATCCCCAAAGACTTATCATCTATTAAAATCACACACACACACACACACACACACACACACACACACACACACACATTCATAATAGCATAATTCATTGCAGTAAAAATTAGAAACAATGGATAAATAAAATATATATTAGAAACATAATGGAATATTATTCAATTATAAAACAGAAAAGAAAAAGTAATTTGTTGATGTAACCAACCGTCTTATTAAATAAGAAACACAGAAACAATGTAAAAGAGAAAGCCGAGAGGTCAGAGCTCAGAGCTAAAATCTCACCCTTCCTCCTGCTGTCCCAGCTTCGCGAAAGAGACCTACTTCCTGTCTGTTCATTTTTTTTTATAGTATGTTGTTCTGCCTTCTCATTGGTTGTAAACCCAAACACATGACTGCCTCGTCACTGTCTGAATGTACAGCCCCCTAGGTCTTAAAGGCATATGTCTCCAATGCTGGCTATATCCCTGAACACACAGAGATCTTATGGGATTAAAGGCGTGTGCCACCACCGCCACACTCTTGCTATGGCTCTAATAGCTCTGACCCCCGGACAACTTTATTTATTAACATACAATCAAAATAATATTTCAGTACAATTAGATTACCACCACATTAATTCATGCATGAAAGTCACTCACAGGAAGTAAACTAGTTGGTATGTGATTGTATTTTTCCTGGTTAGTTTTTCTTAACCTGAAACAAATTACAGTCCCTTGAGAAGAGGGAACTTCAATAGTGGGAGTGCCTCTATTAGATTGGCCTATGGGCATTTTCTTGATTAATGATTGATGGAGAAGAGTCTAGCCCACTAGGGGAAGTGCCACCCTGTGGACTGATTGGTGGTGTGAGTTGGACCATAAAGAGGAAGCCCATGAGCAGCATTCCTCCATGGCCTCTGCTTTAGTTCCTGTCTCCAGGTTCCTGCCTTGAGTTCCTATTCTGTTTTCCCTTGATGATGGACTCTAACCTTTAAAATACAGTAAACCCTTTTCTCCTCAACTTGCTTTTGTCATGGGTTTATCACAGCAACAGAGAAGCAAACCACTACAATATTTACACAAAATTTCCACAGTATAACATCTATAAAAATAGAAAGGATGTTGGGGGCAATACAGGAAGTGACACCTGTCTCCAGCAGTAGTCTTTCCTTTCTAGAAGGGTAAAAATATTGGATTGCCTAATAGCTAATGACTGTCCTAAAACTTCTGAATTAAAGGGTAAATTTTATTGTGTCTGTTACCTTTATTTATTTATTTACTCAGCAGTGTGTGTGAGTGTGTGTGTGCGCGCGCGCGCGCTTGTGTGTGTGGGGGCACGCACATGCATGTATCATCATGTCCATGTGAAGATGTTCAAAGGACAGCTTGCTGAAGTCAGTCCTCTTCTTCCACCATGTGAGCTCTAAGGATCAAATTCAGGTCATCTGATTTGGCAGCAAACACCTTAATCTGTTAAGCCATCTTGCCAGCCCTCAGTTTTACAGCATTTGAATTATAGTTCAATAAATCTATTGCTTAAAAAGACATCTTAAATAATACACATCGAAACTGTGGACATTTGAGGGTTTTTTTTTTTTTTTTTTTTTTTTTTTTTTTTTTTTTTTTTTTTTTTTTTTTGCAATCCAAATTCAGGAGCCAGAGCAAAGCTACAAGGTTGCTGCCTTGGTACGTGACAAATGTGCTATGGCTAAGAATTTCATTGCTAACATCCACTTGCCTTTTCCCCTAGCCTATAGGGAGAGCCAGCTAGAACTCCTAGCTCAAATCGAAATGGCAAGTATATGTGTATTATTTAGCCAAAGTTTCTATGTTCCAGAGTGACATGTGGCACCTGAACTAGGGCAGGAAGGAAATACTCACTCCAGAGAATCACCTTTGGGGTTTGCGTATAGAATATGGTGTGTGTGTCAGGTGGTGGTGGTGGGGTCATGGTATAAAAAGCCAAGAGAGTGGAGGACCTCACCCAGAACAAAATAAAAATCTGTTTTTCATTTCATACAATGCTTTGTTTTCCTGAAAGGAAAGCTTCAAATTCTTCAGGCTAAATGACTGTCATAGTGACATCTAGCTGTACCTCTCTAAAACATGTCTGTAGGATGGTTTTTATGTAAGTCCAACCCTCTTACAGCACTTGAATATTTTTCTGGAAGCCTTTGCATTTTCTCCTTTCCAACATAGTCACATTTCTCACGGTACCTAAAATTTAAACTATCTAAATTCTCACCAATGTTATGTTGGTAGAACTCCAGCCACAGGACATGTGGTCATATCACTCACATCCCATGTGATAGAATGTCAAAATTGTGAATCATACGAGTCATTCAGAAACCACTTCACAAATATTTAAGTGGCAGTTTATATCCGGAGATATATATGTTTTCTGACAAGTTGGAGGTGTAATTCATCGAGGAAATGTGTCAAGATGCATATTTCTTTCTGTAGTGCACTGAAGTGGTTCTTCATATCTTTCTAGAGGTCTACTTTTCAATCCTGGGGCATATGACCATAGCTACATAATTTGACAAACTCATCAAGTTTAATAGCTTGTTTTGTAATATGGGTATGTTTGTTTTAGAGTGGAATTCATTCATTTTCACGAATATTTAATATATCTAATATAACCTACACAATAATTTTTCTACTAAGCATAAGGACTTTTGTTCTGGATCTAACCCTTTGCTGCTCTTTAGGATTTCCCCAGGCTTCCCTGAAAGCGGTGAGCAAAAACACTATCTTTATACTGCAAAAATATTTTGTCTCAGTCCATGTCAAGCTGCTATGACAGAACACCTCACTCTGACTAATTTTTAAAAACCAGATTTATTGATTTATTTTCTTGCAGGTCTGGAAGCTGAGAAACTCAAGATCAAGGTGTCTGGCCTTGATCTCAGGAAGGTCTTTTTTCTGTGTTATGCAATGGCAGAGGGTGGGGAAGAGCAAGAAAGGAAATAGAACATGTGTTGTAAGAAAGAAAAACTCTTTATGAGAGAAGTCTCAGGATGATGGAATAATCCATTCATGAAGACTTGTTCCCATTCTTCTTTCAAATCCCTCCTGCTAGGCCCTACCTCCCAACATAAGAACTTTGGGTACATTCAAACCAAACTCTATCACCATGCATTGCACATGAAAGAAAATAGAGCAAAGAAAACACTCTCCTTTGATATGCCTATCTTACCATTAGCTGGATTATAAGTGTGTATATTATATATTATAAGCATGGAAACCTCAAGCACTATTACAGCTTGCAGATTACAAGACTTGCCTTCTAGGAGAGGTCATTTTCAAGATGAAGACAATTTCTGTGTGACTTTTACTGAGGAGGTGTGAGCAAATGTCTGTTCATTCCAAGTAGGACACCACCAACACACCAAAGCAATAATTACTCTACCTGAGTCTAGCTAGGTGAAGCAGAAGTTTATTTTTGGTTCTTACAGGAGTGTGGGGTAACTCAAAGGCAGCTGCCATTCATCCCAGAATGAATGGCAACTCTGGGAAGCTGTATCCCTGGCACTTTCTGCCCAGTTTGCAGACAGCTCAGTGAGTTTCCTGCTTTTGAAGCCTTGGGGAGAAGCGCTGTGACCCTATGCTTCCTGAGCCTTGCAAGTGGCCTCAGCTTCCTTTTTCTCAAGACTCTCCCTGTTTCTTCTAGATAGGGTCATTTCCATTTGAAAGAAGTTACCATTTGACAAAGATTGAAGATATTGCTCTTTTTAGTCTGACTGGCTTGACTGGGATTCTAGAACTTTTGTGCTTCACTACCAGAGGTGACAATCTGCTTGCCTGTCTTTCTGCATGGTGGTGCTTTTGGACCTTTTCCTTTTTTCAAGGTCATAGTCTTCTAGAAAACTTGAGTTTTAAAACAGCACTCAAACGACCACTTACAGGTATTTAGACAAGAAACTGGTTTAGGATGCTTTACTTTTTAAAAAATCTGTATCATATGCAATGACAGTATCTCTTTAAATGCAAATTTTTCACCCCACAGTTTTTTTAAAGTGCTTCTGATATAAAAAACAGTGCAGTGGTAACCACAACCTCTCACAGAAATTCCATTGCAAATACATAATGATGTGGGTCAGCAATTGGTGAGATATTCAGAGGGCCATACTTCTGATCTACAGACCCAACTCAGAATTTGAACTAGATTGTGCTTCAGAAGCACATAGCATTTCCAAAAGCACCAGATTGCACGGAATAGAAAAAGATGGTTGATATTTGGGTTTGAAATCCAAATTGTTGTCCAATGCAATAAAGGATGTAATGTAAACAGAAGCACAAATTACACCACATTCATCTCCTCTTTGATCTTGAGGTATTTTTTAAATTGGACATGTTGGCATTAATTCTTTTCTATGATGATGACTAATGTTATTACCACCTTGATATCATACTCATTAAAATATACATAATTCATATTTGCATTCATATACACATTTGCCACTTCTGCATTCCAAAAATATCCCACTGAACCCTGACCAATGTGTTCGCACATTTCTACAATGCTCCTTCTGGGATCCCCAGGCACATAACATAGCGAAGAGTTCATTAGGACCATGTCACCAGCATAGCTATAATTAAGGCTGCATCAGCAATTTCAGGGTTTATAACTCTGCTGTAAAGTTGTTCTCTGGGATGAAAGTCAGCACAAAAGCTCAACCTGGGAATATATCGCTTGCCAGATCTGGGGGGGGGGGATTGATTTGGTTGTTTAGGATTCTCTGTACTGCTCATCTGATTCTTTGTGCCATTTGAATTGGGATGTTTTATAGCTTGGTGATCATCAAGAACTGACATTTTCACTAGTGTCTTTGTGGTCCTCACTCAGACTGTAAATATTACAGTGACTCAGCCAGTGTTCTGCTTCTGTGCCTGGAATGGGGACAATGTGTATAGGAGTGCAGTTAACATGAAGCAGGAGTTACTCTAATGAGGTGAGAACTGTGTCGTTTCATTCAAGTAGATGCACTGAATTCTGCAGTTGTCAAGCAGATACTGAGCAGGCACCTGCAAATTGCTCTGGGACATGTAATTGGTAAGTCACTGCAAATAGTCTGAAAGGTTTAGATCCAGCTCTGTTAGAAAGCTGCTATCCACACTCCTAGCTGAGGAGCAGTTGATGGCTGCTTGAGGACCAGTGTAGTCACTGGGAGCTTCCCAGTACCTCAATGGATGACCCCATACTTGTGCATCCATATGCACATCAGGAACACTAATAGGACTCAGTGTAATAAATAAGTAAACACAAAAATCAATAATTATAAGAAGAGGTAATAAAGTTGGAAGGGATGTGATGGCGGAATTTGGGAAAGTTGGAGGAGGGGAGTGGATACCATCAAGACATATTGCACATATGTGTGAACTTTTCAAAGAACAAATAAAAATTAAGAAAGAAACTATAACCCACACTTCATAGTAACTGCAGGAGAAACTTCCCAGTTGGAAGGCCCCAGAATTCTGTACATCCTTAGGCTGTTTCTTACTGGCTTTTCTTTTTATATATTTTTTTTGTTATCTGAAAATTTTATGTATAAAATACATTCTGCTCACTTCCCAACCTCGTCTCTTCCTCCTACTGCTACCAATATCCCCTCATAAATATCAGTCTTTCTTCCAGATCCATGAATGTTTGGTTTTGTTTTATGACTCATTTGGTTTAGCCAAGGCCATCTGTGCAAGCATTAAGTTGGAACTATCCATTGGAACCTGGTAGGGTCCTCAGCGAGTCTATAACTCAAGATAATAGTTACCCCTTTCTTTGAATATATCTATAGCAAATAGTCCAGCAGTGAAGGTCGAGCTTCCTTATCCAATTCTCCATCCAGTCCTGAGTGTTGCCCAACTCAGTCCAGGCGTCTGCAGCTGCTTGCCAGTTCCTGATTGTAATGGTTGTGTTTTGCCCAGGAGATGACATTTCTCAGCCTTCTCATTCTTACATTCTTTCTACCCTCTTTCCCCAAGATATTCCCTGAATCTTTGAGGTGATTGGATAAATGTCTCATTTATGGCTGAGCATTCATCCATCACTTGCTCTCAACACCATGAGTCTCTGCACTTACCAATGTTCACTGGAAAGAGAAGCTTCTGTGACTAAGGCTATAAGGAGAGTGTGCCTGTAAATATACAGAAGGCAGTTTGATGCTGTGTCAGTTTATTAAACAATAGTATTCAATTCCTCCCTAGGGCCTATGATATCCTTGGTCCTGTTTTGGGGGTTTTGTTGTTGTTGTTATACAAGGCATGCTTTTTCCCCCTGTGGAGCAGGTCTCAAATCCAATTAGACAGCAGTTGGTTGACCCCATAACAGTAGGGCCATTGTTCCACAGTGGTCACATCTCCACTGGTAGATTGTTCTTAAGATCATAGATTAAAAGCTGTATAAGACTATTATTGATGCCTTTTCTCCAAAGCAGCCTGCATAGCACCTCTGGGAATTATGAAAGTTATCTAACAGAAAGCAAGCTCCCAGCTTAGTTCCAGCAGGATTTCTCTATATCATGCATCCAAAGTGCTGTCTTCAGCAACAGGGTCTTATCCTTATCTTCTCTTTGGCGGATGTTGCCATCTTGAGACACCTGACTGTAGTACTCAAGAATGGAACAGGAGTTCACTCCTCTGACAGTCAATTTGTGGTTAGATTCACTGCCATATTTGGTACAAGTTTAAATGTAGTTTTAGGCAGCTATCCAAATAATTAAAAACCCATACTATTTTTCAGTGAGGGATTGACTATTAATGGCATGTGTAATAATTACAAGCTGAAACTCCAGCAAAATTAAATAGGATTCAAGCATTCTTCCACTTCTTTTATGTGTATGGCTTTGGACAAATGACTTAATGCCATTAAGCTTCCATTTCTCATTTATAATATATAGGTACATACAAGGAGTTCGGTAAAATATAAAATTTGACAGCCCTACAAAGCATAGCACTTAATGACATAATAGCTATTATGTCAATTTGTATTTGGCCTAATTGGAATGGCTTTTTAATTTGTCATTTATCATTTGTTTATTCACCCATTTTGTCATGGAGTTGCTGCCACTGTGTCAGACACTCTGATGTGATGCTGGAGAATATGCTGATCTGGATTGTTATAATCCTTTTATATCTTAAATAAAACTCTAGTCAAAGATACAAAAAAAAAACCGGATTGGACAAATAAAACAATCATAAATTTAGACAGGTGCTAAGAAGGAAACAGGTCACAGGTTATGATGGAGACTAACAATCAGGAGATCAAAATGAGTTTAAATTCCTAGTATTCAGGGAAGACTTTCAGGAGAAGGTGTGTATAATGCTGATGATATGGAACATCCAGTGAAGCCTTCCAGGAGAAGGTGTGTATAATGCTGAGGATACATAACATCCAGTGAAGCCTTCCAGGAGAAGGTGTGTATAATGCTGAGGATACATAACATCCAGTGAAGCCTTCCAGGAGAAGGTGTGTATAATGCTGAGGATACATAACATCCAGTGAAGCCTTCCAGGAGAAGGTGTGTATAATGCTGATGATATGGAACATCCAGGGGTGTCTTCCAGGAGAAGGTGTGTATGAAGACCCACTCAGGACAAGGCACCCCAAACCAGCAGGATCCTGTGGTGGAAGGTGCTTGGGATGCTCAGTTACCTAAGAGAGGGATGGTTTACTGGGCCACAGAAAGTTAGGGCTGTTAGAATCTTCAGGTTCTTTCCTACCTAATAACCTGATTAAATAACCAACAGTTCCTGGAGCAAGAAGGCATTCCTTTTGATGACAAGTGAATGATTGGACAAGGGAAACTCAGACTCTAAGGGTGCCTTCTTCTTGATGGATCTGGGAATGGGCTATCAGGGAGTGTGATACTCATGCTCCTACCAAACTCCTCATGGGAAGGGAGCTGACCTCTGCCAGCCCAGGCACCATAATTTGGACATAGTTGAATCTATCTGGTATCATTATAATGAAACTAAGTGATCTGGAGTTTAAAATGGCATTCAGATCCAAGCAATCCTGTTTGGAGTCCCCTGTGGTAACATGGTAGATATATATGATATCTTGGCATTTGAAAACTGAGATCATGGGGTTTCAGCATCCAGGTTTGAACTTTTGCAACCAAGAGGCATCGGACTGGCAACATGACAGCAATCAGTATTTTAGGGGCTTAGGCTGGCAAAAATAAAAAGCTATGAATAGCTTGGAGTGGGAAAGGCCAGGGAGAGTAACAACAGCTTTTCATTCATGAAAGGAGTTTCCATTCCATTTGAGGTGTGAGGTGCAGCCCACTAGAGATGATGGAAGGTGGTATTAGGGTTTAAATACAAAACACCTCCCAAAGGCTACCGCTTAAGTATTCTATGCTGAATAAAATTTTATCTGCCTGTGCCTGTTGGGGAAGTTGGGGGGACTTTAAGAGGTGGGAAAAGTAGATTACTAGGGGTGGGTATGTGAAAGTTTGTTGTCTCCACCCTTCTCCCACACACTTTCTGTCTGCCATGAGGTGAACATCCCATAGGCTCCTGTCTCCATGATACTCTGTCCAAGTACCTAGGGGGTAAAACATTGTAGACTGGCTGCTTTAAAACAGAAAGGGTTTAAACACAGAAGGATCCTCACTTCCAGTTCTTTTAGTCCAACTTCATTAAGCATGTCTCAAGTTGGTCAGTGAAAGCTGTTTTTCAGAAAGACGATGGTGACTCTGATCTTCGTCACTGAGGAAAAGGGTTATCAGCAAACAACCACGTCTCGGGCTGTTTGTATCACAGTGTGCAGTAATAGATACACTTGGAGATGTTAGATGTTCTCATTTTCAGTGGGCAAAAGATGGCAGGAGGTGGTGCTAGCAGGGGTCCCAGTTGGTGAATGTCACTTCTCATGGCAGAACCATTCAATACTTCAGTGCTGCAATTTGAAAACACATATGGTGTCATATCATAATCCCATCAGGTTGTAACCTGTTCATGTCCAGGAAAATAATGTGCTATGTCCCTCCCACACACCTCCCCTGTATAAAATGCCATGTATGGTGCTTTTAAAATTTAAATTTCAAGGACATGTACAAGATCAGCGTATTTTCCTCATTTTCTCCTCTCTAGACACACACTATGTCTAGGCTTGTTACATCATGGTTTTTCTAAACAACCTTCAGAACTTAATTTGAGTGCCCCAGTATCACCAGGTGAACATGGAATTCAGATTTTTGTGAGAATTTCTTTTTGTTGTTGTTGTTGTTAGCATCATGTTACCCCAGCTTAGTGTGTTGGTTTCTTTATTCACTGTGAAAACTGCACCGAGGGTTTTTTTGGTTTTGCTCTGGGTGTGTTGTTTGATTATTAAATAATAATGTAGCCATAAGCAGTAGGCTTGTGCTTTCTTCAAGGACTTCTTATTTGCAACTCCACACTTAAAGAACACAGGAAATGTATTCTCTGTCAACTTTTCAAAGTAATTTTGTCTGGTCTTCATCTTCTTGATTTACTCTCTGGATGCTACAGTTATTATTTTCAAGTAAAGAAGTTGGATGATACATAGAAGACATACCTTCTCTTAAATTATGTTGGAGTCACAGTTAGAATCTTGAAGAGATGCTCATGGTATCTGGAAGCCATACCCTTCACTTGTGATTCATCCACCTTGTTTCTTTACCTGTGTGTTATTGTAAATGCAAAGTAATTATATACATGGTTAAATGTCAGAAGACTTTGATTCATCTGGTACATTCCAAATTGTCACACTCACATGACATTGGTTCCCACTTAAAGCATGCAGTGTTTTGGTTATAGATTCATGGAGGCTAGGCTGTGCATTATCACCTAAAAGAGGAGAACTGGAAAACTTCCAGTGAGTGAGAGATAAAGGATGCTGCACGAGAACAGGTCCTCACCTTCAGGCAAGTTTTGTTTGGACAACTTGCGTCTGAGTATGACATTTGCTGGTTTAACATAAAAACTGGGTTTTGTACCTTTTGAAAACTCACGTGGTTGGAAAAAAATCAACAAGAGCTAAGTTCTCCATGTTTCTGATGAAGGAGGTGCCTGTCTTCCTTCTTTGGTAAGATCCCTGCCTCTGCTTAGTTTCCCTGGGATCTGATAGGATTCAGCCATTTCTAACATTCTCTGCCCTCTGTACCCTCAAGTGTACAGTCACCAGGACAGTGACAATGCCTATGTGGGAGGAGGCAGCTTCTCAACTGGGCTTCAGGGATCCTTTGCTCATTCTCATGCCCAAGTGCCTTCTTTCTCCTAGACAATGATTTGGGTCTAATGAGTTTCTTCCAAAACTACCAGAATAAAGCAGAAGTGATAGGATTCCACTTCTGAATTTGGGTCATAAAATGCAGAGGCTTCCTCCTGCAGTTCCCTGCTTACTTGTTCTCATGATGCAAGCTGCCCATTGAAAAGGGTGTAAAAGTGAGGGCCCTCTGCAAGAACTGATGAGGAACCCAGGCTACACATAGAACAGCCTAGGAACTGAATCCAGCCAGAAGCCACAAGAGTGAGCCTGTCTTTCCTTCCCCTAGAGAATGTGGAGAAGAGCTTTAGCTATGGCTGAATCCTTGGCTACATCCCTACTAGATACCTAGAAAGCAGAGGACCTAGCTAAATTTTACCTAGATTCCTGGTTTATAGAAACTGTGTATTGCTTTATTATTGGTTGAAGTATTAAGGCAACTCCACATAGTTAAAAGGGAGGTTTATTTTGTGGAGTAACTTACAAGTAAAGGGATAGGTTACAGGGTCTGGGAGAGGTAAAGTGCAGTCCAGTGGTGTTCTCTAGAGAACTCTGCTTGGTCTACCTCTAGTGTCCAGGATCCAGGAACCGAGAGAGCTGGCACATCCAGATCTCAGGTCTCAAGAGCTCCTGTCTCACCCCCCACCTTGTAGGCATGACAGTTACTGAAGCCTCAATGGGGGTAGTACTTCCAGGTCAAAGCTGGAACAGCTCCACACTACGCTTTATATTATTAAATTTCATTCTAACTCATTAGGTAGCACCAGATACATAATATACCTTGCTCTAGAAAAGGCAGCTCATTGAGTAGAACACAAAGACATTTCCCTAGGGGTTCTCTCTGAAAACTATGAACTTTGTTACTCCTTTGTCTTTAGTTTTAGAGAAAGGTTGATATCAGAGTTACTCAGCAACTATGATTTTAAATGAATTAATGGTGACTCATGGTGGGTGAGTCAACAGTCATAGAGTCTGGCCTACTAATATGTTGTTTGTTTGAAAATTATTCTTTCAATGTCCAGTCATGTGGCACATGACATTTGGGGTTATAATGGAGCTGAAAGGTTCCTATCATCTAGTGACACTGCAGCACATAAGGCATGACTTCCTGTTTGTGATGACGCTGGGATCAACAAACCCACTGCAGTGCCCGTCATATAGAAGTATAGCACATGCAGTTAGTACAAACTTTTGATAATGATCATAAGATTGTATTAGTGGTTTGCATATTTATTGTATACTTCAATTCAGTCCTTGGAAGTACTTATTGGGCTTGTACAGTGTTTCATGTAACCCAACATGCATGCTACCGGAAGCCATCTCATAATCTTGTATCCATATTGACCATCTCTTGAGTGCTTCTAGAGCCCAGACTGAGATATAGGCCTACACCCTCTAAGTGTGTATGTGCTGTGATATCTGCCTAATATCACAGCCCTCAGTCAATTTCCCTGGAATTAAGCAACACATACCCACACCGATTATCTTAATTTCTCAGTCCCTTCAGATACACTTTCAAATGTTCTAATTTATCAAAAATATGTCACAGACAGACAAGCTCCCAGAGTGCCTGCCTAGAAATGCAGCAGACATCAAAAACAGATTTCTTTTTGCACCAGTTAGGCAAAGGAATAGTTGCAACGTTCATCTGAAACACAGGGGAGCAGTCTCATTGAGGATAAAAGGCACAGGGCTAAATCATGGTAAAGATTATGTGAGACATGAAAGCCATTCTTGACTGATAAGTTGTGTAACCCTTAGTACACTGTTCCCTCTCTGGTTCTCAGCTGGAAAATAGGTCCCATTCATGACTCCATTCAATGAGCTTTGTAAACACCTCCATGGTATTGTGCTAGGTATGGAGATGAAAATGAATGCGATTAGAGTGCTGTGGGGCGTCTTTAGTTCCTGAGGATATGACATTTAGGTTTTAAATGCTACACACAATGCACTAGTATTTGGTTCAAAAATGCGTTAACAGCTTAACATATTCAAATATCAGAAATGGGAATTTGGGGCTGTTAGCGCTAAGGTTCTTGCTTCAGCTGCTAGTTTGTTCCTACTGGATTGCTTCATGCTTCAGCCTCCTGAGTGCTGGGATTGTGAGAATGTACCACCACACGTGGTAAACATTTGTTTCACTTTGCCTTGTTTGTGCAGTCCTGGGAATGGAACCTAGAGCCTTATACATGCTAGGGAAGCCTTCTACCCAGACCTGCATTCAGCTGCTTAATGTTCTTATTGACAAACAAACATACATATTTTAGAGTGTGTTTTCACGGAGTGTCCCTAACACATTTCATTACATAAACCTCGTCTTCTTGAGACTCTTACATAAGGAACACTGCTCTGTGTACTATATACATTTATTATCAATTTCAGCCAATTCAGTTTGGTTTTTAGTAGTAGTGTCGTGTTTTATGGATATTTATATTTTATGCATATGATGACAATCACTATGGGTTAGGCTGAATTGAAAATGGAAAGAAATATAATTTATGTCTAGGTCCAGGAGGTTCACAGATAAAACAATAAATCTTCAAAGCCAGGTTTATTATCAACTGGCTAAATTCTCTGAAATAATTATTCCATCATTGAAACATAGCAATATTCAATACATTTGACTTGAGGTGTATGTATGTGGTCTTAGTATCAATCAATAATAGCACCTGCCTCATTGCTTCAGGTGAAAATGTTGATTTGGGAGGATTTTAGCTGTTCAAAAAAAAAAATTCACTGGCTAATTCTTGCCCAAGTTCACCTTTTCCAGTTTTCCTGGGACCACTCACTGTGCACCAAGTGTGAGGAGCAGATCAAAGGTTAATGATACTTAATTGGACTTCATTAAGTGGTAATATAAGTTCTGGAACTCCTCATTACACCCCAGGATTGGACAGCAATGTCATAACATCAAGAAATAATGAACTAGAAGCCATGCATTATCATGCACTGGAACACTCCAGCCACTTATTATGTTTCAGATATATTGTCTCCACTGAGGTATAAAGTGAGGTGCATATTAATATCTTGGTCAAGTTCCAGTTTTGAGAAGAACCGTATTTTCATTTAATAAAGACTTTCTGATTGGAACTGTTAGGATTTGGAAGATGATTGGATGCTGTTTATCTTTTATTATTATTTATTAGCTACCTTCAGTCATAAGAGACAAGGTTATTTGATCATTCCCCCGGGGTGGACAGTCTACTTGAAACAGTTTCCTGTTCCTGCATCTTTTTTTGAATTTAGGGACTGTCTATTCCCTCATTCCTGTGGTTGGCAATTTCTAGTCCACTAAATGAAAATAATATATTTGCAAGTAAGCATATTCTGTTTACATCAGACTCCATTCTGCAGCTCTCATTCTGATCCTAGGATGGGAACACATGCATACAAAACAGTAGTAACTGCCATTAGCATGTCAGTGAGAACGAATGCACGAGTGTGTGGTA
Source organism: Peromyscus leucopus (assembly GCF_004664715.2). NCBI lineage: Eukaryota > Metazoa > Chordata > Mammalia > Rodentia > Cricetidae > Peromyscus > Peromyscus leucopus. The sequence continues at coordinate 112,352,372 of NC_051065.1, forward strand.
TAATGCCATGTGCTTCAGAGATAACCGCAGGATGGGGTAATGAGCTGACCTTGGTCTTCTGTAGCACAAAGCTAATACATTAAAAAAAGATACTGCCCTTCATCACAATCAAATGTAATTACCCCTAATCTGTAACCCAAGCAGAGAGCTCAAATTGCCTATCCAAACACTAACATTAAACGGCTTCTCCCTGATATGGCAGCATGACGTGTCACACTGCTGTGCCTCAGAGAGGAACTGGGCAGTACAACACTGTTCTTCCTTCGGTTTGCTGTGAATAAAGGAGTAAATGATTAAATTGACACTTCGTCATGATTCAGATGATGGATGGGATAGATGGGAAGAGATCACATGACTCTCAACTGAAAACAAATATTATCTTTGTTGATCTTCACAGGGGAAAAGGCAAAAACAATTACTAGAGCCCCCTTTTAGGAATGCCATAAATATAAAGTATATCAACATTTTTTTTTCTCATTTAGTTGTTAATCTCTGTGTGTTAAATGCCACTTTTATCCCATTTATTTCAAATCAATAAGTGTTTCACCCGGTTATGTGACAGGAAATCTGTCTAGATGGTGCTGACATAAAAGCTGCGGCTCTCGTCTTAAATGGAATAGGAAGTAGTTTATTTTTGGAGCTGCTATGGACCATACTCCAGGAACACAGATTTAGGTTACCCCAAATTCCGTTTTCCAACATGGAAGTGCTTTTACAAGATTTGCGTTATAGTTTTACAGAATAAAGAAAGTCATAAATCAAGGCAAGTTTAAAACACATCGGTGGGTGCACCAGAGAGGCAAATACCCTTAGAGGGAGGAAGCTTTGTTATAGGCCTGACGTGCTAGCTGATGTCATCCTTAGCTCTTGGGTTGGTGGAAGCTAGTGTTCTACTAGAAGCTTTTGAGAGGTTTTTATTTATTATCACAAGGTGTTAGTTCAGATACAGAGTGGGGCAAGGTATGGCTGTTTGAAAAGGCTAAAACTAGCCTGAGATAAAGTAATTAGCCTCTGAACTTACAGAATTCCAATCTTCCCACAGTACTGAAGTTCCAATTGGTTCCTCAGTCTCTGTAGACATAGAAACTCCTGCCAGGAACTTTTTTGCTCACAGCCAGGCATAGCTCCCATTCAGGAATCTTCATTCACAATGATCATCTAAATGTCTCTCTTCTCTTGAAGTTTTCGGGTTTTTAGGGAAGACACTCTGGGTGTGTGTCTCTGGGGGACCTGAGTAGCCTGGGAGGAGAGGAGAGGGGTATCCTTGAAGGAGTCACATTTAAATGTTCCCAAAAAGAGCCACTGGGAGCTAGTAAGGGAGCCCAAAGAGAAAGAACGACAAGGATCGTTTCTGATAGAGCAAATCATTTCTGTGAGTTCAGAGGCAGCTAATCACAGAAAGCCTCAATGGCTGGAAAACCGCAGCCTGGGGAGAGTGGGAAGGGCTGGAAACTACCGGGTATTACGAGCCTGTCTTCCAGGTTTTGAAATTTCCATTGCACTTTCATAGCTGGCTACCCTTGGATCACTTGTACTATTATTTCCTTATGTCATCACAGATTCAGTTATCCTAAAAGACTCTTTACATATGTGTAATGCCAGCATATGATACTGACTATAAATAGAGAAGAACCTTTAAAAGAACCCAAATCAAGACAAAATAAGTTTCTAATTCGTAGTTGTTCTGAGCAGGAGTTGCTGAGCTGCACTTTGTCAAGTAGGGAGGTGAATACATGTTAGCAAGGATATTTCAGACGGGATCCTTTCTCCCTTGGAATAAAGCTGGAAAATAACCTTCTGGTCATTAACTCACAGTCTCCTGGGCCTTCTCCAGCCGCTGAGATTCCTTTCTAATGTTATCTTGAGTTTCTCCTAGTATGCAGTTCCACTACTTATTAATAATTATTATACCTCATACAGATTTTGAATTTTGTACTAGAGGTCACTAGAAACTGTTGATGAATCTTAAACACTTCAATGGGATTCTTTCCTAATTCTTGCCTGGAAATTTCCAGAATAGCCTGGAGCCATGGAAGGAAGTTGAACATGTCTTTCTGTTTTCGTGTGCTGCTTTACACCTTCCAATAATTTGTGCTCTGAAGCTTAACTCTACTTCTTGCATTAAAATAGCAATGGACTGTGGCTGGAAACCCTATTTTGCTAAGATGTGAACACTGAGAGCAGAGATGAAGACTCTTTCTCTTTTCAGCATAGCACCCTTTCATCTCTCGTATGTGCACAGACACACGAGTATGTCATCTATTGATAAACACACACATGCACTGTGTTTGTGATACACTTCATGGCCTCTGCCATGGTTCTTTTGGTTCTGAAAATCATATATCTGGTGCATTTAATTCTTTATACTGAACGAAAATAGGCTCTGCATAGCCCATGCGTAGTCATCTTATTTATTTATTTATTTATTTATTTATTTATTTATTTATTTATTTATTATATACTTCCCAGAAGTCTTTGGCAGTGTCAATCACTGAAGTCCTGAGGCTTCAGTTCCTCATTTCTTGATTTAACAGAAGTACTAAGCTTTTCTTGAATTGGCCCTTTTGTCAAATTTATTTCCTTTGCTGAGGGAAATTTCTGTCTTATCCTTGCCTGGATCTAGAAATAATTTTTGATTCTCCTGTGAGCATCCCTAGGCATCTCCTTCACTTCCTTCTTCATCCAGTCACCTAACCTGTCTGGGCCATGTCTGCTGATTTCTAGCTTCCATTTTACTCATTCCTTCAGCTCTTTTTCTAGGTAGCCAAGATATTTAAATTTCTTTCTGCTCCTAAGAAAACTCAAGCTTTTGACAACAGCATGTGCAACTCCCCCACACACATACACAACACTACACACACACACACACACACACACACACACACACACAATCAGTTGGCATATCAAGGCACACCATGAGGCTAGCCCACAGATGATGCTCCGGGAGTCATGTGTGCTTCTTGCCTCTGTGGATAATTAGCAGATTCTTAAAAACTTGTGAAAGTGTGAAAACAATGAGTCAAGCCAGTTTGCTATTCCTAAATGCTCACCCCCTGCTTCATCCTTTACTATGCTTCACACCAAACTTCAATGGAGAACTGAAGCATTGAATCCTGAGCTGGATTCAGTCTACCTGTTTTTATTCAGCACAAATAAACAACAACAACAAAAACACACCACAGACTTGTGGCTTACTCCACACATAACTCAGTATCATTTTCTGTTCATCAGTAGCCTATCAAGGTGCCTTTGAGATTCCTGTTGATGGGACAACAGTACACAGAAATCTTCATAAATCATAAACTCAAGGCTCAGTGGGTTAGCAAAAAGCAGCTGCAAACAGATAATGAAATTCAAGTCTGCTATATAAAAGACTTTTACTTGTGCTTTCTAGTCCTTCTTACCCCTAGTCAAAGGCTACATTACCCTTTTGGCTTTACACATTGGCTTTGTCTGGTTTTGTTTTTGTTTTTAACTTTGCACAATGGCTTTATATAATATGACTTCATCAATTCCATAGAACGTTTGTGAACCTGGTTGTGTGGGATGATGTAGCTCACCAGTGCATGACAGAATCACAGGGACATATTTAGAGGAAGCCTGTAGCACTGTTTTTCCATTTGGAGCTCTTGACAGTAACAGTCTTCTGAGCTTTCTGTCCACACTTTGGGAGTGTGTCATAGTTAACACTTAGGATGCAATAAACCAGATTACCCAAAGCAACCTGGGGAAAAAATGGTTTATTTCATTTTATACCTTGTAGTCCATCATGCAGGGAAGTCAGAGGGAAACTCAAGGCAGGCACCATTGCAGAGGCCACGGAGTAGCACTGCTTATGAACAATTCCATGGCTTGCTCAGCTTGCTTTCTTATGTAAACCAGGACCTGCCCAAAGATGACACCATCCACAGTGCTCTGGGCTCCCTTAAATCAATAACTAATTAAGAAAATTCACTGCAAGATAATCTGGGGAAGGATTTGGGATTTTCACGTGCAAAGCACTGTGTAGCTTTAATAAAAAATGCCACATATTTTTCCTGCCCATTTCAAGTTTGTACTCGGGCCAAGAAGAGTATACAGTGATCCTTGAATTAACTTCTTCCAGGTACTTGGTTCTGTCAATCTTTTTAATTTTCACCATTGTAATGAGCATTGTGGCTGCATTGAGGGTTTGATTTGTGTTTCATTAGGTAATAAAATTGAGCCCTTACTCCTGTGATTATTCATGTAATTACAGGCTGTTGGAATATTATGGTTTGCGGTTGCTGTTTCAGTCTTACCCATTCTTCTGTTGGATAATCTTGCTCTGTCTTTTTTTAGAATTTTTTTTTTTAAATTACATTTACTATTTACTTGTGGATGGGTATGAGAGTGCATGTGGGCACATGCATGCCCTGGCAAGCATGTGGATGTCAGAGGACAGCTTTCAGGAGTTTGTGCTCTCCTTTAGCCATGTCCAAGGGATTGGATGTGGATTGTTGGACTAGGAGGTACATGCGTTACCCACTGAGCCATCTCACTAGCCCTTGCTCTGTCTCATTGAAATGCAAAAGTTCTTTCACATTCTGACTGTAATTCCTTTGTTATCTGTGTTGCATGTTTTATTTTGTGGGTTGCCTTACTTTCATAAGAGTGAGCATTTGTTTGCTTTTACATTGAACAGAAAAAAATTTATCTTTAGTGTTATCAGTTTTCTAAGTGTGTTTGGCATCTTGTTTTGTGGAAGCTAAATTAGGTGACTAAATCCCAGACAATCTAACATTCCCGCATAACAGTAGGAATAATTTTACAAGATTGATTGTCCTGCAACACCGAACTGTCATTTGATGTTAAAGTTCTTTGAGTGTGTTTTTCCACTTCTTACCTACTCTTCAGGTTTTTAAAGTTTTTGACTTGTATTCTTTTCTATGGAGGATTTTAACTATTATCTCTGTGTACAGAACATAAATATCTGTGGTATAAATATATGTACTGCCAATGGAAGATATTACCGCTCAATTTTAGTCTTTAATTTCTTTTACTTTTTAAAATTCATTTGTATACTGTATGTGTCTATATGTACATTTTTCCTCCCTCCTCCAACCCTCCCATATCCTACTTGCTCATGTTTAAATCCATGCCCTTGATTTTTTTGGTACTTGATTACCCTGTGTAAAGACATGTCACTCTAATTGGTTTAATAAAGGGATGAATGGCCCATAGCTAGGCAGGATTTCCAGACACAGAGAATACTAGGAAAAAGAAAAGCAGGGTTGCCAGCCAGACACAGAAGCAGGAAAGCAGCATGGGCAATATAGAGAAAGATGATAAAGCCACAAGGCAGAAAGTAAATTAATAGAAGTGTGTTAATTTAAGTTATAAGAACTAGTTAGAAAAAAGTCTAAGCTATAAACTGAGGTTTCATAATTAATAAGTCTCCATGTGGTTATTTGGGAGCTGGTAGGAAGGACAGAGAAAGACTAGCTACATGATTTGATCACTATATATGCACATATTTATATATATGCATGAATAAATATATAAATACAACTGCTGAGTCCATTTATTTATATTTGGGGTTGAACATTTGGGATTGGAATAAAAATTAAGAGGCTCATCTTTGAGGAAGATGGATGTTCCCACTATCCACAATCATCAGTTGGCTGTATCTCTTCATCTAGGGGTGGGGCCCTGTGAGATTTCCCAATTTAATCTCTTATATTCATTGTTCACTTGAAATTTGCCATCTCCTATATCTATTTTGTGTTTCTGTTAAGAATTAGTCTAATTGATTTAGACAGATTACTGCATTTTCTTAACTCAGAATTCCTTCTTCTTGCACTGAGGACAGCTTTGCAGTGGAAGGAAGATGGCTTTGTGATGCCATCCAGCATTTGACTTGGGGTTCTGCCATTCAAGCATAGTCTTATGCCCTGCCATTTTACTTCCTTAATGGATTTGTGTGCAATGGGATGGAGCCAGTTTGTGACAATCTCATGGCTTTCTAGGTTCCAACTCTGACCATTAGCTCTAGATAGTGAGATTCAGTTTGTATATATGCTAATGATTGTGTTATCCAGGACTGACTGATATAAGTAATCTCTGGTGAGTAGAGTAAAATTTTGGAATATAAAATTGCATGATGGAAGTTTTGGGAAAATGGAGATTATGTGTTGTTCACTATCATATTCTCAATGACCAGGTATATAAATGCTCAACATCTTTTGTCTTTAGGAAAGAAAAGGAAGGATGTAATAGGCATTGGGGGTAGCACTCTCTTATCCTGTCCCTGACTTCTACTCTTCAGCATGCTTGCCCACATGCTGGTATTCCTGGCATACAACATGTTGCCCAAAAGAGAAACATGCTTAAATTTTTCCTTCAAACTTGTCTTTAATGATATTTGAAACCATGCCTGTTCTTCCTACCTCCTTTCCATAGATTCATGTTTCTGAAATCCTGCTTTAGATGTCTCTTTATGGCTGGAGAGAGAGTTTAGTTGGGAGTGTTTGCCTTGCACACATGAGAATATGAGTTCCTTCTCCAGAATACAAGTTGTTTTTCTAAAAATACAAAATAAAATGAAATAGGTGAGCATGGTGGCATACAGTTATAATTCCCATATTAAGGACAAATGGAATTCAATAGCTGGCTAGCCAGCCAGCCCAGCCTACTTAGTGAGCTCCAGGCTTACGAGATATTCTATATAAGTAAAATAATCAAAAATCCATGTTAGATGGCTACTGACGAACAATACCCAATTCTGACCCCCTTGCCTGCACTTACACACACCTGTACCTGCACACACATGAACATATAGACCCACATAATTGCCTCTATCAAATGCGACTGCCCACTAAAGCTATGCCTCATCTGGATTACAAAATCTCTTTGGGAACTTCCCCCGCTGACACTGGTTCTTTCATAGTTCATAGTCAATAACCAGAACTCTATCAAGGAAATGTGACCAAGGTAAAAAAAAAAAAATTCAATAGGTAAATTCTTGTTCCCAATAATAAAAAAACTGAATCAAAGCTTGTCTCTTTGATTACTACATGACTGGTACTCAAACTCTTTAATCTCCCCTTGTCTCTGATTCTTTAGCTCTACACTGAGAATAATGCTTTTCCTTCTTTTAGGATGCTTTAAATTTAAAATGAGATAATTCAGGATAAGGGGTGGTGTGATATCAGGCATAAAGGGGCTGCCGTTAATACCACAGCTGTCAGTGCTGTAATTCCTAGTGTCACCATTGGCATTATTAGTCATTGGCATGGGGGAATTTCCCCTAGTGTGTAAGTGAACTTTGAAGCCTCAGTTAGAGAGAAGCAGGTTGTTTGATGAGAATGAATTAGAACAAAGGAAGCTGGTGAACTTCAAAGCTATTATATCAAGCTACTGTGGTTGAAATGAATTGTCTTGCTCTACATGAGGGAGAATCTGTCAAAAGAACTGCTGTTAGTAATGTGGAATCAGCCTACTTTCTGCCTTGAATGGTGTCAGAAAGAGATCCGAATGAATTCTAACATTTTGTCATTCTGTTCTCCATTCCTTATTTGTTGTCAGTCTTTTATATCTGCATTACCCTGTAGTGAAAGATATGATTAGTTAGATCACAGCTTATATTACATCCTTTGCAGGACAGCCTGGCAACCTCTTGAGGACTGACTGCTTTTCTGAGTATATTCTAGATGATGCAAGAAGAAGTCACTGGAAGACAAGACCCAAGTCCTTCTAGAAGATGGTTTTACTCATCAACTTGAACTCAGTTTCCATGAGTTTTGTTTTCTGGAGGCAAAACATTAACATGGAACCTATGCTCTCTCAGACTCCATTGTAGGGGCCTTTCTTCCACACACATAAGGAGGAAGAGTACAGTAGATTAATTCAAGTTTTATTTGACACAGGAACATTCACAAATGAAGACTCAGAGCTTGGGAGGACTTTTCATCACTATACATCATAGACTTCATGGCATAGATAGCCATGTAAAAAGGTGATTGTTGTGAAGAAGTGTTATCTATGTTGGTAGGCTGAGAAGAGGAAATCAAGAGAACTCCATGTGTCCACAATCTTCTGGCCTCTCTGTATAGGATTCTTCCTCTTAGGTGTGGGTCAAGGCCTCTTCTGGATTAAGAGTCTTAATGACCTGCAGACAAGGTACATTAGGTGATTGCTTTATAGCCACCTTCAAGATAGAAAAAGGTGCTAAAGAGAAGATAATACTCTAGGTTTTATGGCTGCTTTGGCAAGAAAAGGGTGTACTGGCTGGTTTTGTGTATCAACTTGACACAAGCTAAAGACATTAGAGAGGAAGGAGCCTCAGTTGAGGAAATGCCTCAGTCCAGCTATAAGGAATTTTTTTCAATTAGTGATCAGTGGGGAGGGCCCAGCCCATGGTGGGTTGTGCCATCCCTAGGCTGTTGGTCCTGGGTTCTGTAAGAAGTTGGACTAAGCAGGCCATGAGAAGCAAGGTCTTCTCCATGGCATTTGCATCAGCTCATGCCTCTAGGATCCTGCCCTGTTTGATTTCCTGTCCTGACTTCCTTCAGCAATAAAGAGCAATGCTGAAGTATAAGCCTAATAACCCTGCTCCAACTTGCTTTTTGGTCATGGTGTTTTATTGCAGCAATAGAAAACATAACTAAGACAAATTGGTACCAGGAGTGGGGTATTGTTGTGACAGACCTGACCAGGTTTTTGGAGGATCATGGAGGGACTTTGGAACTTTGGGCTAGAAAAGCCATTGAGTGTTGAGACCTCAGTGGGATGTTCTGTGGGAAGTTGGAAGATAAGAATATTGAGAGAAGTGCAGATGATAGAGGCCTGGACTGCAGAGTTTCAGGAAGTTTAAAAATGCTGTCAGAACTATTTGTTATTTTGAATTCAGATCCTGTGGTTCTGGTTAGCTGTGATTTACAGGATATCAGAACTACTAAAGCAAAATGTTGCTTTGCTGGGATATTTGATGCTGGTTGGCTGGAGCTAAGAAATTACTGGTGATTAAGAAGAGACCAGGATTATGGAGGTGAAATCTTCTGGGGAGTGTTTCATGAGATCACAGAGAAACTGTATTCCAGAGGTGGCCAAGGTTGTACCTAGTACTGGCAGCCAGATCTGGTAAGGTGACACTGGTTTTGAAGGCATTAAGGGATCATGAAGAACAGCTGAGGCTTGACACTATGGGAGGCCAGGAAAGTCCATTGGTGAAGGCGCAACCTCAGTGGCAGTTGCAGGCCCAAGACTGAACGGGTCATGCAAAGAAGTTGAGACTTGAAGAGAGCCTATGAGAGGCTGTTGGTGAAAGTACATTCCAGTTGCAGCAAGGGACCCCAGCATTTTGGAGATGCCAGTATCAATGGAAGACCACTTATAACAGTAACAGTAGTGGAGAGGAGCCAGATGGTGCCTAAAAGACAAGTTGTGTGTGCTTCAGAGGGCAGAGCCAGGGAAGTAACCCGAGCCTTCTGAGTGAGTCCAGAAGATTGTGCATGGATCTCAGATATAGGACAGTTGGAATTTTGTTTTGGTTTGATTGTGAGTGTGCCCTGATTTTTCCCTCTTGAAGTCAAAACGTATTTTATTGGAACCAACAGTTGAGAGACTTTGAATTTTGAAAGACTTTGGAATTTAAAATAGATTGGTTACTAAATTTTTAGTGTGTTTGAATTTGCAAAGACTGTGGGACTTTTAAAATTATTTATGTTCTTAATGTGAGATCTTGGGGTGAATAAGAAAGGAAGAATTGTGGATTGATAGTAATATGTTTGTGTGTCAAGTTGACAAAGGGCTAGTTTTACTGACTGGTTTTGTGTGTCAACTTCACACAAACCAGAGTTACCAGAGAGAAAGGAGCTTCAGTTGAGGAAATGCCTCAGTTGAAGAAACGCCTCAATGAGATCCAGCTGTAAGGTATTTTCTCAATTAGTGATCAAGAGGGAGGGTCCAGCCCATGGTGGGTGGTGCCATCCCTAGGCTGTTGGTCCTGGGTTCTATAAGAAGGTGGGCTGAGCAAGCCATGAGAAGCAAGTCAGTAAGCAGCTCTCCTCCATGGCCTCTGCATCAGCACCTTCCCCTGGGATCCTGCCCTCAGGAGTTTCTGTCCTGACTTCCTTCAGTGATGACCTGTAATGCTGAAGTGTAAGCCTAATAAACCCTTCCCTCCCTCTTTCCCCCAACTGATTTTTAGTCATGGTGTTTCATTGCAGCAATAGAAACTCTAATTAAGACAAAGGGTAATAACTTTCCTGCCCTACTTTGAGAAGGGGAATTCTTTGTTTCTATGACCTGCATTGAGTAAGAGATGGGTGCATGTTAAAGGAAGCTGGAGATGAGGAGGGAGCTTTGTGTTTGAGGCCTGCTGTCTTTCAGATCCAAGTACTCAGATGCCAAGAAACTTTGTACCACAGTGTCCTTTTCTGAACCACGGCACCATTATCCTGTTATGTTTCTCAAATTGTGTTCTTCACACCATTTGCCTTGGGGTGTTTTACTGAAAGAGCAAAATGAATTGCAGCCAGACCCCAGTATAACCAGACCTGCTTCAGTGGGAGCATATGAATGTCTACCACATGCCTACATGATCCTCTGTGCATTGAGTTTGAGAGGGAGAGCTTTAGCCTCTGTGCTAAGCCCATGTATGCATAAAGGGAGGAGTTTGTGGGAGCAGAAGAGATAATCCTCCACATGGACCATTAATTCTTCTCATGGAATTGTATCTAACAGGGAAAAAAACCTTCAGGTATTCCTAATTAATGTGTTACTGGTATTTCCCATAGCAAAATACTGTGGACTTCTAGTGAAACTGTGTGTTGGTTAGTTTTCTTTCAACTTGACCCAAGGTATGGTCATCTGGGAAGAGGGATCCTTAGCTGAAATAATGTCTCCACCTGATTAGCCTGTAAGCAAGTCTGTGGAATAGTTTCTTGATTAATGATTGATGTGCAAGGCCCAGCCCACTAGGGGTGGTGCAACCCCTGGGAAGGTGGTCCTAGGTTGTGTAAGAGAGCAAATTAAGAAAACCATAGAAAGTAGGACAGGAAGTAGCAGTCTTCTATGGTCCCTGCTTCTAGTTCCTGCTTGAGTTCCTGCTCTGACTTACCTGTCCCTATGATTGGGACATGTAAGCTAAACACACCCTTTCTTCTCCTAAGATTGTTTTGGTCTATGTTTTACCTCAGTGGCAGAGAAGTAAACTAGTGTATGATTGGTTTGTAAATGAAATACCCTGGTATGTAAATGAAATACCCCCATCATAGTTTTAATAAGCATCTCTCATCTTTGGGTTGTTTTAGATAGTGCTTGTAACACAGTTTTCACATTTCAGGATTCTTAAAATTCCATCAGCCAGAGCTGGTTGAGTCCACAGGTTCTGCTTCAGTTGGCCTGGATGATGAATTCACAAGAACTCTACAGAAATTCCTATGAAAGAAGGGGGAAGGAAATGCTGATTTTTTTAATGAGACTGTTGTGTGTTTATCTTGATTTTGATTTGTTTTCTATTGTTTCATTTCAAAACACAATGTTAAACATATTAGTATCCATTTTTCTATATGGTGTACAGTCTTATAATACCCATATTTGGGTATCCTCAGGAAGATACCAGGCTGAGAACATTTTCAGAGCATCACTGATCCAGTTTCACAGCATTTTCTAGGGATGGTTGTCATGGAAGCATTTACTAAGCTTGTTCAAGCAGTAGAAAACCAAGACTCTTCCTTGAATGCCACTGATCACCTTCATAGCAAACTGGAACAGAACCTGTGGTATGCAAATGAATTCCAGTTAGCTGAATTCAGTCATTTTTGTTTTTTCTGTGTCTTAATGGGAATGGATATAGCAGAGTTATCTGTAGAAGTGATGGAATGAAGTATCCCCAGGGAAGCTTATTGGCTAGGATAAGTTTGAGACTTGTAACCTAGACTTTAATCATCACTCAACCTTAATGCTGTTGGTTTGTTTGTTGTTGTTGTTGTTGTTTTGTAGTAAAGGCAGTAGACTCCAGGGAAAAGAGAGGTGACTTTAAAACGGGACCATTACTTGGAATAAGATAGTGAAATGAGGCAGCATTCTTATTTTACAAGGTTTTCCACAAATATTGGTGAACCATGAAGCATATGACACAGATACCCAATTTTGACTGTGGGTAATTTAGGAAGTCTGACTGATGCCATCATAATTGGGGATATATTTGATTAGGTGGCAGTTCAGCAATTTCTTTCATGCCAGAAGGGTCATGGGATATGTAACTCTGGAGGTTCCTTCTGTATCCATCTTTCTGCCCATTCCCTGACCCCTACTTTCCTTCCCAAAGTCCTGCCCAGAGGTGTCATAGTATTGCCCCAGCTCATAGTATTTCTTGTCTTTTGATCTGTGAGATGTATGAACACTTGCAGTCTAGTGATTTTTTTCATTGAGTACTTATGCATGAGGCTATCAGTGGTATAAGGGAGTGAGTGATAGAACTCTTGCTGTCATGGAAAACACAAAGAAATGAGTGGGATTAAAGTGAGATTGAGACGTTTGATAGCATATGGGACTCTGATAACAACTTAAAGGGGCAGAAGGTTTGATGGGCTACATGGGACCTTAAGCTTGATCAAGAATATTCCTCCATATAGAAAACTCTGTGTTACAATTCAATAGAAGGAAGAGTGGAAATGTGTCAAAGGGAGCCTAGGGGGATTATAAAGCAAAGGATATACAGAAAAGTGGGAGTTTTGTGGCATAAGTTTTGTGGATGGTAGGAAAGGAGATTGTGTTGCATTTATTTCTTTTGATTCTGTTTGAAACATTGTCTCACTAGATAGCTCAGATGGTACAATGTATCTTTTTTCCAGTGTCCATGGCCTCACACACGCTAGGCATTGTTCTATCACTGAGCTGTCTATATTTTTAGATTCTATTGTGATCTTCAGAAGCCTCATTAAGATAATGAGGATTAAGAACCATTGAAATGTTTTCAGAATGAGGAATTAGTCATAGTACCTGTCTCCTCCACCTAAAGAAAACCACAAACTCCAGTTAGTCACCATGGTGTTTAGGGGCTGAGATCTGGCAGAAGAGACAGATATCTTAGATATTTTTATATTATTCATATAAGTATTATGCTAAAAAGGCTTTTAAATGTCTAGTTTAAGTCCACAAGGTTCCATAGTTTTACCAAAAAAAAAAAAATGTCAAGAAAATAACCAAGTTAAATAGGATTCATAACAGGAAAACTCCTCCAAACCACTTATCTTTGAGATTTAAACAAGGAAACAGAAAAGTCCAACCACATCTCCTGTGCATTAATAAGCCTCTGTCCTCTCTAAGCATTGCTACTTTTGTTGTGACTGAGGCTCAGAATCAACCCAATCAGATACAAGAGGTTACCCCAAGGCAAGATTTAATGCAGGGCAGCACACAAGGGAAGGGAAGGGGAGGGCAGATCGATCAGGCCCGCAGAACAGACTCGGGAGCTGAACTGAAACCTCAAATGCCACTTGAAGTAAGTATTTAAGCACAAAAATTACACACATTTGTTATCAAGCTACAGTTAAAATGTTCTTCAATCAAGATGTAGGGATCACGGGCTCCCTTGAATGGTGCATCACTGTCAACCAACATACAATGCAAGCTTTCAGTTAAACCAATCAGATTCATTTGTTCCTTCTGTGGTTAGGAACAGCCACAATGTTCCTAGAGAACCTAAGATGCATAACAACTATTTCTGTGGTTTAAGGGAGGAAGTGGGTCAGAAGGCCCCTAGCTCCCCTAGGGCTTGAGACCTGAACTTCGTTTCTGTAAAATGGAGTCTGAAGTCAAAATGGCCGTACTTCGGACAAGGTGCTTTTTGCCTGTTCCCAACACTTTGAAGTTGCTTGCATTGTCAAGGATAGAATTTTTAGTTGACTTTTTGTATGATGAGTCCATTGCCTTCTTGAGACTATGGCTGTCATCATTATTTTAAAAAACATTTTCTTCCAGGCAAAAATAACTCTGAAATTATAATACAAATCAGTAGAAAAGTATTTTTATTCATAGAGAAAGTCTGTTTTGCCCTAAGTTATGCTCTACATCTGAGTTTGAGAATGCAAACATTCTCCTCTTGGTGTATCCTGCATGGTAGCTGTGCTAGGAAGTCTCTGCTGCTGCTGTAAGGCTACATAATGAGCAAGTTCTGAGCTCCAGGTTTACCCAGCTGCATATGGTCTTAAATGTGTGTGGACTTCAACAATAGTTATGTTTCAGCTGATCTTGACTGCACTTGGTGGCTCCTGTATCGCTGAACACAAGTCTACATTGCTGTCTCCACTTCAATTTTCCCAATGTGCAAGATTATAATTCTATATCCACCTTGACCAACTGAATGAGATAAGCATAACTATATACTTTTTATAATTATGCTAGTAGAAAATCTGATGAGACTAGTTAAATAATGAAGGCTGTGCTATTGATATGAAAAATATAGTATACTAAAAGATGAACCAAATGTGTTCAAGGTCTCTCTCTCTCTCTCTCCCCCCTCTCTTTCTGTCTGTGTGTGTGTGTGTGTGTGTGTGTGTGTGCGTGCACGCGTGCGCGCACGCACGCACGCACTGCTGTGTATATGTACACAGAGGTATAGTGGTGGGAGAAGGCATATTAATATTCAGGTAAGAAAGGGCTGTGGCTCCAAACTTTGAGGCTCTGGCTTATGAGAGAATAAATTTATGTTATTTCAAGGTATTTCATATAACAATGCAGGAGTCAGAGGAAACTCATATGCTGCCTCTGCACCCCGGAACAAATGATTTGAGTGTATAAAGCTGGTTTCCCCATTCTCACATAATGACAATGACATCTGTAGGTATGACACAGGGATGGTGTGGATTTTGTATGTAAAGTCTACAGTGTCCAGATAGCACATATGAAGCATTTGTCACAGTGAGGATGTGCCACCATTGCCATTATCATGGTGGTTGTCTTCTCATATGTTTCTCTGTAACTGTCAGTTTTTAAGTACAGCCATTTCATTTACTATAGTCTTGCTTAAAGATATGCCCCTCAATTACCAGTGTGTTGGAATCCTTGTGGACAGCTTCCACATTATGTTCATATCAGAAGAGGATGAATGTATGCCTGAAGGGTTGTGACTACAGCCTTAAATAGCCCATAGCAGTAGGAAATGTTCTTTCAAGATTTATGCTAATTTTTGGTTACTCTGATTTATATGTACATTTGTTTAAAGATAAAAATAGGCATTTCTAATTACTAGTCACATTGCTTAACTTCCTTCAGAATCCTGAAGGAGTTGGTCAACATCCTGGGAAGATAAACCATAGGACCTAAGTGGCAGACATGCCCCTCAATCTCAGTGAGTTATTAACACCATACTTAAATGTTTCAACCTCAGAACTCCCAGAATATAGAGGTGTATGCTGAAAGATCAGACTGGCAAATCTGTCTCTGTACATTGCTACCTCATTACTACAGGTGTGTAAGGCACATTTAAAATTATCTGGAAGCATTTCTGGGTGTCACACATGAGAGTACTTCGACCAACCAGAGGGGGCTAAGTTAGCATTCAGCAATGCCATTCTATGTCTTATAATGCATAGGACAGCCTTTCCATCACAAGCCCAGGAAGTCAATACCTCTAAGGCTGAAAACATAGCTCTCTCTAGACAAGTAAATGTGACTGCATCTGGCCACAAGGATTACTACTATTCATAATGCTCTTTCCAGGTCATATTTGACTTTTTTCCTTTGTTTCATATGGTACACATGTTTGTATTCCTTTAGTTCCTGTGATTCATCTGGAGAGTAGTACGTGCTTGATAATCACTCATGAATGGAATCTACAGTTATAAAAATGTGCACTTAGTACCACTTGCAACTCTAGACTTACTGTCTCCCTTCTTCCTCATCTCAACTGCATCAGGAATTCATGGTGTTTTGGAGCACACTGGGTTCTCAGAAGATAGGCCATAAGTCACTGAGGTTTTAGGAAAACTGATCTTCTTGCAAAGAAGTGGTACATGGAAAGTCAGGAATCTGATTCTACTTTTGTCCCCCTGTGGATAAGCATCTTTTATAGAGTGTTGACGTGCTCCATCTACATAACTTAGAAGTTTTCTCTGAGCCTTCAAAAGTGGTAAGGACACTTTTATACCAATGGACAACTTGGGTTTTATTTATTCCTGTACCATGTCCCTTTCCTCTGGATGTATTCCCTCATTGCCCCAGTTTCTAGGGTCTCTCTGAGTCTTAGAGATAGTCTACATGCTGGAGTTGGGCTTTGACCACATTGTAGTATAACAACTTCTTGGTATTTTTGTCTTTCCTTAAATGTGTTGACCTCCCTCAGGGGCTTTGCTTTATATCTCTCAGCTGCTCACATGTGGTGGGTGCTCAGTGCATGACTGAGTGCATACGTGAGTCTGGCAGCCAATCATTCTCAAATCAGCCACTCCACTTGCATATGTATGTAAGATCTGAGTTTGTTCTGACTTTGCTGTCATCCAGTATGCTTTAACACCCTCTTAACTGAGAAAATACAGTTGAAATTAGTATAAAGATAAAATAAAAGGAGATCTGTATAGGTGCATAGGAGAAAACCATCACACTTCTGTTTCTCATTCCTATTTCTGCTGTTCTAGGATGTTTCACATGTGATTTGGATCAGTGCTTCCTATACTTGCCCAGCTCATGTAGAAGGCTTAACATGGTAGACAAGAGGGTTATCTCCAGTCTTTGTTGAGTGACCATTCCTCATATTTACATTAAATAAGTCCTAAGAACAATTTTAATCTGTCTATTTTGAGTCATTTAACAACACCTGAACTGATTACTTTAGCTGAGGAGACTGAACAGTTTCATTAGCACCTACCATGGACCTATCCCTCTGCCTGAAAAATAATTCTGTAGATGATTCAACTATGTGGGATACATCTCAGAAAAGAGACAAACATTTTGCAACTAGGAGAATGTTCAGAAAGAACTCCAGGACAAGAGAACATTATAGGATAACCAATATGAGAAGATCTACCACAGATTCAATGTCTGCCACTTTCTTCTACAAGGCCTAGAATTGTGCTTTATACTACAGCCAGAACTGAAAAGTATATGCATATATAGTTACCGACTGAAGGCCAAGTATAATGATTTACTCTGTTACATATTGTCAGCATTCTGGTTTATTAGAAGGATTTGCCAGCATAGTGAACGAAAATTTTCCTCAACAATAAATAGAACATTTATGCTCTGCTAAAATAAACATTCCCTGAGCTTACTTGACTGCTTTTCTTAACAAAATAGTGACATTTAGAGGAAGTTAAGTGGGCCTGCCATGGATTATATGTCTTCATTGGATCACATGTGTCTTTGGCATGATCTCATTTTTGCCTGGCAAGTTTTATGGTGGCTTGGTTAGGATAGTTCTCTGCTGTTTGGAATATAGTGAGCATCCTGCCAGACAGCAGTGGATCAGGACTGTGGCTTCTGCCTCCCTGTCAGTTGTAGCCTCTAATAATAAAGAAGGGGGAAATGGTAATGCTTTTTTGTGTTGTTTTGATTGCCAGCAGGTGGTTGTATTAAATAGAACTCTAGTTGGCAGATACTACTCAAAATTATCTCCTGCAGAAAAGTTCCATCAAACAAGGCATGAATATATCTTTGTCAAAACAGCAAGAAGGAGCCCTTATTTAAAAAAGAAAAACCTTCACAAATATTATACCTTCAGGGCTCTTGCGATAAACTTGGTTCCAAATTCACTGTTGGAAGAAACATTAGGAAATCTGAGATCTGTGAATTATGTGGTCTCATTTTTCATTCTGGATTTAATTATTCCTGAGTACAGGAGGGTTGAGTGCTTCTGAAACTGAATTATATGTAATTAAACATAATGCAATTCTGGTTCTGCCAGCATGCAAGTTTCAGCCACTGGGCACTTTCTGTTCTGTCCACTATTGCCATCTCAGGATCTAGTACGTAAAAGTTGTTTAACCAGTACTCATTGATCAGATCCATGAACGTGTATATTAGTCATTTAAAAATGAAAATCTTTGTCTCCACACTCTTGCCTTGTCCTGTATGTCTTTAATATTTAGAGTCATGCAGCCCAAAGCCATTGCAAACCAAATTGTTTTTCACAATAAAATGTTTTTAAGTTTCCTTCATGCTTTTCTCAGCTTTCTAGTAACTTCTTTTTACAACTGAGAAATATACCATTGTACAGATCTATCTGAATGACTTCCTTATTTACCTGAAGGGCATCCCAGCGCTTCCAAAGCTTTGTGATTGTGATTGATGCTACTATAAACATCTCTGCATTGCATTTATATGGACAAAAATTTCAACTCCTTTGGGTAAAGCTTACAGGTGTTGGGTCTTATGGTATAATTATGTTTAGTTTTATAAGAAATCAAACTGTTTTCCAAAATAGCTATATGATTTTACATTTCACTGACAAAGAAGAGAGTTCTTGCTTTTCTTGTTTTTGATTTTTATTTAATTAAAATATAATTACATCATTTCTCCTCTTCCCTTTTCTACCCCAAGTCTTTCCCATGTTCCCTCTCTCTAACCCTTCCCAAGCTCCCTAACTCCTTCTCAAAATCATCTTTTTTTCTTTGATTATTATTGACAATACAAGTACACACACATAACTATAAGACTAAAGCCTACTGATTCCATATATTGTTTGTGATTTCAGGGCTGATCAGTTCCCTGGAGAAGAGTAATTCCCTCTTTCTCAGCAATCATTAGTTGCCTGTAAGTTCTTTGTCTGGGATGGTGCCCCCTGAGATTTCTCCCTTCTACCTTAGTATGTCTATTGGTAGTCATTGTTTTTGTATTCTTTAGGCAGCCATATTGTTGAGTTAACATAGGCATAGCTTTCCTGTCATTTCTAGGAGACACACCCTCCAAGTTTCTGTCTCTTTAAAGTCTTGCCAGTATTTGCAGATGTCCTGCTCCAGATTTGACTATTGTGACAGGTGTGTAGTAATAACCCAGTATTGCTTCAGTTTGCTTTTTCCTGGTAGAATGGTCTATGGAGCATCTTTCCATATTTATTTGCTGTTTATATAGCTTCACTAGTGAGGTATCTGTTAAGATCTTTGCTCTGATTTTTTTTTTTTTTTTTTTTTTTTTGATTTTTCGAGACAGAGTTTTTCTGTGTAGCTTTGCGCCTTTCCTGGAACTCACTTGGTAGCCCAGGCTGGCCTTGAACTCACAGAGATCCGCCTGGCTCTGCCTCCCGAGTGCTGGGATTAAAGGCATGCGCCACCACTGCCTGGCATCTTTGCTCTGTTTTTAAAACAGACTTAATTGTTTTCTTATTATTGAATTAAGAGTGCTTTTAAAAAGCATTTTTCCAGTTATCTGTTATTCTTTCTATGCTCAGCAAATGTTTTTGATTGTAATGATGTTCATCCTAGCCATTATCTTTTTCATGGATTATGCCTTTGATGTCATTATCAAACCCAACCTCACCTTGACTTTTTCTTGTGTTATTTTCTATGAGACTGTGGCTTTGAATTTCTCATTTAAGTCTCTGTTCCACATTGAGTTCATCGTTGGTATAAGTGTGAGATAAATGCCTAGACACTTTCTTTTTCTTTTAAGTTTTCCAAAGAGGTTTAACTAAGGAAGAAGATCTACCATAAAGGCAAGTAGCACTACTCTGTGGGCCCGGGTACAAAATGAATTAAAAGAAGAAAGTCAGCTGAGCACCAGCATTCATCCATCCCCACGTTCTAACCTAGATACACAATGTGACCAGCCACTGTGCTTTCCTGTTATAATACATGTAATCCTTCCCTTCCTTCCTTTGACTTTTTCAGGCATCTCATCACAATAATGAAAGTAACTAATCTACTGTTGTACTATTAAAACATTGAAAATCATGTCACATGTATTCTATCATCTTTACCCCTCCCTCCCCTTCCCTTAAGACCTCTTTTTCTCTTCTCATCATACCTTTCCTAGTTTCAGGACTTAGAATTGCCCTGCCCAACCAGTTACAGTTAAAAATCAAAACCTGGGATCCAAATATGAGAGCATGGCATATTTGTGTTTGAGTCTGGAATACTTTGCTTTAACAGAACTGTAGTGGGTAGCCATTCCAGCTTTGGTCTGGAAGTTCCAAGCCCCACTGAGGCTTAGGTAACTATCACACCTACAAGACGGGGCCAAGAGAGTGCCCTGAAGACCTGAGATCCAGATGTGCCACCCTCTATTGTTTTCCTGGACCCTGGACGCTGGAGGTAGACCGATCAAGAGTTCTGGACTGCGCTGCATCTTTCCCAGACCCTGTGACCTACCTATCTCTTCATTTGTAAGTTATGCCACTAAATAAATCTCCCTTTTAACTACGTGGAGTGGCCTTAATAATTTCATCAATACAGAACAATTCTAGTTCAGTTAAATGACATAGATGTCAGAATTTCATTTTTCTTTATGGCTGAATAAAATTCCATTTTATTGCATCATTTTCTTTGTCCAGTCATCTGGACAACTGTTGGTTTTTTGTTTGTGTGCTTTATTTTGACAGACTCTCACTATAGCCTGGACTGGCCTGAGTTTATGAGTTATGACTTGACTAGTCTTGAACTCACAGAAAGGTCCACCTCTCTCTCTGAAGTATTGCTGGGATTAAAGGTGTGTGCCACCAGTCCTGGCAACTTTTGTTTTATATTAGTGTAATTAGACCTATTATATTTGTCACTTTTTTATCTGTAACTCTTCATTTTTTTATTCCTGTTGTTTTGTCTTATGTTGTGTGACACTCTTCCTAGGGGGAGACATGAACAAATGTCTACTCACCCAAGAGAGGAAACTGACAACATGTCAGCATGAAGTCTGAATCAATGAGTTTTATTAGGGTTACTTACTGGAATATGGGCAAGCAGTTACTTGCAGGAGTATAAATGACACAAAGATGGCTATTCCAACAAATCTCACCCCAATGTGGGTGACAGTTCTCCAAAGTTGGAAACCTAGAGTTCACTGTACAACCTACAGGCAGCTCAACACGTTGGACGGTGTCCTTTCACAGTGGCTCTGTCTATGTAAGCCCCTTCCAGGTAGCTCAGATTTTTTTTTAGGCAATTTGGTTGGCCCCTGCTTGAGTGCTTGCCCTGAGCCTCTTCCAAGCAACTCAGCTTGATTGGGGTGACTCCCAGCAGCATTTGTTGTTTATATATTTTTGAGGAAAAAGGAGCCTAGCAAATCTAGTCACCTTCATTTTGGGAAAACTCACAGTTGTTTTTGCTTCAAATATTTTTGTATTTCCTTTCTCTTCCTGTTATCATTTTATTCATGATATACCTCTTATATCTGATAACTTGCCCCACAATTATTAAATATTCTGTGCTTTTTTTCTTCTTGCCTTTCACCTTCAAGTGTTCATTTTAAAGTGTTAATCCTGGAAATTTCATACACAAATACAATGTATTTAGATCATACCCACCTCCAGCTGTCCCTCCAACTCCTCCCAGACTTCTTCCAACATGTTTCCTTTTCTTAATAATTCATGGAGTCCAATTAGTGCTGCCCATCTAGGCATGTGGGTAGAGAACCATCAACTGAAACATGGGCAACCTAGAATAGGACACACCACTAGATAAAAACCTGACTCTTCCTTCTCTAGAAGCTATCAGTTGCCAGTAGCTCTTCAACTAGGTGTGGGGTCTTAGGCACCCTTTCCTTCTGTGTTGGAATGCTGATTGTATTAATCACGTGTAAGTATTGTGCCATCACCCACAGCTGCTGCAAGTTCATAAATGGAACAGCTCTAAGATGTCCAGAAGACATTATATCCAAGCAGTATTCCCAGACCTCTGGCTCTTCTGATCTTTGTACCCCTTCTTCTCCAGTGTCCTCTGACTCTCATAGGTCCCTATTGAAATGACCTCAGGTTCAGGGAGTCTTATGTCATATATATAGACTACTAGTCACCCCATCAAAAACATTCTTCAATTGTGTTAGTGTTTTTAACTATAGTATTTATTTGATTCTTTCTTATACTCTTCATTTTTCTGATTACATTGGCCCTCTTTTCTTGCATCCTGCCTACTTTATCCATTATAGCCTATAGCAAAGGAATCACAGTAGTCTTTGGCTTGATGCCTTGTCATTCCACCATCCCTGCCATTTTTGCTTTTGATATTTACTCTGCTCTCCAGTCTGTGTTATTTGCCCTTTTCTTTTCGTTTTTTGTTTTACATTTTTTCATTTTTCTTTGAAAAATATTTTATTCCTGAGAATTTCATACTTAACTGCTGTATTGATATCATTTGCATCCTTCTCTCTCTTTACTCCAATTCCTCAAGCAGCCCTTTGCTCCCTACAACTCTCTGTCAAATTTGACTTTTCTTCAATTATCATTGGTGTGTATGTATGTATGCATGCAGTCCATTAAATGTTGCTTATATGTACATGTGTTTAGAGCTTACCACTTGGTTCTGGATAACCTATCAGGGGAATTGTCTCTGGAAAAAAAATACTTCTCCCTTTCTCAGCAGCTGTCAATCATCTGTGGCTCTTCATCTAGGGGTGGAACCTTGTGAATTTTCCCCATCCATGTTGGCATGTTAACTTTCCCTTTAACTATGCGTGTCTTATTTAGATAACCATATTGTTGAAATTTCACAGGTGGAGCTTCCCTGTAATGCTTAGAAGACACTGTCTCAGAGCAGGTGTCCTGGTCATCTGGCTCTTAGAATCTTTCTTCCCCATCATCCAGGGTGTTCCCTGAGCTTTATGTCCAGGAATTGCATTGTAGATCCCATGGTCACTTATTATCTGCATATTGACCAGTCATAGATCTCTGTTTCTATCTGCTGCAAAAATAAGCTTCTCTGATGAGGGATGTGGGCATAAGGATAAGTTTTTAGAATATAGTTAAGAATTGGGAAGGTGGCCAAAGGAGTTGCTATAAATAGGCTTTTGGTACTGTGATGGTAAAATTCAGGGAGCGAAAATCCTGTGGCTGATGGTCTCTGTAGGTCCGATGACCCTTTAGGTCTTTGTTCTTCTGTGAGCCAATGGCTCTGAACTCTGAGCTTCAGAAGTGACTCTCAGTTTTGTTTTCCTACCATAGGTGATGGGACTTGAGTATTTTTGTTCTCCCTCCTGGAAAGCTAGGGCTGTCTGGATTAAGGGATTTCCTTTCTGCCAGGCCATGTAGGTTCTTTCCACATCTGATGGTGCTTTAAGTAAAATTCTCTTGAGGAGAGCATTGTTAGAATGATTATTTCAGCATATGTCAAAGTCCTTCTTTTTCTTGTCTACATCACAATCGCCCAGGGATTTCCTCCAGTATTTACTGTGAAAACATGGTTGTGAAACTCACAAAAGTGTGGGGATCTTACTGTGCCTGGATAACAGAGTTTCAGCTCTCAACCATATCCATACTAATCCTTAATCAATCTATCAGTTACACTAGCTAGCTCCTTCATCTCCTTTGTCAATATGACTTCTCAATGGTGACACTGATTAGCACTGGTTGATAATATACCCAGATCTTGATGACTAGAATTATCCACAGGATGGATGGAAGGGATAGTTTTATAAGTCAGTCCAAATCATATGCCTTTGCTGGGGCCAAGAAAGTATAACCAGAATTAGAAGTCCATTAGAAGTGCCAGATAGATTAAAAATTCACATCTAAAGACATTCATTGTCTATATTCAATGTCTACCACATTCCCTCTAACAAACTTTCTGTAAAGAACGCTGAATGATTTTATCAGTGGTCTTTCTCAAATCCCTTCAAGGGAACTGAAGTTCTCAAGGTGAAGCTAATTTGCTCAAGGTCATCCAGGGAGTTAATGACTAATTTATTCAGTAACAGAGGTCTATGGTCTCCTCCTGTAAATACCTGTTCTCATTGTATCATTTGGCCTCCCAGGTGTCCTATAAACCCACTTCCTTTTTACCCCTTTTCACTTCAAGCATAACTATTCCCATTTAGTAAATCACATCTTATTACAGAATTATAAAGTTGAGTGGCCAGTTGTAGTTCCACACATAATATAAAACTGACCTTGTGTGTAATATTGGAATTCCTTAATGCGGGCTAGCCCAAGGAAATGAACTGTGACTTAACACCGAAGTGCATGGATTGTGTGAAGGGGGATTTTTGTGACTTCGTCTGAAAGACATGGGTGATTTTTAGAACTCACATTCTCCCGCAAAATGATTTGACTCGGTTCAGTAACCAGGGTTTGTGCCTTATGAGCTGAAACTCTTAGTCGATAAATGCAATGGAAATTATTGCAAGGAGGCAAGCTGGGGCTGTGTTCACTTCAGGCTGTCTTATGGGCTCTTATGTCCAGCCAGAGTACACTATAATGTTGTAGACCTTGTCCTGAAAGACCACAGGTCAAAGACATGAACAACTCTAAGGATCAGGAAAGGGAAGACAGGGCTAGGTAGCAGTCCATTTGGACTCTGTGTACTGGGAAAAAGCATGCCATCTCTGGCTCCCCTCCCCCAACTGCATATGTGAAACATAGATGTTTAGAGCTCAAAAAAGTAGAATTCCATCAGGACAAAAGTAAATTTCACATGATTTTAGATCCAGGGAGACTGTGAAATGTCTCAGGATGATTTTTGTTTCTTCAAATTGCTGCATTTGTTTGTGGTTTCTCATAGGAACAGACCATACGTAATGTCAAAATGATTAGAAACTGTCGCATAAGACCAAAATTGTCCTGAATCTAAGGACAGACAAAGGAAAAAACAAAAATAACAATAAATTCACAGAATTGATTCTCATCATATTAATAAGAATATATGTTAGATGTGTTGCTATGAATTACAGTTCAGACTTTCTCCTGTTGGCTGAGTTCTCAAGAGATAGGTGAAGACGCTTCATGGTCACGATATGTTGAAATTCACTGCAGAATAAAGAAGAATGTAGTCATCTGATATATCCTGCCAATAAGGACATAGCCTAAATTCCATCATTATTTCATGTGCTTCATGAATATTGGGATAATTTTAGATATTATTTATTTTAAATATACATATTTATACATTAGAAACCAACTGTTGGTAAACAGTAAAGGATCTCATGTGGGTTTAAAGCTAGTGCAACACCATGACAGCAAGATATATAGATATAGATATATATAGATATAGATATAGATATATAGATATATAGATATATAGATATATAGATATAAAAAAAATAAAATATAAAATAAAATATAGATATATATATATAGAGAGAGATAGAGAGATATAGAAAGATATGGATAGATATAGATATGGATATAGATGTGGATATATATATATAGATAGATATAGATAAAGATATATGTTTAAAGATATAAGATAATGATGGATTCAAATTTATTTCTATGTCAATATAGAGAATGTGATATTGTCAACAATGAACATTTAGCATGACAACTAATGACAGATAGCCTGCTAACAGTCTTAAACTGAGATCAGTGGTAGTGTATGTCCCCTTAGTATATCTGATTTCTGACTTCTTGTGAAATGTCATGAAATATTCCCAAATATGTGTTGATTATAAGGCACTCATTTCTTATAGAGCTACTACTTTACAAATCACATCCTTGAGGAATCTTTATGGGTTGAAAATAGGTATAAATTGGCTTCAGCATAAAGAAAGTTCATTGACATAATAGAATTAAAACCCAGTAATATCATAGCTTCAAATGCAGTGGGTTCCTCCTGTGCAGCATCACAATGAGTCACAAGCTCCCTCTTTGAATTCCATTGTCTGACCAGACTTGAGTATATGGGGACAAAGGAACTACATCTAGCTCCTGAAGGGAACCTTTTCCCAAGGACCTGCATAAAATTCTGGGCTTTTGTCACTGGACTAACTTGGACCCTATGACTTTACCTGAATCAGATTCTCTACTTTGGTATTAATTGGCCAGACCTGAGTCATATGATATCCAGAGACACTGGGAGCTCAATGTAGCCACAGTAAGCCACACTGATAAAGAGCTAAAATGACCTGACCACATAAAGTGGTCAGATAATTTTTAGAGACAGTAGGAGTAATTCAATATCAATAGCATCTAAAAATGGATATGTATATATGCATAAACCAAAGGGTTGAGTTTAGGAATAATATTAGTTCTGTCAAAGGCTACCCAGAGGGTTCCCAAGTTGCATGATGAGTGGCATTTAGAAAACATTTAATTTTTAGCCCCAACTGGTAGTAAATAAATAGATAGATAGATAGAAATGAAATTGTTACTCTCTACTGACCAGTATGGAGCAGCATCTTCACAATCAAGATCTATCCATTTACCATTGTCTGAAGTTTTTCTCTTTTTGAACCAGTACATTCTATGCCTTAAATTTTCAATGCATTTTCCCAATTAAAATATATTAACAAACAATAATTAATTATAAATGGTAAGTTTCTATAGATAAGAAAAATCTTTAGTAAAAATACGTGATCACATGTTGCCCATACAACGGAATGTCATATTACTACTTAGGTTGGTAATTTTTTATTCTGTCAATGAAGTGCCAAGCTGTACAGCCCACAGGGACAATAAACATGTCAAGTAAATTCTCAGGGCACCATGCTAGACTTATTGAATCTGTGCCTCTGGGGACAGTCCTAGAAATCTGTACAGTCAAATCTACCAGGTGATGGTGATGTCAACAATGATTTACAAACAACAATAAAAAGCCATTACAATTTGTATTCTGCCAATACAAGCTGTAGAAGTTGGAATGCTATTTGCTAAGCTGTGACCATATGCCAGACAGCTTCCGGAACTCATTTGATGACCAGAGTTGTAGAAGTTAGGAGCTCTTGTTAGTCATATTTTGCAAAAGGGGAACAGAGAGCAGAAGTGAAGTGTTTAGTCAAGATCATGTGGCTAGTACATGCAAAGCTTCCTTTCCCAGCATCCTCCTCTGTAATTTAGATTCTTAGAGACACTCAACCTCAGAGGCAATTGAGCTACAGAAGACTCACACAGTTGCAGAAACAGGAAGAATTTTCACTGTTTTGCTTTATAGTCACTGGAAAGTAAACTCTGTGCCTATGCAAATTTAGATGTAGGGCATAAGAGGAGAGGAAGTAATTAATTAAAGCAAAAGGAACACCTGCCTGATTTTTGCTGCTAAGACAGAATTTGCCAATCACTACTGTCTAATGCATGGAGAGACTTAGGAGCCAGCCTTTTCTACTGTCCACAATGCACATACCAGTATAAACCTAGTCATTTTTTTTTTCAACAGCATACTGCAATGCTGGAACCAGCATGCTCATAGCTTCAGAGCTCAGTACACTGACTGTATTAGCCAAAGTCCTAGTTCTTTCAGGTTATGCTTACAACAAGCTGAGTTGGTGTTAGGCAAAACATTTCTTTTGGCCTTGGACAACATCTGGAGTCTGCCTTGTATATATTATCCTACCAATTTCAAGTAAAGACCTGGTTCCATTCTTCACGGATGCATCTTTAAAATAAATCATATTACTGTACTTTGCTTTAGTGCTATAACGTGAATGTGCATGCCATGGGATACATATAGAAGCCAGAAGACAACATTGTAGTAATCTGTGCTCATCACATGGGTTCCAGAGATTTAACTCAGGTCATTGGGCAAGCAGGTCTATACCCTGAGCTACATTGCTGGAGTCAGAAGCAGCCTTCAAGTGTCGCTTAAGTCCACAGTAGGGATAAAGCTACACCAACTGAGTTCTTTGCTCAAAAAATTGGCCCAAATGTGGGTCTCTGCCAGTTCTTGCCCCAAACTCAGATCCATCAAGGTCCCATTCGCATTTTGGTGGATGTTGTATCAATTTAACCAAACAGTATTTTAACCTCCATCTGGCATGTTGTCCTGATAACTGACATGACATGCTCAGTCTATGTTTCTAGGATGTGTCTTTCCCTAAAGAAAACGACCAAGCCATGATTTCTGGTCATGTGCACAAGCCTATGACCAAGATTTCTGATTTGTGCAAAATTTATTGCAGATTGTATGCTCCTAAAATTCTTTCTTTGGCATTCTCTGAATGCTGAGGTCTTCCTGCTGTGCACAAGTACAGCCTAATCAGGTGCATACTGTATAAAGCAGGATGAAATAGGTCTAGTGGTCAGAGCCCAGAAAAGCATGAGAAATTCCAACCTGTGAAGGTGCCTTCCTTCTTGCCTTGATAAAACAAATTCCATTTCATGAATAGG
Organism: Peromyscus leucopus; assembly: GCF_004664715.2. Classification (NCBI taxonomy): domain Eukaryota; kingdom Metazoa; phylum Chordata; class Mammalia; order Rodentia; family Cricetidae; genus Peromyscus; species Peromyscus leucopus. Next base: position 112,380,513 of record NC_051065.1, read on the forward strand.
ACCCATAGAAAGGCCTGAGACTGACCTCTGGGTTCTAAGAGGTGTTTCCAGTTAATAGTTGTCAAGAATGGAAACCTTAGCTACACAAATATGAGGAAATGTGTTCTGTTAGCAATAGTAGTGTGGAGTTAGGTCTTTGCTTAGTCAGATTTGAAGATAGAGTCATCAGAGACTTTGATTTCAGCCTTGGGAGACCTTGAGCAGAAAACCCAGCTGGTACACACCACACTCTTGACCCAAGGAGGCTGATGAATTTGTTATTTTAAGTGGTTAGATTTGTTGTAATTTGTTATGCAGCAATAGAAGACTAATACAACCTAGAACATGCCTAGTGCTCCCTGAAGAATGTTACATTATATAGTAGTAATTTCTATGACTGATGTACAAGAAAATGGACAGTGGCTTCGAAACACATGGAAAGCAACATAGAAATGTTGTGATTCTCATAGACAATTAAATTTAGAGGGTGACATATCGCATTATCATCATCCCTTCTTGCTCCTTAACTAGTTTATTTGCTCTCTCCCACTTGTATTATTATATTACACGTCTGTTCATTGCAGTCACAGCCCATGGTTTTCTGGCTCCCAATGTGTTTAGACATTGATTTAAATTCTTAGTTGTAAGTCTTGACTTTTTTTGAATTATCCTATCCACAAATGCTGCCACATCCCAAAGAATTTCATGTTTGCCTATGTTAGAGAATTTAATTTCTTCCTGTATTATAATACAGATACAACCATAATAAGAACAAAACTCCACCACAATCTATATATAACTTACTATCTCAGACACTGGAATTCAGCAGTTCTGAGTCTAAATCGATGCATATGAAACCCATGGCAGCTGGAATGAGGAGCCCGTTTTAATCTCATCAGTGTCAGTTTTGTTTTCTTTCTTAAGCATGCTTAAAGATGCTTTGAAAGCACCAAGCTCCATCACAAATTTTTCTATTCTTTTCTTCTTGCTGCCCTAGATTTGTAATGAGTTTGTGCTTTAGAGAAAGAGAAAGAGAGAAAATAATTGGAACTGTCTCTTCTATTACCACCAAGTCCTATTTTTGAAGATTTTTCTATTATTTAACACCTTCCATTTGTTTTACCTTAGATGTGTGATTCAGTTATCAGAAGCTGAAGAAAATGAAATCTAACTCAGAAGGCTTCATCACAAATGTCTCAACTCGGGAAAACCCAACTGTCTGGAGGCCCATTTCTTAGTATCTTTTCTCTAAGTGAAGGTTGGCCACACAGAGGTGTTAGGGGACCATCCTCAGAGACCAGGTGTCCTCACCATAGTTCTCAGCATGAATACACACTTGGTAGACTTCCTATGATCATGGACTTTTCAAGCTGCTTGCCCAGTGAAGTCCGATGGGTACTTACCTGGGACTTGTGCCCATGTGATTGTATCCCCCCAGGGTTATACAACTAATAGAAACTGAGCCACTTTAAATTTCTACTCTGTCAATTCCATTTACCCTTTGGCCTAGCAAAAGGAAAAGAATCAGTTCTGATGTCTGACATACACTGTCACAGTTTCTCTGGACCAAGCACTATAAATATCCAATAATGCTTTTCATTCTAGTGCAATTTAGTAGTTACTGCTGCTACTGAGGCAACTAGGTCCCTTTCGTCTGATAGTTCCTACATTGTAGACACTGGGAAATGGTATATTTTTTCCTATTATGTAAAGCTACTCTCTAAATTTAGCTGTTGAGCAAGATTTACCTCACACGGTTTTGATAAAGGCTAAAGGATCCCATGTTAAAAAATAATGAACAGTTGGGGCTGAATATTGAAAGAAAACATTGCTTTTCCATTCTGGACTGCTTCAGAGCCTGGTAGAATCTCCCCAACTTTGCTGAAAGTTTTCCCCAAGGGGGCCATCCTAAGAAGCTTTGTATTTTATGACTTAGTCCTGGAACCCACACACTACCATCACTGCAATAGCTTATTGGTTTTGAAAGTAGGTTAGCTCTATTCCTTATGGGAGGGAACTGTGTAAGGACCATCTTGGTCATGGTTAACAGTATAGGAATATTGCAGAATTGGTGCTTATAAAGTATATTTTTGCTTATTATTCTTTTAAGGTATTTGTTTTTGTATGTAGGAATAGATGAAAGTAAGCATGTGTCATGGTAAATGTGTGGAGGTCAGAGACAACTTACAGTTTTGGTTCTCTTCCACTATCTACTGCTATTCTTTATGAGTATTAAATTTTCTGTTCTGAAAGATACATTTATGAGAGAAGATTTTGAAGATATTGATAAATGCCTTTACTGTTATGATTCGTAAATCTGAATCCATCTGAGTATAGATTTTAAAAAATTACAGAGATTCTCTTTTCTTCCAGTCAATCTACTGGAATGACTGCCAGGGAACAACCATCAGCCTTGGTCAAGCTTCTATCTGTGAGGGAAAAATTACAAACTTGTAAATTGACATTGCACTGAACAGCACCAGAAGAAGAACTGAGGAAGGAAATGCCTGGGGAGATGTGTTTACACAGAAGGAGGTGGGGATATTGACTATCCCCATTCCGAGGAGAAGGTACTTAGCTCAAGACTAACAGTGTGATGAAGAATGGGTGGAAAGATGGGAAGATCTGGGTGTGTAGGGAGAACAAGTCAGAAGGAGGAAAGAACATGGGCAATGACCATGAGGAAAATAGTTTGGTCAACTCACAGACAGAGGGAAGATTCATTTGAATGAAGCAAATTGACTTGGAGAGAGAAACAAAGAAGACTTTGGGGGTGGAGAAAATGGCTAGACCACATACTGAGTCCTTTTTAAATGTAGCTGGAAACACTGAGACATTTTCACTAGAAACTGAATATGATATTCTTAAGGCTTTGAGTAGAGTGGTCTTATTTCCAATGGGAAAATGGATATTTATCTCAGCTCCTCTTACTTCTGGTTCTTTTAAAAATTCTTTTAGATACAAACATATTTATGTTACAAAGCAGACATCTTTTTGTGATGGGGAGCTGTTCATTTTTCCTTCCACTGGCCGATGAATAAAATCATGAGTTAGTCACACAGTGTACACATTCATTCCTTTCTTACATTATTCAGCTCTTTCCCTTTTCAAGATTATGCTTTGTGTGGGATTTCCGTTTTGAATGTTATCTGTATATGTGTGTCACTTTTCAAAGTAAATCTAAATGTGGCCAGGCAATAACAATAGTGAGTTTAGACAAAGAAAAGGGTGGCTGCTTTGGAAACACACACTCTGTACCTTTGTACTTCACTTTCCTTGGTTCCATTTAGTCCACTTAGACAGGTGGAATGTCAGGACATCAGTCCAGCAAAAGGAACACATGACCCTTTAAAAAAATTGGAGGATTTCCCTCCTGCTCAGGCATTAACCCTCTTCTGAAATCAGCAACCTTAACTTGTAAATAGTGACAATTTATAAAAATCCATCCAGAGAGAGGCAGAGTATGTAACACATACCCTTAAGGCTACTCCTCTTCATGTCAAGGGAAATTGGCATCTTTTCCTGTTGGACAATAGAATCAGTTCTAACACTTTGATGTCCATGACAAAAGAGATGAAATCCAGCTAGTTCAAGTTTTAAAATGTATTTATTCCATGACTATCAGGAGACTTGAGAAACTGCTTATTGGGTAAACAGTGTTTGGTGAGAAAGATCAGCACTTATCAATGCATGAAAATGCAACAGCTATTTCATAATGGCTTCAAGTGATTACTTCCATGATGAAATGACCCTCTGGGTAAGATTTCCCTATGACTATATAAACTGGGTGTGGCAACACCACCTATAATTCAATATTGGGGATCAAGATGTATAGAGAATTTTAAGCCTGTAGCTAAAAAAAATCTCATAAAGTCCATTGATTTAGTTTGCTCCTATATAGTTAGGAGAATCACATATTCCACAAAGAAATCTGGGTGCTGTTACCAAAAGTTATAGCTTTCCTTTGCTTTCACTTTTCCACCCCCAATCTCCCTAAAGTGTCAAGGAGTAGGATATTCAGTGTGTGAGAGTTATTAAATCTTGGAGGAAATATCAACAAACCTGTAGATTCTATCAATCTTACACTTTCCAGGAAGATGCCCAACTTACATGTTCAGAGTAATTTGATCAGGAAGGCAGGAGAAGTCACAGGTGAAATTTCTCTGCATTACATCCCCCATTTTAGGAATCAGGCTCACAGTAAATGTTTGAGACCCGGGAGTGTACCCAGCTGAAACCTTCTTATTCTCTGAGCTAGACAGAAAGTTCTGAGCACAGCCAATAGAGCCTTTAGCACATTCTTCCAATATTGAATCAATTCAACCTTGACTTTCATAAAGTATTATTGAGTTTTGCCTGTCTTTTTACCTGTGTGTTATTATACACACATAGTAAAAAGGCTACATAAAGAAGAGTTAACTTTGAAGCAGACAATACTCTTTGCAGTACTGCAGGGTACTATGCATTAACAAGCTGTTTGTTAATTGACTCCAACTTCCTCAGTCAAACACAGGAGCACCAGTTTCTTGACGTGGCTTGTTAGAAGGAATAGATTGACTGAGAATTGGTCTTTTCCTAGATGTACATCAACAGGTTGGCAGGCAACATGATCCAAATGCTTTGGTCTGTCCTTCTGTTTTCTAGAGATTATAGACTGTGGTCATTTTCCTAGTCTTCCAAAGTGTACTTAACAATTATTAAACCATTAGGATTTGAGCTATGCTGATAGAAGTAGTGGTGTGTTGTCACTCTTTTAACCAAATGGCATACACAAAGCCTTTAGGATAACCTTCCAAAATTCTCCATCTATTCTTTTAGGTACTTTAGAGTCTTTTCTTAAGAAACTTGGCAGGGTGAAATGCTAATGAAATTTGGCCTGCTAATGCCATGGCTTCCATTAGGTGGAAAAGCACAGTGCATGAGAGTACAGGCTCTGGGTTCAGAGTTCATTCTCAAGCTTCATACGACTTGGTAAATGCCTTCATTTCTCTGGTCTCTGGACTCCTCCTTTCTAAATAACAAACAAGTATTAATAGCTGAATTTAATCAATAGAGTTGTTGCTAAGTGCTTGGGCCTATGTCTAGCATAAAATGAAGGCTCAAAAATGGTAGATGCTATCAGCAGCATGTCTTATAGGTGCACCACAGATGTCCTGCCCCCTCTTTTATAAACTGGCTTTAGTTATTTACTGCATCCATAAGATAATTTATTGTCCATGTCTTTTCAGACTGCAAGTTTTCTGTTGAGGGTGATAAGGAAACAAGGGGAGAAGTAAAGACTGCTTTGAAATCTTAGTTCAAGTTTCTTATTAAGAAAGAAAGGTGCAGAGTTACTTAGGTCTTGCATATCTTCCCGTTGAGTGAAAAGAAGGATTCTTAGAATTCTGCACTGTTTAATCATACCAATATAAAGCTGAATCATACTGTCTTAGATGCAGTGAAGCATCATTATCCCAGTGTACCAGGGGCTTTTATTATGCATTAGTGTGGTTATGACTTATAGCAAAAAGGGAGGTGATATATATGCCTGACAATAATATTATTAACATCAATAATAGTAGCTATGATATGAAATATATCAAGGTGCTTCCCATGCATGATTCCATTTAACTCAAGCTAACAACATACTTCTACTAGTCAGAGTCTTCAAGAAGAGAACCCATATTGTATAATCTCTCTCTCTCTCTCTCTCTCTCTTCTCTCTCTCTCTCTCTCTCTCTGTGTGTGTGTGTGTGTGTGTGTGTGTGTGTGTGTGTGTGTGTGTGTGTGTGTGAATTTATTAATTCAGCTTATGGTGAACAACAGCTCTCTCACACATCTGAGACTGAGAACTTGGTGGTTTCTTGGTCCTTGAGGCTGGGTGCCTATGTTGGCTAGTTTTTGTCTATTCAACACAAGATGTAGTCACCAGGGAAGAAGGAACCACAACTGGGGAATTGCCTTCATCTTATTAGCTTGTGGACATGTCTGTAGGATTTTCTTAATTGATGATTGAATTGTAGGAGAGCCAAGCCCTCTTTGGGCTGGGCCAGCTCTGGGCAGGCATTACTGGCTTGTATAAGAAAATGGGATAAATAAGAGCAGTGGAACACAACAGGAAACAGTGTTCTATGACCTCTGCTAATACAGAAAACAGTGTTCTATGACCTCTGCTTCAGTTCCTCTCTTGAATCCTTGCCCCAGCCTCCCTCAGTGAAGAATTGTGACCCAGGAAATGTAAAATGAAATAAACCCTTTCTCCACAAGTTGCCTTTGGTCAGCATTTTATCATAGAAACAGAGAATCACACTTGGATAGTCCTCACTATTCAGAGCAGACTGACAACATCTGACTTATACCATGAAGGGCAAGAACACAGCAGCTTCTCAGTTCCTCATGCTGGGGGCCTCAGCAGTCCCAATCTGGTACACAAACCCTGGAAGTTTACAGGAGAACCACTCTTGGTCCAAGTTGGAAGCCTGAAAATGTTGGTGCTGATGACAGAGAAGGAAGCAGCCACAGAAGCAACAGAGTGAATTTCCTCTGTAGCAAGACGAAAGGTAAAGGGAGCAAAAGGGGAATGGTCTTCCTCTGCCACATTGTTTATCTAGCCTGCTACCAGCAGGTGCCACCACACTTGGGGTGGGTCTTTCCACCTCCTTTAAGGCACCCAACACAATTGCTTCATTGAAGCTTTCTGCTCTGGTGACTTTCAACTGTATCAAGTTGACAGAAGGAACCATCACTATAGTTCTCAATCGCCATAAACATGAGTAAGGGTACAGGGCTGAAGGGCAGACTATCTGGGTTGAAATTTGCCTCATTTGACCTTGACCCAGTCACTATTCACTTTCCAATTATACCACCAAAAAGATGGAGTGTGTGATTTACAGACATCTTAGGGAGATGAAGGTGACCTTGTGTTTAGTGATAGACCCTCAAAAGCTGGTTCATGAATAACAATAGCAAATGAGATAAATTAAAGTATATTGAAACCCCCAGCTTCTGCTCTATGAAAGGCATTTATAAGACATTGAAAAGACAAGCTTTGCCTAGGATATTTCTGATAAATGACAACAGGCCATAAAATGGCTAACATCTTTGAAACTGTCAATACCAAGTGCTAGCCGTAAAGTGGAGTCCTGGCAATGCTCTTTGGAAACTTCTGGGATTAGAAAGCAGTGCACTGTGCCCCCTGTCGGAAACTCTCTGATGAATGCTTTGGGTGGCAATCAGTCAATCAGCAATCAATAATTCAATAAAGTGCAGCAACTCTGGAAAGGAATTGAGCAGTTTGTTTCAAAGCTAAACAGAATCTCACCTTCATATCCTCCATTCATATTTTCAGGTATTTACCTAAATTCTTTGAAAAAATCTGTAACCCCACAAAAGTCTGCAGGCATATGTTTATATTCACTTTATTTGTAATTATTACAGACTTAAAGTAACCAAGATACTCTTCAATGTGTGAATGAATAAAAGCACTATGGTAATATTTCATAAAAAATGAACATTACTCAGCCACAAGGGAAACAACCTATCAAGCCATTAAATGACATGGGGAAATTTAAGTGCAAATTACTAAATAAGAGAAACCAGCCCCCAAAGGCTATCTTTTGAATAATTAAACCTGTAAGACATCTAGGAACATGCTAAACTTTACAGATGGTGAAATGATTAGTGTCTGCCTAAGGTTTAACAGGACACAAGAGTGGAAGGTGATGCATAGAAGAATCATTTAAAAGATCATCACTTATTGTCATTCATATTGTAAGTGTGTTCACAGGATGCTTTCCATCTGTCAAAATCCACTGAGCTTCTCAGCACACAGAGTAGGCTTTAACACATAAAAACTCACATACACACTTACACACTCATGTAGATGGACATTTCCTGTCCTGGCCACCCACTCCCTGTCCCAGTAGCTGCTTCCAAATTACCACACAGAGACTTAATAGTATTTGTAAATGCTCAGATGACAGCTTAGGCTTGTTACTACCTAATTCTAACACTGAAATTAACCCATATTTCTATTTATGCTTTGCCGTGTGGCTCATGGCTTGTTACCTCATTTTCTATACTTCATGCTCACTCAGTGGCTGGCTGGCATCTCTCTAAACTCTGCTCTCCTTCTTTCCAATGTTCTCAGTTTGGCTTTCACACTTTACTTCCTGCCTAGCTACCAGTCTGTCAGCTTTTTATTACCCAATGAGAGTAATACATATTCAAAGTATAGAAAAGGATTGTTCCACAGCATTTCCTCCCTTTTGTCTAATTAAAAAGGAAGATTTTTAACTTTAACATAGTAAAAGTATATACAGCCAAAATAGTTATTAAGAATTACAGTAATACTATCTAATCCATTTGCATTTGGCAAAATTAGAGAAAATACATAAATCTATCTTATCTTGGTGAGTCTAAAGTTTTGTATCTAATTTACTTTCTATTATAACTAAGGAAAACTGTAATTATAACTATTTAGTCTTCAACTTCATCAAAGATGCCAGAGGGATGAAATGTTAACTAGTGACAGGGACATCAGGCTGCCTGGATAGCCATTCAAAGATTTTCTGTAACATTGGGGCATCCATTTTTGGCCTACATGCCTAGCATATCTGACAGACTTTCCTGTGAAGCAGGGAATTTTGAAGGACTGTCCTACCTTGTCTTGGCAAAGTTTGGCAGTCACTTTTGTTGCATCCTGCTTGTCCAGTTTGGACAGTATATTATCAGCAATTGAGGCAAGGGAAGTTTCTTTGCCCACATGGCTAGCTTTTGCCATAAAGAAACAAACTTCATGCAGAGTTTTTGTTTGTTTGTTTTTTGCTGACCATCATCTTCTCTGAAGTATATTGGTGGTGTCAGAAGCAGACATGTCTCACTGTCAGGAAAAGTCTAAGCTTTTAAAGTATTTAAAACATTTTAAATGTCATATTCTGTAGGTCCATACCAAAGTAAAATATTTTCAGATTGATAGTTGTTTTTTAGATTAAAATAGATTCAATAATCTACCCTTTTAAATTAAAATAGATTCAATAATCTACCCTTTTTTCCTATCATTTCTGTATCATATCCTCCTTTCTTCTTTTAGAAAGAGATTAACTATGACCGATAACAATTTATAACCAGCCCCCTTAAGTGAAAACAAACACTTATAGCCAATATATTGAGAATGTGGATATAATTTTCTAGACTACTTTCTGTTTATTGGGGGGGTGCTGGTAATCTTTGTGGGCCCCTGAGAAAATCAGGATAATTGTTAAGTCTTGGCTGGGGTATTCCATGAGGCTGGATCATCTCAGTCAGCAGTTTTGAAGCTGTTTTGGATATTGGATCATCTGGATCATTTTTTATTGGTGTCTGGTTCTTGTTCTGAAAATATAAAAACTTTTAAAAGTAACATACATATCCATATTAATATAAATATAAAATGTGCATTGTACTTAAGTCACCCAAAGATGATTTTTTTGTTTTATGTTTGAGCAGGTAAAATATGTGTCACATGTCTTGTAATTATTTTAGGTTCATTTTCTCACACCCGTAGTCAGGATTTCAGGGGGTCTTCCTCAATCAAACCTGATTTTCTGTAACCAGGAATGAATTCATAGCTTTTTATTTCCTGTGGAAACAAAAGCATAATCTCTCCCCCAAAGTAACTTATCATTTGACTTAAATTTTGAAGTCAAGATAATTTTAAAATCTATAGGTTGATTTAATTTAGTAGCTTTCACAATCAAATATTTTTAGCAGTTAGCATTCACCTATTAACAGTCAAAAAATCCAAAGACAACACAATCAAATATAGAATCTAGACTCTCTATGTATTTTCCATCTTTATGTGACTTGCCATATTTTTTATTACTCTACTTCCTTTTTAAAAACTTTATTATTATTTTATTATTATTTTAAATCAATTTTATATCTATGACTGTTTCTCCTAAGCCTATGCATATTTTCTTTAGGATACTGTGACCCATTTAGAGGCCTTTTTGTCTGAATCTGTCCTTACTGTATATCTTTAACCCTTTCTGTCCGTATGAGCAAAACCCCTAAATCTCCCATGCAGCATGAGACTGGGAGATCCCTCTCTATACCACAGCCTGTGTGAGACTACAGGAATCCTCCATGCTGTAGCTCAAGCCTGCATGCTGCAGCCAGGTGACATGTCTATATACCATGGCCTGCATGAGAGACATGAACTATGAAGCTGCTCTTGGCTCCATTTTTGCGCATTTAGAACCCATTTTGAAAGCTTTCTCAGGCTTTATGTGGGTGTATGTGCCCCACATTGGACTGCCATATGTAAAAGGACATTTCTTGTCCTGAACACCCACTTCCTGTTCTAGTAGCTGCTTTCAAATTACCACACAGAAACTTAATATTATTCATAAATGCTCAGCTGATAGCTCAGGCTTGTTAAAGGCTAACTCTTATACTTAAATTTGCCCATATTTCTATTTATGATATACCATATAGCTCATGGCTTGTTACCTCATTTTCTATACTTTCTGTTTGCTCAGTGGCTAGCTGGCATCTCTCTAGACTCTGCCCTCCTCCTTAGTTTGCCTTTCATGCCTAACTTCCTGCCCAGCTACCAGCTTACACACACACACACACACACACACACACACACACACACACACACACACGTAAATAAATAAATAAATAAATAAATAAATAAATAAATAAATATTCAGAGGAAGTAAGCACTGTGGATCCAAAATAAGGAAGAGATGAAAATTCACTAAGATACAGAAATGACTTCATAGAAAGGAAATGAACACAAACTAGAGTCATCTAGAAATAGGGTTCCTCAACTGAGAAGATGTCTCCATAAGGCTGGCCTATAAGCAAGTATCTAGGACATTTTCTTGATTAATGATTGGTGTGAGAGTGCTAGCCCACTCTGTGCTGCCATGTCTGGGCAGGTAGTCCTGAGCTGTATAAGAAAGCAAGCCAGTTTGCGGCATTCATTTGTTCCTCCCTGGCTTCTTGTTTAGTTGTAGTCCCTCCTTCTGGGTTCTTGCTTGAGTTCTTGACCTTACTTCTGTTCATGACAGATTAAAAACTGTTTTCTGAAACAAACCCTTTCCTCTCCAAGTTGGTTTTGGTCATGGTAATTTGTCGTCGCAACAGAGAAGTCAGGTAGGGCAGGAGTAGAGTGAACAATGCTGCATTAAACTCAGAAGTGTAGTCTTTAAAATTAAAGGGGAAATAAGTTACATTTAAGTACTGTAGATGAATCAGTAAAATTGTATCTTGTAGGGGTATGGATGTACTAATATGTACTAATACACACATAAATATTTTCTTAGAGTTACAGTGAATACACTGAGGGCTTGGGCCTTGTTTTTAATGCTGTTCTCCAATAAAGGGCACTATCTACACTTGGAAAAAGGAATGATTTTAGAAAGGGCCAGGTAATATGCAAGGTGAGCCTGGAATACCTTGTGGTACAATAAAGTAAGGAAGTACTTTAAAAATTATTACACTCCATGGTGATGGGTCTAAAGGACACAGGAGCCAATTGAAAAAGGTCCTGGTAGACAGAAGGTGAGATAACAAATGGAAAAATGAATGAAGTGGGGATGGGGAAATGGATCTGCCAGTGAAGCGCCTGATACACAAGCTTGAGGAACCATGTTATATCCCAAGCATCCATACAAAAGCCAAGTGCAGTGGGTTTCTTGTGTAACACTAATTCTGGAGGGCAGAGGCAGGTGATCCTGACCATTGGACACCCAATCCAACTGAACTAATGAACTCCAGGTTCAGTGAGAGATCTTGTCTCCAAAAACAAGAGCCACACACAAAGGCACCCAGAATTGATCTCTGCCCTTCAGGCACATACATATACACATAGACCTACTTGAAATACTGCCTCAGTCAGGTGACTAAGTTTTACATAAACACAAGCATAATTGCAGTTGTGCCCTTGATACAATGAGATGAAATGACTGCCTCTAGAGTTCTATTCCAAATCACCTAAAATTTCAGAATAATCTTAAAAAAAAATGAGACGAATGGAAACTGAGCAGAGTTCTATAAATTATTTGTCAAACTCTTCAAAACAAGAAAACTGTTGAGAAATTATAGTCAGAAATACCAAGAAAGCTATTCTGCACTATCTTAAGAATAATTTCCAAGAGCCACATTTTTTGGTTCAAATGAGTGAGCTTAAGTATCAAGCAAGTCAAAAAGCAAGAGATAGATAGATAGATACATAGATACATAGATATAGAAACAGAGACAAACAGAGACAGATGATAGATAGATAGATGGAGAGATGCAATAGATGGAGAGATGGAGATAGATGGAGAGATGGAGATAGATGGAGAGATAGATACGGAGAAAGAGATGGATAGACAGATGATAGAGACAGACAGACAGGCAGGCACATAGACAAACATTATCAAATCAGGTGCTCAAAACATTCAGCAGTAACTGACTGGGGTAGCCAGCTGGAGTTTTCCATAGAGAATGTCCTAGGCATAGCAGAGTATCCCACTAGGTACAGCTTCCAAGTAAAAGAATGAGGAGCAACAGATAGAACTAATATGATCAAATTGGGCACTCACAACACAGAGCAAAAACTGACCTGGAGGTTGAGGTAGGTAGCTGGAGTTCTGTAATGAGCTTTCTCTTCATGGCTGAGCTTCCCATAGCTGCAATTCAGCTTCTCTTTCCCACATAGTTACCTTTATATCACTGGATAAATCATAACAACATCTGCTGGAAATGGTTTACTGCCTAGCTGTCCTCAAGGACACTCTTGGCCTACATCTTTCCTTCCTGTCATGTTGTTGGGGGATGATGTGGCAGCCATACCACCCTCATACAAAGGACCTTGGAGGACACTGTGAGACAAACATATTTGGGTTTGAAGTGAGAGAATAACCCTGCTTTCACAGCCAGCTTCTCAGTGACCTCAAACAGCACAGTTTGCCAATATAGTATATATTACAGAGGTAGATGGTTGAATTATTGTGGATGGGATCTAAAGGCAGAAGAAAAGCATTAGGTGAAAAGTATGACTTTGAATAATAGAACATCAATATTGAGTCATTATACAATACAATGCAAATATATATATTGAGGTAAGATAGTAACAACTGGGTGTAGCCTATACAGGAACTACTATCTTCAAATTTTTTTTTTGTTTAAATCTAAAATTGTTGTTAATAAATTTCACTGGAAGGTTGGTATGGTAATAGATGTGTTTTTGCTTATAAAACTATCTGAAATAAGTGCACTTAACTATCTCAGTTTTTACAGTGTCCCTTGTTATTGTCTAATGTGCTAGCTTTTATCCCTATTATCTTTTCATTCAAGGACATTTAAGTAAAAAGAATGTGAATATCCTACATGGGGTCAGGATTGCCTACAATGTTCTCAAATATGCCTATGCATGAGTATTCTTTCTGAGGACAGTGGCCAAAGTGCTCTTTTGTTTCCAGATTGTGTGAAATGTAAATGTTTTGTTTTGTTCTGCTGCTGGTGACTGAATCCAGGGCCTCATTGATGCTAGTCAAGCATGCTATCACTGAATTAATTGTACTCATAACCCCTTGTCTTTATGTCTCAATTACCAATAAATCTTTGGATAATATGTGTCCTAGAGGGTTATTTGACAGACACCACACAATTTGATGGCTCAATTTTTCAACATTAATTCAATGTCAAAAATTTAGCCTTTCAGATCAGAACTGTAGAAATTCACTGAAGGTTCCCATAATTTCCATTTGTATGCATGTAACAGATGTAGATTTGTAGAATCTACAAATTCTTTGTTAATATTTGTTTTAAGATATAATTGTCTAAAAACAAAAAGTTAAAACATGTCCTGATGTGATGATACTCTTGGAAGAGCCAAATATAATTTCTAAAGCCTAGTATTGTGGCACTCACATATGATCCCAACACTCAGGAAGCTAGGGCAAGAGAGCTGTTGAGGTGAAGGTTTTCCTGGGACACATAATAAGACCATGTCTCAAAAGAAATTGAAAAAAAATTTCAAAATACTTGTCTCAAAAAACTGAAAAAAATTTAAATATTTAAGTTAGTGAATTATAATTTTTAGAAAGGAAGCATTTTGTTCTTGATAATCCAGATTAATAGTTTGTCCAGAGTCATTTCTGAGCCTTTGTATGTGGGTGGACAATGAGCTGTACCTCCCATTCTGATGAAGGGTTGGTCCTTCAGCTTGACACTGAGTCAAGCAGCCGGCTGTTTTGCATCTTTATATCTCACATCAGTATGTCTTTGTTACTTTTCCAGCTGGGCCTTCTGCATATCCGGCCTGCAAAATCTCTCTTCTAATAGAGTGAAATAGAATGAAATCATTTCATAAGTTACTTTTCTGGTGGTTGTCTTCAAACACCTGGTAAGAAGCAGTTTGAGAGAACCAAGGTTTATTCTGGTCTGCACTTTGAGGGCAAGTCCATCCTGGCAAGGAAGACAAGAAAGATGTGGCAGAAACCCGGGGCTGCTGATCATAGAGCATCTGCCATCAGAAAGCAGAGAGTAAAACATTAAGTTAGCTTTCTCTGTTTTATACAGTACAGGATCCCAGCCTATGAAATGATGTTAACCATATTTATGGTGGATCTTCCCACCTTATTTAACCAAACCTCAATAATCCCTCATAGGTATGACCAGGTCTTTGTCTCCAAGGTGATTTTAGGGCCAATCAAGTTGGCAACTCTATAAACCTCACATGTTATTTCCATGGAATGGCAGAGAACAAAACTTGAATGAAAAAAAATTCCTGCCTTATGCACTGGAGGAATGCATAGCTTTTAAGACACTGAGACCCTCACCTGCCTCCACAGGTGCAGCAAACTGGGGCACAGTTAGACCTTGCCACTGAGTTTGCATGGAACTCTGAGAATGTAGAATTCTCTTTCTTTGATGACTCCTGTTTCTTGTCACCTACCCATGAGCACCACAACCATAACTTCATTTCCACTCTCAACTCTGAAAGTAAAATCCTTTCAAGTGTCCTTGATATTTCTGTTGGATTTCTAAATAGTGCCGCTCAATTCCTGTGCATTCTTTTTTTGAAATTATTTTAAACCAAGATGTTCTCTAAAAGGATTTATAACTTACCATTAGAAATCCTCTTCATTGCTTTTTAGCCCTTCAGGATTTTGTATGGATTACTAAAGGGATTTCTTTTAATCACTAGGGAAATATGGCTGCAGCTATTATATCTTAAAGAGAAAAAAAAATCTCCAACATAGCCCGGCAGTGAGAAATGCATTTACATTCCCTACTAGAACAAGTTTCTCAATAACCCAAAGATATTTCTTAAAAGTATTTTAATTTGACAAGAACTCGTAAAATGGTGACATAAAACACTGGGGATTTCAACCCACCTGTGTATGTGGTTTGCTGATATGGACATTATTGAACATCAAAACACAGGTTTGAAACATGGGGTTTAGGGAGTAAGTAATGATGCTGCAATACGCACGTGTGTGTGCGCGCGCGCGCACACACACACACACACACACACATCCAAACACATGCTTGCTTTGCAACAATGCCTGCAGTACTTGTGAAGAAGGGCAAGCACTTTCACAAACTGTCAGTCATTGTCTTCCTGCCTCTACAATCAGCTAGCCATGGGTTATTCTCCACTCCCCAAGTGACTTCCTTTATCATCTGTTTGCTATTTCTATTCCTCCCAGTAAGCATGTTCCTGGTTGTTTATATTTTGAGCAACTCATTTGATTGATCAAGATCATGCAAAATAATGTGTCCTTACATTTAGTCAAACTCAAACTATTAGTATCTTAAATAGTCCATCATATTTACTGCTTTTGCCTATACTGAACAGGAAGAAACAGGGTATATATACCAGAGTTCATACCCTGCGAACCATTTGAAAATCTACCTGCTATGGATGGCAGATTTATCTCATCCCTGGTCATGTTTGATGATAGTTGCCTATTAACAGAAAAAAAGAATGAGTGGCCCATATCCATACTGAACAAAGAATTAATAGCTAGAACAATTATCAGCACATAAAACCGGTTTGTCCTTTTTCATCCTCTGAAGATTTAATATGATAAATTGGTTTATAAGGTTTATATGACCTCACATAATTATGCAAGTCACAGGATGAACTGTATTTGTAATAGAATAAGGATTAGGTCTTTGAAACAAAACATTCTTAATTAGAAAAAATGCAACTTAGCATCTAAATTTGGTTGGGTCATTAACTCAGTGAGATAGATTTTTTTTAATCACAAGGATAGACACTTTCAAAGAGTTTAAATGTTTGTAACAATGGTATATAAATATTGCCTGTCACACAGAGTCAAGTAAAGGCAGTTCTAAAGCAAATTGAGGTCCTGTGGATCTCAGGTAAAAACATGATTAAATTAAACTGAGCTAAATCTCACAGATGCAGGGCATTTGTACTGAGACTGGGGGCAAGTCAGGGTAATAAGCTTAGTACTCATTACAACTTGAACATGTAATTTTTTGTCTGTAATTAATTTAGTTCTTCCAAGACCATTATTAATTAATGATGAATATAGCTGCTCATGAAGACTCAATCAAGTTTGTAGTTCTGATCTGTTGGTTCAGTTCCTTGATGTAGAATTTAGTCTTTTAAACTAAAATGATCAATATCAATAGACAAAAGGAACTGACCCCTTTGTTTTCGGTCCCTCATGCCAAAGGTATTTTTTGAAGTAGCATACAAAGTATCTGGATGAAGGAATGCGGTTGACTAAGTCTCTGTATGAGATAGATTACAGTCTGAGGGTCATGGTATTCCCTGGTTTTTCTATCTGCTGAGCAGTCTCCCTTCTTCATCTGTCTCTTGCATGCATAGCTTACTCTCAGGTGACTCATGGCATTTTCAACCAGGTCTCTTTCCATTGGCTATAGTTCCTGGTGACCCTTCCCACTCAGTCTTTGATGATCTTCTATGATACTATAGCTGCCTCTGCCTATTGACCATAATGACTATAAGAGGTAGTTTGTCAGGGATTAATATGCCTAAAGTAGGGTCATCTTAGTCTTGTTATAGCCACCCTTGTAGAGTCTCCCAATTCCCTAGCAGCTTCTAGTCCTTTTGACGTCATAGGAATCATGGATTGTGCAATAATTTGAACTTTCAGCTCTCCCTGCTCTTCTGTGGTCCTGTGGCATTGTTTCACTGCTGTATGAAAATGCCCATGGCCTATCCCCTTCCAGTGACAAATGCCAACGTTTGTCTTCATTACTACTCTTGATCATCTGATTACTTTCACTCATTGGACTATGGTTCACAGTAGAACACTGGGACTCAATTTTGCTTGTCTTTCCTTCTAGTTTTGAATGTCCTGTTAAATTGTAGAGCCTTAAGGTGGAGAGTGAGTCTTCACCCATCATTCCTATTGTTTGGATCTTCGTTATCCAACATTGCATGTTAAAGATTAAATTGCCTTTTCATATGGTGAATAAGAAAAAAACAATTTAGATTATATTTGCTTAAGAAAAACCAGGACTTGTAAGGTGTTTTACAACTACACTGAATCTTTAAATGTCTGAAGCAAAACTTGCTTCACTCTCAGAATTGCCTCTTCTGATACTGCCCTTCCACCCCGAGACAGATGTGCACAGTGGAACTACTGTGGCCCATGTTTAATAAGACATAGAATATAAAAAGAGGAGTACATTAGTGGTTTTAAAATCATACTGACGAAGGTTAACTATTATTTCAACCAATATGGAATCTAGGTAAAAATATAGAATGAATACACATACAGTAGTAAAGGTCTGTCAGTGTGACTTACAGTGGCTAGGAGACCATTATGCCATTGGGATTCTTTAATTACTTCAAAACCACTGCTAAAAATTAAGTTTCGTTGTGATTTAAATATATACCACTGGTACATAACTGTGTAGTGAAATAAAAATTCATGTTTTCTTTATGAAATGTGGAAATATGAGAGGGAATGACACCAGAAGGTGACGCCAGCTGCTGAAATCCCATTCCTACAAGATGCATAACTGTTGGTGAGGCTCAGGCCCCTCAAGCCCTGTAACTTTTTCATTTTACTTTCTTGATTATGTCAAGGGTGGGAAGAATGGAAGGGAACACTCAGCCCATTGATGTTTTTTGTTCTGATTTACAAGCTGAACATTAGCGAGTTTAGTTTGTCCTTTCGTGAAAACTATCTAATGTCATTGAGAAAGAAGTCTGCCTTTAGATAGCTGCTCTTCTCACAAGATGAATTGCATGCCAGACAGGAAACGGCTGCATTGTTCTCCCTATTTCCACTCTGGATACATCTTTATTTGTGGAGATAAAAGTAGAGGGATTCAAGCTGGCCCCTAACCTGAACGGCTCCTTTGATAACATCTAATCCCTGTAGGGTGGGGAGAGGACCACTTTTCTGTACATTTCTGTCACCTCTTAACTACACAATTGCTATGCTGGTTTTCCCGTCAAGCAGGTATTTATTGTCTAATGATCATTAGTTTGGCTTAATCAATTTTCCAGAGTTTGTATGTAAAAGGTCTTCTCCCTTCAATGTGGCATAGGAGGCATTTATTCTAACTCTGTAAAGCACACTTTGATCATTACCTTTTTAAGGGGTAGACATGTTGTTTTCATATTTTTATTTTTAACCTTTGAATTAGCATACAAAATAATATATCAGACTGTCCTTGCTCATGGTCATGATCACTGACCTCCCATGCCATCCCTTTATCTTCCTTTAGAACCATTCCTTTCCTTATTTGGCCACCATTCTATTTTCATGACTATTTATAGATATATGTATATGTGGTGTGTGTGTTTCAAATGTAGATTCTGCTCAGAAAAGGACAGCATGTTTGTCTTTTTGAGTCTGGTTTGTAGCTCTTAACTCAGTGATCTTCAGTTTCATCCATTGACTCACAAATGACTTAATTTCATTCTTCTTCATGGATGAAAAAAACCTCCATTGTGTTCATATACCACATTGTCTTTATTTACTATTCAGTCATCTGTCTATGAGCTTCTAGGATCATGCTATTACAAGTCTGTAATGCATATGGAGACACAAGTCCCATTTTATTGAATGTCCTTCATTATGACATGTTTTCTTGCTTTGAAGCTTGATTTGTCTTTTGGAAGAAAGCAAAAGTTCCAGAGCCAACTTTGGTGACTAAGGTAGGGGCTCTCAATGGGTAGTCCTCTTTCCTGCCAACGTTACCAGCATGATTTCCTCAAGGATTTATTAAATAATTACTCAAGTCCTTTCAAGCTACTTAAGGTTGAGCTAGCTTATCAAGCCTCTCCACTTACACTTGCAAGAAAAATCTGTGCCAATAAGCAAGTTGGAGTTCCCATTCAGAAAAAAATTAAATAAATGAGCAATTGTTATGCATGTCCCAGATACTATCATTTCTAAAAATTTCTTATTTACAGCCATAGTAATGAAACCATGGATTAGTAGGCAAAGCTAACACAATTTCTAATTGTCTTTCAGAAGTGTGTATGTTCTGCATGTATGTGTGAAGAAATGTGTGCATGCATACCCAGAAGTCTTTTAGGCAAGTTTCCTATAGTTTTCTTGTGTTTCAACAAATATGCAAGCCTTCAGAAAATTTGACTGACAAGAAGATGAATATCACAGAATTTTTCAGAAATCTCTAAGCTTCATAAAACCTGCCCCAAACACTTTGTCCATTGATAGCAGGGGGACACTGAGACAAATGGCAAAGGTTTGCCAATATAGTTTTGTTCTGTTCTTTTAATCTAAGGTCTTGACACTAGTCAGGGAAAATGAAATTTCCAGCAATCTTGGGCTGAAATTTGTGACCAATCAAACTTTGTGTATATGACCATATTTTATTTTACTTCTGCATTTTAAGTGAGTGCAAGGTCTGATAGCCATGCTTACATAAAGTTTTCAGAATCAAACACAAGAATTCGCAAACCCTTATTCACTGTTTCCTTTAATCTGAATGCAGTTAATGAGAATTCAATTAATTGAGCACAGATTCATTGTGCCAGTATTGGGAAACTGCTGCAATTGAGTATTTTCTGTCTTACACACCAGCCAATGTTCTCTGGTTCGTTGCTCACAGTCAACATGAAGGCTAGTAGATTTTGTAAAGAATTGAATACATGTACAAATTACCCTCTGGCAGTGAAAGTAGATGGAGGCAATGGAAGCCTGGCTGCCTGTAAGAAAGAATTGAGACTAAGGTACCCACATGTCCTTCATAAGCATTATCCCTCTGGTTGTCTGCCCTGCTCTGTGATGCCCACCATGACCAATTTAGTGACACTTCAAATGTAAACAATTACAATTAATTGTGCATC